>NC_136904.1:44688710-45288710 GCF_949606895.1 Notothenia rossii
CTAAAGGTGCACCATAGAGAGCATCCTGACCTTCTACAGGTGCACCATAGAGAGCATCCTGACCTTCTACAGGTGCACCATAGAGAGCATCCTGACCTTCTACAGGTGCACCATAGAGAGCATCCTGACCTTCTACAGGTGCACCATAGAGAGGATCCTGGTGCACCATAGAGAGCATCCTGACCTTCTACAGGTGCACCATAGAGAGGATCCTGACCTCCTACAGGTGCACCATAGAGAGGATCCTGACCTTCTACAGGTGCACCATAGAGAGGATCCTGACCTTCTACAGGTGCACTATAGAGAGCATCCTGACCTTCTACAGGTGCACCATAGAGAGCATCCTGACCTTCTACAGGTGCACTATAGAGAGGATCCTGACCTTCTACAGGTGCACCATAGAGAGAATCCTGACCTTCTACAGGTGCACTATAGAGAGGATCCTGACCTTCTACAGGTGCACCATAGAGAGGATCCTGACCTTCTACAGGTGCACCATAGAGATAATCCTGACCTTCTACAGGTGCACCATAGAGAGGATCCTGACCTTCTACAGGTGCACCATAGAGAGCATCCTGACCTTCTACAGGCACACCATAGAGAGGATCCTGGTGCACCATAGAGAGCACCCTGACTGGCTGCATCACGGCCTGGTACGGCAGCTGCACTGTAAGGCTTTACAGAGGGTGGTGAAAACTGCACAGCCCGGACGGAGCTGCCATCCACTCCCAGCGGCTCAGGAAGAAATCCCTCAGGATTATAAAAGACCTCCCATCACCCCAGCCAAACTGTTCTGTCTGCTGCCGTCTGGCACCAGACTCAGAAACGGTTTCATCCCACAGGCCATAACAATGCTAAACTCCTGAGCTCTGTAAAGTGCCTCCATAAGCATTTATCTGTTGTTACATTACATTACATTGCATTTAGCCGAGGCTTTTATCCAAAGCGACTTACTGTGCGTTCGACCAACAAAATACAAACTTGAAGAAAAAAGATTCATATAAGTACATCAGGTTTCATAGAGCTAAAACATTTCAAGTGCTACTCAACTGGCTTTAGTATATTAGTGCTTTGTTAATAGTTCTATCGCTCGAAGTGGAGTCGAAAGAGATGAGTTTTCAGTCTGCGCCGGAAGATGTGTAAGCTTTCTGCTTTCCTGATGTCAATGGGGAGCTCATTCCACCATTTTGGAGCCAGGATAGCAAACCCACGTGTTTTTGCTGATGGGAACTTGGGTCCCCCTCGCAGTGCGGGTGCAGCGAGCTGTTTGGCTGATGCAGAGTGGAGTGCACGTGCTGGGGTGTACGGTTTAACCATGTCCTGGATGTAGGAGGGGCCAGATCCATTCGCAGCATGGTACGCAAGTACCATTGTCTTGAAGTGGATTCTAGCAGTTACTGGAATCCAGTGAAGGGAGCGGAGGAGCGGCGTGGTGTGGGAGAATTTGTCATCATCTTACAATTTATTTATCTAAATAGATATCACTAATAAACGGTATTTAATTTCATCTTACTGTACAATATTACATTTTACATTATTTTCTTGTTTATATCCTATTCTATGTACATGTATAGACATTTTCTTGCACTAGTTTTTATTTGTATATGTCTTATATAACTATGTTGCATTGTTGGAGGAGCTCTGGACATGAGATTGTCTTTGCCATTTCTAACTGTAGCATATGTGCATATGATATTAACCCTTGAAATGGCTATTTTCATACCATCAACTTGAGAGGTGAACAGCCCTCCCCAAAGCCCATAACCTCCAAAACCGACCACAAGAAGGGCCATTCAAGGCACTCGAACGCAGTGAACGCATCAAGTGATAAAACGGCTACTGGAGCTTTAATATCTAGTGCAGCATTAATCACATCACGGATATTATCAGACGCTAGGCGTGATTTGATGAAACCAGTCTGGTCGCAGTGTACAAGGGATGAAATATGAGATTGCAGACTGTGAGAGAGTACCTTGGCGTACATTTCTTATATCAGCATTCAGCAGACTAAGGGACCTATAGTTACCACATTCTGCTGGATCTTTACCCTTCTTAAGAAGTAAGGAGATTACTACAACATTCACATCCCTAGAAACAGTACCCTCATCTACTGAGAAACTGATCATACTGAGGAGTAATGGGCCAAGTAGGTCCCAAAAGATCAAATATATCTCTGGCGGTATACCATCAAGCCCAGGTGATTTGCCCCTTTGCCTTTATTTAACCAGGTGAAAATCCCATTGAGATCAACGATCTATTTCTCAAGGGAGACCTGCAGCACATTGGTTACACATAAAAACAACAGAAAACAAAATGGACATCATACAACAGAATTACAGTGGAACAAATTACAACCTATTCACAATGACAGGTATCAAATAACATTTCATCTATCCGAGCTTTAAAATGATACAGGGGAACCAAAATGCTCAGTTTAAAAAAAAAATGCATAGTGTTCCAAGCTAGACAAGCAGCACACATAAAAGCTTTAGTACCTAAAACAGTCCTAGCACTTGTAATAAAAACACATCCTGGGATCTCAGGCAATAGATACTTGCCACTCTCTGTGAGATCAAAGAGCAGATATAAGTTGGTAGTTTACCCAACATGGCTTTATAGATAAACATGTAGTGAAGGCAGACCTGCCCTGGCATACAGGGTACAGTGATGAGTAAGTGCTTTACAGTAAGTCACTAATCTTAGTGCGCTGTGATAGGCGGCATCTAACTTGATCAGGTAATGGGCAGGTGCATTCACATAGATCCGATCACCATAGTCCAGCACAAGTCAAAAGGTCACAGAGACTAGCCTTTTCCTGGCCTCAAGTGAGAAACAGGACTTGTTTCTGAAAAAGAAACCTAGTCTAACCCTCAGCTTTCCAAGCAGATTATTGAACTGAAGTTTAAAAGAGAGGCAATCATCAAGCCAGATACCTAGGTATTTATAACAGACAACCACTTTTCCTTGTGTAGTAACAATATCAAAAGTGGTCTCCGGTGTCTTTCTGGCTTTTGAAAATAGCATTACCTTAGTTTTATCAACATTTAAAAGAAGCTTAAGCCCAGCGAGCTGAGTCTGAATGATATTAAAAACAGCCTGTAATTTAACAACAGCCTCCTTAATGGAGGGACCTGCACAGTACATCACGGTATCGTCCGCATAAAAATTTAAAGTTGCTTCATCCACATTTTGATCTAAGCTGTTGATATATATGGAGAATAAAAGTGGACCTAAAACAGAACCTTGTGGTACACCATTAGCAATGTTTAACCACTCAGAAGACAGCCCATCGAAATGAACCCATTGGGACCTTTCAGCGAGGTAGTTCAAAAACCACCCCACTGCATTGCTGGCAGTGTTTCCGCCAGACCAGGGCTGAGAGGGCGTCCAACCCGAGAGCGGGGGAGGGTATCCCTTATAGATACTGTCTTTTTACGTTAGTGAACCGGATCATTTGGCTCGGCTCTCTTAAAGCGCCAGCTGTTTCGGCTCTCCCAAACGGCTCTTCATGTTACCACAGTTTACCACGGAGCCTCAGTTTCGCCGCTGCGAGGCTCTGGTGCTCGCAGGTGCAGTTCACGTGCGTGCTCCACTAAAACCCCTCCACTCATCGCGTCCAAATCGCGCACGTTCCGTTTTGTTCTGTAGCATGCACCTTCGATGTCGGGGAAATGATCTTCAATACTCCGAAAAGAATCCCACCAGACTCCTTTGCCCCTCCAACAGAGGGATGTCCTTGTTCTTTTTCCTTTTTCGTCATTTCAAGCGTTAAAAGCTCTCGATCTTCTCTCAATTATTAATATTTTTGGACGCCCTGGGCTCATGTTCAGGGCGTCCCGAGATGAATAAGGGCGTCAAATGACGGCTTGACGGCCCCCTGGCGGAAACGCTGATGGCTGGATATGCCAATACTGAGTAGCCTCTGCTTTAAGATATGATGATCGACGGTATCGAAAGCTTTGGAAAGATCAATAAACAGAGCTGCAAAAGTCTGCTTTTTGCCAAAGATATTAGCAATATCATTCACCACTTTCATTGTGGCAGTGATGGTGCTATGTTGCTTTCTGAAGCCTGACTGATGTTTACATAGGATGTCATTTTTACATAAAAACACCTTTACCTGTTCACTCACTAGGCTTTCAAGAACCTTAGCCAGAACTGATCATTTAGAGATGAGCCTATAATTATTTAATAAAGTGGCCTCCCCACCTTTTAGTAGAGGAAGGACATACGCTGACTTCCATATTTTTGGAATTGTGTTTGTGCTGAGGGAGAGGTTGAAAAGAGAAGTAAGAGGTGGTTCACTAAAATCTGCAGCTATCTTTCAAAAAAAGAAAGGTTCTACGTTGTCCAGGCCAGCCGGTTTCTTAGGATCTAACTTGGTTAAGGCTTCATGAATGGCTTCAATAGAACCAACAGGCAGATTGACCCGCTCTGAATCAGTCCCAGAACCAACAGGCAGAATGACCCGCTCTGAATCAGTCCGTGTTGCTGTGGCTCAGAGACAGACATGGATTTATGTTTTAGAAAAATACTCGTTCAATGCCATTGAACACGTCTTTTGATCAGATTGACAGCTACGGTGAGACGATCCCCCGTAAAAGCTCCGTAAAGGTACGTGTTGTGATGTCTGTGTTTGCTTCCCCTGTCGCGAGATCGGATCGCTTAGTGATGATACTATGCTTAAATAATCTGTGGAGTCTCAGCTTTAAATCGGATATATTTTATGTGCAGTTTCGATAAGTAATAAGGGTATCTTTATTTTGAATTCTGTGCTAAAGTGTGTTAGCATTTTTTTTTTTTTAAATGAATAAAACCGCACGTCCCTGCGGTGTGAATATCGCGCATGCGCATATCGCGGTTATCGCCATGACACGATATATCGTTCAGCCCTAATGTAAAATGTGTTAAGGCAGGAGGAAAAAGCTTCTGCGATCACCGTCTCCTCTCTGTTCCTCCAAACCCCGCCCTCCCTGAAAATACTGAGTGACAGGCTGATAGTAACCTGATAGAAACTTTATTATTCACTTAAACATATGTTGATCACTGATTGAGATATGATAAAGCTAACTTAGCTCATACATTCATGGGATGTATGCAACAGTAAGACAGAATAAGTGTGCACCCACATACAGTATTTTAGTTTTTATATGCTGTTGTAAATACTCCTGTTGTCTGCTGTGTTCAGACTCAAGTCATGTTTGTGATGCCACATTCAGGACATTCAGTGTCCTTTCTTTAACAGAAGACCGTTGCTAGAAGCTGCAGCTAGACTGCAGAAGCATTAATTTTTGGTTTTTGAGGATGGAACAATTTCACACAGATATAGGGAGGCTAGACCTATACAATTGATTTATTTTGGTGTATAATTTAATGTCAAGACATTATGTTATTGATTTCTGATGAACTTTCTAAATAATAAAAGGGAAGTTCATATTTGTCGTACTGTATGTATTCATCGATGAAAAAGAAGCCATGTACTATTGTGTAGTAATATAGAAAATTGAGGATGCAACGCATTGTTATGCATCGTGATATCGAATCGAAGACAGGATAATCATAATCGAATCGTGAGACCAGTGAAGATGCACAACCCTAGTGTTGTTATCCCGGGAACTCTTTTCAGTGACGGACCTTCGGACAGCAGAGCAAAGGTAAGTGTTTAGTATGTTTATTCTGGTAAGTACATTTTATTATGTTAGCGCTGACAAACCGTTCATAAAACTACACATATGTCAGTCATAGTTTTGAGCAACAAAAATATCTCTAGCGGCACAAATCAATGTTTGTTTACAGGTGGTGTGGCCTATTCAGCCACCCAGCATTAAAAATAAACGATCAGTTTACCAGTAGAAACAAACCGTTCACTGCATATATTCTCCTGTAAACCCGAACTGCATGTGGTACGAACAATAACATGCTTCTCCAATTAGGAAGCCAACCAAAGCGTAATAGAGACCAAGATCTATGGTGTCTGAGATCACATCCGTTACACTCCTGTATCATAATACTTATAATAGTGCCGTTCTTCTTTCTATAATTAAGGTTTTTAACTGTTTGACATATTGAAACTGGAAAGCAGAATTTTCGGTTGTGGTAATATATGACTCACGCATGTCAGTAACCTATAGTAATATAATAATAATATATTTAGTGTGTATTTAGCTGTTGCTTCGTATGCATTTGCGTGTAAATGGGGTCTTACAGTACTTAAGTACATTAAAATCACTGAATGTTGTACTGATTGATTGGTGAGAAAATACTACACATACTATATGAAAGGCCATCCTATGAACAATGGTCTTCCTGTCTCTGAGCCCTGATCCGTCCTTTAACTGAGGCATCCTCACATCATTCCTCCAGCAGCAACCTGAGCTCCAACCTGCTGCAGCTCAGAAAAAGAGGCCTTCTAATCCCACAGCCACACAGTAACAGCAGCAAGGAGTCCCTTCTCTTACGTTTACACAAACACACACCTTGGACTCTCAAACCCTGGATCCTGCTTTTGGAGTTTTCGACCCTGACACAGAGGGAAACCGGTGTTCTTTACATGAGCAAGTCTATAAGACCTCTTAACACAAATCGTACTATGCCCGTGAATGACTCCATGGCCTCTTTACATTGGTGGAGGGAGGGGACTAAGCTCACCCCCACACACAAACCAGCAGCAGATGAGGTTATCAGCCAGCCGCCTGGCTAAGACAACAGCTTGTGTAGCCGAACACGGAGAGAAAGCTTTCTGCTAATCCCCAGAGGAGAGCCAGACAGGCCAGAGAAAGAAAGCTGTGCTTTTTCTGTGGAAAGCTTAGCTTGAAACTCATTGCATTGTCTTCAAGACAATACAACTAAATAACTGTACTGTCCGCCTGGACACTTACACAGTACAAGATGATAACTTTTTGTATAAATTGCCAACGAGGCTGCCAACATTTATTTACAAAAAATGCCACATTTTATTTTACCGAGTATGGTCTCAGAAACATGGTCAGGCTGGGAGGGTCTTATGTTCTCAGTCTGAACTACAGCGCTGGAAATATCTAATCATATCATCAAGGACAAATTTCTTCAAATATTAAACTAATTTGAGTTAAAATCACCCATTATAACAAGAGATTAAATCCTCTTAATAATTTCTTAAATTCTCATTAAAAATATTATTTAAGGAGGGAGACGTATATGTTGCAATAAGAACTGACATTTGTAGTGACAAATGAAAACACCAGCAATGGATTTTAATTCATAACAATTTGACCAGTGAATTTCATTCGACTGGATATATATATCACATAAATCATAACTCTGCCCCCTTTTAAGCTGCGTCACTCTGTAAATGTTATAACCTGGTAGGATAAAGGCTTCTATAGTGGAGTCATGAAGCCAGGGCTGAAGTCGAATAGTCCATTTAGCTTAGGAACCTTCCTAACTGAGTAAAATGACCCGGAAGTCCGTCAGTGATAAGTAACCATGATAAGTGCCGTTCCAATTCTCTAGATAGGAAAGGAGGTTTCAAACTCCATAACTTAACTTCATAACCTCCTTTAGCTTAGGAACCACTGGACCTTCCTTTACGAAAGGAGAGGAGAAAATTATGCCCCACAATGCCTTGCAGCCGCAGCATTTGCCGTCGTACAACAGTCAGCCGTTCACGGAAACAACCGATTATGACCGAGAAATTATATCATGAATTGCTTGCATTTTAAAACGTATGTGGCAACTTACCAAAGTGCTTTGTTTTGAACATTCATCAGTATTATAATCAAAAATAGAAATATGAACGTTAGTTTTTACTGCAATTATCAAATAAAGTCAACATTTCACAGTCTTTACTGAGCTGTGTGGGGGTTGTTCAACTTTTAAAAAGATGTTTGAATGGTGATATACACAGTGATAGATGTTAAGGACTAACGTTTAAGATCTTTTCATACAATCATACGTATTGGGATCATTTGTATTAATGTGGATCAGAGAGAGAGGGTGACGAGCATAAGCTTCACTTTCCTTTTTTATTTCAATTCCAACTTTGGTCATGAAGAATATGTTTCTCTGTTGTCCACGTTCATAACCTGTTGGGCCCCACGGACCCGGTTCCGGGGCCAAAATCGCATCATTTGCAGGAAACAACATCTAAGGAACCTTCATATTTAATAAACTATGAATGTTTTATATCCATATAACGGGAAAAAAACTCATTTAACTGATCTTTTTCATTTGTTTTTCAAAAAAAAAACTCAAAGATGCTAACACTGACCCTCTGAATTAGCCCCGAGTGAAAAATGCTAACCTATTAGGCCTACTGCACCGAAAATCCATCCTAGCACCCTTATTACTTATCCTAGGTGCAGATCCAACACATTGTTTATGATTGTAAGGAGACACAGAATCTAATGGTACCCACCTAAACACTCAAAGATTACAAATTTGTGGAGAAAATAACAAAAACCTACATCAAAACAAGTGGCGCTAGGTAGCCCACAACGCTAACATGGCTTACCTTGGTTTTGTCTGGTCAAAACTGGTCTTCAATGGCATTAAAACGATAACAACGATGATGTAGTTAATCCATAGGTTAATATCCAATGTGACTGTGCCACCTTTGAAATGTTCTGATAATCTATAAACAATAAAACAGCTTCTCCGTTGCTTGCTATCAGAGCAGGGATATTTCTACCCTCTGCTGCAAGCTTGCATGCGCAAAGACGTTACCTTTTTTTTTAACATGTGTGTTTACAGTAGTCCGTCGTTCTTTTTAAACATCCACGTTGTAGTCCGTTGTATAGAAAACTGTAGTGTCCATAGTTTCCCCACAGCAGACGACGCACATTCATGACACGTCGGATAGTAAAAGTGCAGACGGATTCTCTAAAGTACCGCAGTCTCTTCTCCTAAGTCCTTTTGAATTCTCCTATCCACTATCCCTTAACCCCGTGACGTTTCACTCAGAGGTCAAGGAATAGACGATAGGATTAGACGTTAGGAGCTGATTTTTGGATTATCCGACCGCAACCCATGTCTCAAATAAACCAGGAAGTCTGAATTAGAGCCCAGTAAATATGATGGGCGCACTCACTTTTAGATTGTATGCTTCATATGTTTAAATGTCCACCTAAAATGCGAGATTGGAAAATAACAGACACCACTAGAGTGCGTTCCAAGGGTTTGGTTTGTTTGGTGGCTCAACAGATCTGCATTGTGTGCATAGCTGTTTTGTAGCAGGTCGCCAACATGGCTTAAATGTAAAAGTAATACGAATATTAAGAAAGCTGTGACTGCACTTGACTCACCTGCCGCCATCTTGAATGTATCTTACCACCATCTTGCATAAGCAACCAATTGTGGCCGATGTCAAGTACATGGCACCTTGAACAGGATATACAATAAGTAAATTAATTTAATGGAAATCAATCAAAGCATTCAGGAGGACATCAGGGCTCTATGCTGCTGACATTCATGATGTTCAGCCCAGCCTTCTCATACATTCAAAGAGCAAATCTAATCATCATATGTTGATGTTCTTAAGGGGTTTCCAGTTGTTCTAGTTGTGATAGCAAATCTGCTGCTGTCTGTGAGGACTAAATAGTGCAACGCTTCACTGAAAATTACATATTGAATAGCAGAGGTGGAAGAGGCCTGCAGGTTAGGGCAGCTACAAAACCAGTGGAGAGAAGATGTAAAACATATCCAACAGGCCTCTCCCAAATCTGATGGAATCTGGCTTTACTACACACCAAGTCAAATGACACTGACCACACTGTGTGTGTGTGTGTGTGTGTGTGTGTGTGTGTGTGTGTGTGTGTGTGTGCCTGCACCACTATTACATTACATTGCATTTAGCTGACGCTTTTATCCAAAGCGACTTACAATAAGTACATTCGACCAGGAAGATACAACCTTGAAGAAAACAGAATCATATAAGTACATCAGGTTTCATAGAGCCAAACATTTCAAGTGCTACTCAACTGGCTTTAGATAAGCCAGTCCTTTATTAGTATACAAGTGCTTTGTTAGTCATTCTATCGCTCGAAGTGGAGTCGAAAGAGATGAGTTTTCAGTTTGCGTCGGAAGATGTGTAAGCTTTCTGCTGTCCTGATTTCAATGGGGAGCTCATTCCACCATTTTGGAGCCAGGATAGCAAACCCACGTGTTTTTGCTGATGGGAACTTGGGTCCCCCTCGCAGTGCGGGTGCAGCGAGCTGTTTGGCATATGCAGAGCGGAGTGCACGTGCTGGGGTGTACGGTTTAACCATGTCCTGGATGTAGGAAAGGCCAGATCCATTCGCAGCATGGTACGCAAGTACCATTGTCTTGAAGTGGGTTCTAGCAGTTACTGGAAGCCAGTGAAGGGAGCGGAGGAGCGGCGTGGTGTGGGAGAATTCAGGAAGGTTGAAGACCAGACGAGCCGCTGCATTCTGGATGAGCTGCAGAGGTCGGATGGCACATGCAGGTAGACCAGCCAGGAGGGAGTTGCAGTAGTCTAGGCGTGAGATGACGAGAGCCTGGACCAGAACCTGCGCTGATTTCTGGGTCAGCTGGGGACGTATTCTCCTGATGTTGTAAAGCGTGTATCTGCAGCAGCGGGTTGTAGCAGCAATGTTTGCAGTGAAGGACAGTTTGTTATTTAGGATCACACCCAGATTCCTTGCAATCTGAGTCGGGGAAACAACAGAGGGGCGTAGCAGTGGTATGTGGTATGAAAAAAGCAGTGGTATGAAAAACCATGCGGGCTAATGACAGATCCGAGCGATATTGTGTACAAGGAGAAGAGGAGGGGACCAAGAACAAAATAAAAACGACTGTTGCATCGCCTCACGTCTCCTGCGTTTTGGCCATGTGTCGCACTGGAACACACCGCAAAGACTTCAGCTGACGGCCAAGAAGAACGTACGAACTGCGCGAGTGGCAATAACTCTCCTTACCAGCAGGCAGCGGTAGTGTGTATTCGTCATTCAAAAGAGGCAACATCCGGAAGACAGACTGCGTGATGCACCGATAGAAGAAGAACAGACTGCGTGATATAAACAAACAACAAATAGCGTGTGCGTTCCATTTTCACTCTACAACGAGAAGCTCATGGGGCTTTTCCGAACCTGTGTCGAGTGCTGGAGTTAAATGAAATCTCAGATTTACCTTCTTAATAGTTTGTTTGGGTCCCTCACTTCCGTTTCGCTTCTCATGCACTGATTCGCTAAGCTGAACAGCCAATCAGAATGATTTATTTTGCCGACAGCCTTTGGCCGATTCAACATGTTGAATCGGTGGGCAGTCGGCCGAAAAGGCGTCGGCACCGCTGAAAAGACCCGACTGTGCGGGACACACCAATCTGAGTAGGGCGTGTCGACGCCCATTTGACATTAATGCACTAGCAATTCAATAGTTTGTCAAATTTTGAGCAAATACTCTTGTACTTTTGTTTATTGAACATATTGTAAGTAGCTAAAGCATCAACTGAATGAAATGTTATAAACTGTAACATAATGGAATACATACATTAGGGCATTCAACATTAACGCTTGTGATCAATCTTGAAACCTTAACGCGTTGAAATATATGTATATTTAGATGTGTGTAGATGTAGATTTATCGTATATGGGTTGGCTTTAAAAAAGTATTTACTATAATTCATACTTTGGAATTAATTCATGGACTGTTGGTGCTTAGAATCTTTCACTGCTTGTTTTTTTTTTATGTGATTATTCTCAACAACTCTTCCTACAGTCAGTGCTTTAAATGTTGAATGAGAGAAAGAAAAAAAAGGAAAATAGATAATCAGAGGGTGGAGGAGTCCAGAAGCGTGACTCAGGCCTGGACTGGCCCAGTTTAGAGTGCCAAGCAGACAGAAGAGGAAGAAAGGGAAACTAGGAGAGAACTAGAGGGAAGACTCGTCTATGCTCATGACAATTCATAGAAAGGAAACACATGGAGGCAGAGCTGGATGCTGACTTTAGTAAAAAAGTAAAGACAGTTCATGTGAACAACTACAAACAAAGGCACCATTCATACGCATAATGCCAAGTGTGTCTTATCTGATATGATTTCATACACATTCCTTCAGTCCACTCAAAAAGTATAAAAATGAAAGCTGTGGCTTTGTGGCTGGAGGAGTGAAAGCGGAGAACATGTCAGCATTCTGCTTCAACAGTCCTTCAGAGTTGCTAAGCATACAATTAGAGAGGAAAATAAGGAGGTGGTGTAAAAAAAGGAAAGCATGAGTTGGCAGTGGGATGGAGGTGGAGGAGGAGCCTGGCCCTCTCTCTGCAGGGACACACTGAACCTCAGCTGGGCCCGGGCCAGCAGCATGGCTTCTCAAAGCAACAGACTTATTCTTATAGTTTTTCACCTTTTCTGGGATGGTTGCTATAATGAGCTTACCGAATGGCAATACTTTTTATAATTCCCATCTTCTTCTTCTTCTTTTAAATAATGTGGTGTGCACAACCACAGCCTGCACTACACCTTACACATAACTAAGTGCAGCAAGCCGCTCAAGCTAGCAAAGGTGGTAACCATAGAAACAAAACTGAACAAATTTGCCGCAAGTCTCTGCACCCAGCCTCTTGGCGAAATCCTCTGTCAGGGTAAAATCTCCATGATCACATGGCTGTGCTTCAGTCATTTCTTCAAATACAAACGTATCAAGAGGATGGCCAGAAGGAAAAGGGTCTCGCAGGATCTAATGTGCTATATCTGGACCTCTCGAGGTCTGTCAGGGAGTCTACTGCGCACCGTCTGTTGCTCCCAACAGTTCCACATGTTTGGCATATCTGTGATTAACATGCGAGGCATCGGCCACCCCCTCAGCCGGCGTCTGTGGATTTTTCCTCATGATTTTATACAAAATTTGACCTGATCTTTGAAACCTTCCACAATAGACATTTCTGCTGCAAAGTGCATGCACTTGGTGAATTTGTTCAAATGTAATCACTGGTTAAACTGACCAGTACAAATATTAAATGTTCCATTTTCAGTTCAGTACATTTGAATGTATGCATGCTGTATGTACCACTGTAAGCCAGACACTTTATGTAAGATATGAAGCCATGTGTAGCTTTCAATATACGTGTACACATGACATTAAGATAAGAAGGAATAAATTGGAACCCAGTTAATCCTGAATGAGAGGCAGTGCTGTGGCATGCAGCATAGTGAGGGAGCCGCTCAGCAGAGGTGAGGATTAGGAGGTGGACTCAGCTCTCAGCAGTGCAGCCTTGTGATTCCCATTAGCTGTGTTGGAGCTTGTTTGTGAGCTGGCATGCAGGGTGGGGGAGGGAATGGTCTCAGGGCTCCTGAGTACAGCAGGCTGCTGCTCACCTCATACAGTCAAGTCAGCAGGCTTTAACATTCAGGAAGGGGTTACTGGGTCTTGGTCTTTTTCATTTAGTTTCTGACCAGATATTATAAGTCATTTATGAGGTCAAGTTAAGATGTAACAGTAGTATCATTGGAATGGTGTGATTGCATGATAGTATGTATTTAGGAGCCACTAAGATGCTTTGTGATCAAAAGCCAGTCATCAAGTTTTTACTCGATACCCCCTAACTCCGATGAATTACTTTGCCAGACACTGACTGACTAACCTTTCTGAGGGGGGCTCCATAGTTTGCTGAAGTTTAAAGGAGCATGTCTGAAGAAAAAAAAAGGTTACAATGTAACACAGGGGGAGGTGCCAGGGCCATGCAGTGGAAAAGCAGACCCTATGCAACATGTATATGACCAAATGATGACACAAAGTGCCCCTCAATGAGAAAAGTCCCCCTATATTAAGGTTGCAGCGGTCGCTAGTAGACTTCTAAAATCTCCCAGAATGCAACCATCCTGCAGAGCAGTGCTTGCTGCTGCTGCTACCACACACAGCCTGCACTTGTAGCTGTAACTTGTGCTAATTCAGCACTTCTGGCCTTCCATTTCTGTTGGCTTCTGGATGATGAGTGTAAACAAGGTGCAGAGCCAGTACTGAGGAGGGACAGAGGGGGAGCACAGAGCGCCGAGTGAACAACACCATTTCATATTCAAACTTAAATTCGAACATTATTATTTAACTAAGTGAGACAATGGATATAAAAATATCTAACTAGACAGCCTCTGATCACAGAGTAATTCCTCATAAGCATGTCAACAGACTAACAATGTCTAATTTCATTAACACACCTTTAACAAGAAGTTACTTCACTCATCTGAAGTTTCAGAACTGAAACTCAAACACAATGTTAATGTATTCATTTTCACACACGTCACACTCTTATTGACACAGACACAAGTTTATACAAATCATTTGTTTTATATACTGTATATGATCCACAATGTGATATATCTAAATATTTAATTAACTGCAATTTTTTTTTTACGAGAGCGAGACAGAGAGTGTGAGTGTGTGTGAGGGGGGTGAGCAGATAAGAGCATGTTGAGACATGGCTCATGAGTGTGGGCGGTTACTTCCCGTCTCTTGGTCTAGATTCTCTAGAATGAGCTTGTAAGTCTGATGATGTAGAAATGTAGGACCTTTAAGAGGGCTCTGAAACATTAAAAAGATGATGATGCATTTCAGAACTATTGGATTTCCTGTTAAAAAGAGTGATCTTGAATGTAGGTCTGCTTTGTTTCACAAAAACGTAAGGAGTACGCTGACACATGTCAAGGTCATCTGGAAAGATACGACTAGAAAGCTGCAGAGCAAACGGAGACAGGGGGTGTTTCTCAACATGTCTTCCGAGCATCTTGCTTCAGAAGCGAGGCAAGAATCCTTCCTAGCATTCAGAAAACGAAGAGTGGAACAGGCTAGCAAGTGTGCAGGTGTGCGTCATATGAGAGGCCCCGCCTTACATTTTCCGCCACAGATTTGGGGAAATTGGTCTGTGCGCAAAGCATTGTGGGGATTATAAGACCCCGGAGTCTACACATGTGCAGCCTCGAGATTTCTCCAAACGAAGTACGCCGGGCTCGGTAGAATTCCAAGTATGCTGGACATTGGAACAGTCCTTCGGCGGCACTTGATGAGGTAGTATGCTTGAAATAGTGGCTCTGGAGCAGCTTTACTCGAGATTGAGAAACACCCACAGCCTCCTGAATCCGTGTTTGGTTCGTTCTTTGGTTATTCCGTTTCAAAACAGAGTAGGAAAAACAAAAAACTTGTGTTTTTAAACCAAAATGGGAAACATTTTTTGACCATTTGTTTTTATTTATTTACAAGTAAACGCAAAGCTCTCGGAAGTGATTTCAAAACAAAAGCACTTGCATTGAAGCACAACAGTATCTGGTTAAAGGAAACGTGATAATATTATAAACAACGGAAAACAAGGTACATTTAGGCTGGTTCCTTGCATCACAACGATAAGCCTCTAAGAGATCTCTATGTCTAAAATGGCCTCGCGTTTGCTTTGTCAAATCGGAAGCTCTTTTTCCCCTGATATATATGATGAGTGATACAAATATTTGTTACCATAAGTTCTTAATAAACTGACACTGTTGGACAAAGTAATAGTTTGACTTCTACCAGAAATAAAATGAAGTACTTTGACAGAGGATTAATCACAAAGTACAGAGTAAAAGTCCCTTCTATAGTACATAATGCATGTTTTCAGCTATCTTTGATGAGTGATAAAAATAAAATGTTACCATTAGTTCTTTATGAAATTGATACTGCTGGACTCAGTAGTAGTATGCCTACTACCAACAATACAATGAAGTACCTTTTCAGTGTTTTAAAAAAAATCAGAAATCCTATGTCAAAGTGCTTTCTGCTAGGCAATATTATAAGGAATCATTCTGTACATTTCCACCGTTATGCGGATGATACTCAACTATATTTATCCATCAAGCCTGATGAAACCAATCACCAAATAAAATTCAAGACTGCCTCAAGGACTTAAAAACGACCTTAAACTTTCTGATGTTAAACACGGCTAAAACTGAAGTTATTGTACTCGGCCCAAAGAATCTACGAAACATACTATCTAAAGATATACTAGTTATGGATGGCATTCATTTGGCCCCCAGTGAGACTGTAAGGAATCTTGGTGTTATATTTGATCAGGATTTATCCTTTAACACCCACATAAAATCAATCTCAAGGACCGCCTACTTCCATCTACGCAACATTGCCAAAATTAGGCATATCTTGCCTCAAAACGATGCAGAGAAACTAGTCCATGCATTTGTTACTTCAAGGCTGGATTATTGTAACTCCTTATTATCAGGGCGTACCAAGAAGTCAGTTAAGTCGCTTCAGCTGATTCAAAATGCTGCAGCAGCTGTATTAACTAGAGTTAGGAAAAGGGACCACATTACTCCTGTTCTGGCTGCCTTACACTGGCTCCCTATAGAACACAGGATAGAATTTAAAATTCTTCTTCTCGCTTACAAAGCCCTTAATGGGCAGGCGCCATCTTACCTTAAATAACTCATTATACCCTACTGTCCTACTAGGGCATTGCGTTCCAAGAATGCAGGGTTGTTGGTTTTTCCTAGAGTCTCTAAAAGTACAATGGGAGCCAGAGCCTTTTCTTATCAAGCTCCACATTTGTGGAATCAGCTTCCAGTTTGTGTTCGGGCGGCAGACAGCCTATCCGTTTTTAAGAGTGTGCTTAAGACCTTCCTTTTTGATAAAGCTTATAGTGATAAAATAAAATAATCTAATAAGAGTGCATTGACGTAGCTACGTTGTGCCTCTTCTTGATTGAGAGTACTCCAGCAACCACTTATGCCCCTTGGAAAGTCTTTAGAGACTGGCCTGAATAGCTGGTCACAACTATCCTTCAGCACAGTGACACACCCTGTCACTCTTGTTGGCCTCTTATGATGATGCGGTCTTTTAAAAAATATGATTATTTATCTGTCCCAAGTTCATTCCTCGCAGATTCAGTCTCATCAGCCTCCTCTTTTCATCAGTCCCAGTCATTGCAGCTTAAAAAAATGAAGAGCTTCTGATTTGACCAAGCAAAACGCGTGGCGGCTGAGTTGACCGCTGTGCAGAATCGCTGTATAGTTTAAATCTAACAATGTTGTCCATTTTAGACATAGATATACGACGCTTAGAGGCTTATCGTTGTGACCGCAATGAACTATCCTAAATTCACCTTGTTTATAATATTATCCCGGTTCTTTTAACCGGATACTGTCGTGCTTCAATGCAAGTGTATTTTAGCATACGAGTGCTTTTGTTTTTAAATCACTTCCGAGAGCTTCGCGTTTACTTGTAAATAAATATAGAAAAACAAATGGTCCGAAGATACACGTCCTCTTAGTCAAACAAAACCAAAAAGTTCATTTATTCGATTTCCCGTTTTGGTTTTAAAACTGAATAACGTCGTTTTTTGGTGTTCGGTTTTTCCATTTTGGTTTTAAAACAGAAAAACACCACAAGTTTTTAGTTTTTCCTATTCGGTTTTGAAACGGAATAACCAAAGAACGAACCATACACTGCTTATCCTGCTGAGACATGTCTCTGTTGATAACTAGACCGCTGCAAACATCTGTATGAAACTTCATTTAGACCACAGTGAGGATCAAACAGCTGTTAACTATTATCATTTACACCAGGGGTTCCCAAAGTGGGGGTCGCGAGATGATTACAAAATAAAAATGGAACTGGCACTGTTATTTTGGGGAACTGGCACTGTTATTTTGGGGGTCGCGGGCTGAAAAGTTTGGGAACCCCTGATTTACACAACAGTGGTTTCTCAGCATTAAGATGCTGTAAAGCAGAGCATGTAGCTATGTTTGATTTATGACTTGCTAGCTTCTTCAAAGAATAGTTTACACGGCCCCTGGCTGTTTGGGAAATAATGCAACGGAGAACAAGCTGGGCAGAAAAGTCTCTGCCTGCAAAGTTCCTTCAACAGCTTTTGAGTATAAATAAAGCGGAATAGACCAGCAGCCTTTATAAGGGTATCTGCCTGCCTCTAAGTGCCTCGTATCCAATGCATGTTGCGATAGGCTCCTCTGGAACAACGTATGGCACCAGAGCCAAAAGAACAGGGCGGTTGTTCTATTTATAGAACTCTTCCTGCATGCTCTTTTGTTTCTCAACAACAACTTCATTTCAATGAGACATAACTGCCTTGGCAACAAATGTGTATAAAACATAGGAAAGACAAGGTTGAGCAGTCAAAGAGCTCTCTGTGAAGCTTCAGCTGCTGTAGGCGTTTCTTCAAAGTGGAACTCATTTCCTGTGTTTCAGGAGAAGCACATGCCATGAGCGGTGTGACAGACCAGAAGGCCACCAGGCCAAATTAGGCCCTTCTTTCTCTTGCATCTTAAATTCTGACTGAATGTAATCAACTGTGCAGTTTCTGAGGTAAAACTTTTTAGTTTTATGCAACTTGTAAAGTATCCCTTCACACACACAGTGGGAAATGAGAGGCTGCTTCATATATTAAGTATGAAAACAAAATGACAACATCTTACCTCATAGGACCAGACACACTGGACCCCGGCAAACCTCCGGACACAGCGGCCAATCTCCACGTCTTCATGGGTGGTGTACATCTCCTGTAGACATTCTCGAATGTGGGGCACCATCCTCTTGAGGACCTCACGGCTCATGATGACCCCTGGCCCCCCCATGCAGAAGTTTTCCCCAGGCTCCAGAGCTAGTTTACCCAGCTCGTCCCGGGCCCCCATGCCTGTTTGGCCCAGAAAGATGGCCTCGCTACTGTTGAGGCTGCGCAGGAAGCTCTCCAGCTTCTCACTCTTGATGTAGACGTCGTCATCGGCCCTCATGAACCACTCGTACTTGTCCAGGTAATGGTCATGCATGTACTTTAGCATCATGAAGGACTTTTTCTGCGGTGGGTAAGAGTCATCTACATTCTTCAGAGCCACTATGGGAATGGGTATAGAGGTGTCAGAGCCTTCGCTGGAGAAGAACTCTACACGTCCTGGAACTGTCTGCGCCCATGTCCTGTGAACACACAGTCAAGAAAAGGTAAATGATGGATAAGCAGGATTGTTTGTAATATGTATCAGCTCATGTTACCTAGCTCTCATAAATATCTATACACTTTTTCATATAAATCCCTTAATGTTTGTTCTACATGCTATATTTATTCTCTAGTGTCTCTTCTGTTAATTTTGTATGTACTCTGCTGAAATGCATTTGTTGTCTTAGTAACTGTACTCTTTGCAATGGGAACAAAGTAGAATGTGGGCTGAATAGTAATAGCAAGAGAATAGAGTTTACACTGGGTGCAGGTGTGTGCGCTAACGCCACATGTTGGCTCATTAGGGCCTGAGCTCGACAAAGTCGAAGACCTATTGTAGTCCCAGGAATTTTTTTTTCTACCAAATGAATTGTCTTTTTGAGGGCCTTAGAAAAAGTAAAAGACGTTTTTTTTTTTAACACTTGTCGGGTCAGGTGTAAATATATTTCTATTGGGGGTTTCATCATTAGCGCACAAAAACAAACAGCGTTTGGTTGTGCTTTCACCTAAAAGTCTGAAACTCTACATATGTAGCATGACAGGACGCACACAAAAGTCAGTGCAAGGCATATCGTAAACCCAACAGGAAGTGCAATATTTGATTATGTATGAATGCAATAGGGAAAGTGCAATTTGATTATGTATGTGCAATAGGGATATGTGCAATAGGGAAAGTGCTGTACCTGTATGTTTCTTGTTTATTTCTTTGCCATGTGATATGTGATCTCTGTTCCTGATCTATGACTGATTGACCTGAATGTTTTATGTGTATTATCTCGATGCCCAAGACAAATTTCTCCTAAGGGAGACAATAAAGCTCCATCTTATCTTAAGTCATATTGATGTTCAACATGAGCAGCTGATAAAATCTACATCCTGCATTTGACATCTGTGCCTTTCTGGGGGAAGATTAAAGTTGCCCAAAACAAAACTTATCAGAAAAGTTTGTTGTACTGTGAATGTATTAATATATGGTGATCAACAACCTCCCCTTGTCTGATTTGTTGCTTTGCTATCCACTACAGTTGTATTTCTCTAATAAGCAGTGTAAAACATTGTCAGAAAATGTTCTCTTGTGGACATCGCAGACTCCGAGTGAAACATGACTCAACAAGATCATATAATAATAACATTGAGCCTCTGTAGTCCGAAACAAGACGGAAAACTGTATTGCTTCCAGACTGTTAAAGGACAACAGCTGCAAACTCCTTCCGTTCCTGCCTTTCACAATAAAAGCCCTTTAGATCTACACTGTATCGCTGCTTTCCAGGAGAACCTTTCATTCACTCAGAGCGTTTCTTTAGGATGAAACTCATCAAAAATATTATAGTAGTGTAAGGAGTAAATCTGCAAGGATTTACTCTGTTAAAAGCAGCAGTCTGACGTGAAAACAAAGAGCTGATCTTAATTGGGGGTCCTCCCGTCCTGGATGAACATAGTAAGGCATAAAAACACCTCTGTAAAACAATTAACTCCTGTTATTTTCTAGTTTCCTTTTCCTGCCTTGCACTGACTTCATCTGAATACCTATAACGTCAGTGAAATAGATAGATAATGTCAGTGTCAACATATTTGTCCAAACCCTAGGCCACATCACCCTTTCCAAGCATCCTTACACTGGGTCCTCATTGTATTCAGGATAAACGTCATGGTCTCGGCCCTAAGCACATCTCAGTGCCTCTTACCCCTCACCGCACCACCGTAAAAGTAACGTAAAGTAATCAGGTTGCAGTACTTTTATTTTGTGATACTGATATTAGGTTACTGATTCTGCTCTTTCCAGATGTTAGGCATTTGAATTCAAATAAGAAAAAGACCTAGGTAAAAAGAGAGCTGTTTAACAGAATGAACAGTTCGCATGTTGACTTCATTCACAGACCATGGGTCCTGATTGAAAATAAAAAACAGTAGAGGAGGCCTTCACTATAAAACACTCTCCTGCAACAACATCATAGTCCTGTTGGAAGATGAATGTTCAGGCCTTCATTTAAATTATTTACATTGATACATTTACATCACTCCACACAGGAAATAATATTTTTCATAGAGTTCAGACATGAGTATCTGCTCGTCCAAGTGCTACTTATTTCCAGGAGAACAGCTGCTAATCTCAGGGCTTGGTCTTGAGCTTCTGTCATGGGTATGATGACACAGGTCTCTACAGCACATGTAAATATACCAGCCTCAGAAACAACGTCTGAGAATCTATCAGAGGGCTGCTGAAATGTAAAGGCAATCTGTGTTGGACTTAAAGACTGATATCAAATTATGATCCCTGGAACAGAGTACAACTTAAAAACGTGCCACTGGGCACTAAATGCAAATAATGTGTCTATTAATGTATTTCTCATTTGTAAAGCACTGTGAATGAATGTGACTACACCTTTGTTAGTCTGAACAACAAACAAGTCATTTTGAGATATCACTGGGTCTCAGGTAGACTGTCCTTTTAAGGGCTAAATTAGTATTTGATATACTGGAAACACGACGATTTATTGGGACTGGTCATTTTGAGAGACTTTAAAAATAGTGTACTTTGACTCCACTACATTTATGTAATACCTTTAGTTACTTTACAGATGTGGATTAATGATGTGAAATATAATCAAGTGTTAAATCAGACTTTAGTTCCACCTGGAGTAAAATCACAAGCTACCCTGCAGTATACAAAGTCATTCAGACAAGCTGCACCTTTACCAGCTTTGAGAACACTAATGATTAAGAAGAATTATAAAACATATCATATTATTCTGAAATGGATCAATCTGCACAATGACTACTTTTGGTACTTTTGTATGATAATAGTTTTCTACTTTTACTGAGTAACATTTCGAATGCAGGACTTTTACTTATTAATATACTCTTTTACATAAAACCACAACATCTGAGTACTTCTTCCACCTCTGTTTATTGGTCCATGTTCCTAAAGGTGAGCCTACAGAGAAGGCAGCCTACAGGTGTACAGAGCCGCGGCAGCTCCACGCTGAGACACTCACCGATGAGCCGCCACAGCCCGGCTGTTCAGGTACTTCTGGGCAGTCATCACACCGACGAACAGGAAATGATTGGACCCGGAGCCAGGCTTCTCGGTCGCCGGTAAACTGTTATCTTGCGGTGGCCATAGTACTCCGTCGTATTCCTTCCTGTGACCCCCGTTCAGTCCACAGCCTGCAGTGTTCGCCGTCCGTTTCTGTCCGGCTTTCTTTAGCTCGGTCGCCTTGGGTAAGACGAGTCTGGAAGCCAGCGTGAACCCGACCACCAACCCCAGCAGAACACTAAACCAGGCTCTTCGGCTTCGACCTGCCATTCCCCAAAGCTTCCCCAAGCGACCGGTGCTCTCTGTAGCTATCCGAACGGCACCGCGTCTGTAAAGCAAACCAACCAACTCAGTTAAAAATAAGGTAAAATAGAAGAGGCAAGTCCGAGGCTCCGGGCTCAAAGAATCTCTCTCATAGCAGGAAATCCCATTTCTTCCAGCTGCCTACGTAGCATCACAGCAGTCGCCTTGAAGTCGCCACCTGAGCAGTTCCGTGCTGAAACTCTCCGCTCAGCCAGCTGTCCGTCTGTCCGTCACTACCGACCAAAGGCACACTGCAACACCTCACCGACCGACACAAGCAGCGCCCTTGCCTTGAATAGCGGCCCCATGCTCGCTAAGAATATCGGACCGTCGGGATCGCTGATCGCGAAGGGTTTAACAGCTGTTTGAGCCTACGAGCTTCCCGTAACAGCGCTGTGACTGGCTATACCCTTCTACATGGGAGGGACCGGAAGTAGGCCTACTTATCCCCATCTATTCTATAAAACGTCGCATCATATAGAAATATTGTACCACAAGGACATCCTCTTTCATTCATCGCATCCTTCTAATAAATAATGTTTTGTGTTTAAATAATAAATAATGTTTTATGTCATTTTGAGTTGGCAAGCTACTACTAAAACCACATCCACGAGCCTCCGCCACAGTTGCCATGGAATACAATCCAGTCGCGAGTGAATTACAGCGTACAAAATGTGCTTAGTTGTTGCATTTGGGAACAATGCATAGTCGCTGAATTCAAGTAAAAATAAGAATAATAACCTATGTAAAGTGAATTGATTTTCTCTCAAGACGTGCCCCACGTGACTAAATTGTAAACTCGGTGATTGGATTATCTTGCCGAAACACAGGTTATATTTCACCTATCCCTGAAATGTGATTGAACGATGCTGCATTCATGTTAAACGGGAAAAGACACGATCACTGTACCAACCTGCAATTGTTGCAGTATTAGCATTCTGCTTTAACAAAATAATAACAAAAGTCCTAATAGTTATAATTGTCATTTATGTATAATTACTGTTATTACTATAATACGTTTAGCCCAATGATACCAACATTTACCAATGCTTAGCCTAACCAAAAACAGCGTCCTGAAAGCTGAACTGGACAGCATAAAGTTTATTTTTGTTGTAGTTAATGTGTTTTGCTCGTAGGGTTTTGCTCAATGACATCTTCCGTGCTACATAACAGACACAGCTTGTCTTTCAATCTCCTCTGGTCTGCAGCTCCATCTTGTGGTCCTCGGCAGTCCACACACAAACAGACACACTCAAAATCATATAGGCCTACGGCTTTTATTTGAATGATTAGGCGTTGATTACATTATTTGTTTATGTAATACAACGGCATGTATTTGAAACATATTAAATGTAATACACTCTTATTTTTTATATATTCTGTTTCTAGTGGGCAACATCAATATCATTGAAACAACTTTGTTTTACGTTTCATCTTGACATTTTGGTGAATCAACATTCGTGACAGAATACTCACCATGCAGTCAATCTTAGCTCCTTAATAACAGGCGGATCCTAACACAATCGCAATGTCGGACACCGTAATCTTCTCTGGTCCCCTCCCCAATCTGATCAAGGATGACATGTATAGCCGCATGTCATCATTTCAGCGCTGGTTGTCTTGGTGGTGCTCAGCAAACATTGTGGGCTTCGTAAATAATTGGACAGCCTTCTGGGGAAAACCTGGTCTGATTAAGAGAGACGGCATTCATCCTACTTTGGAAGGTGCAAATCTCATTTCGGCAAACATTTCAGGGCTTTGTGGACTTAATCCATGACAAACTGGAGTTGAGACCAGGAGGCGGACTGGCGGAGTCGCAGTCTTGCACGCTTCTCTGCGCTCTCTCCTAGGCAGTCATCCATAGGAATCCTGAGCCCAATAAAAATACCCAATATTAACGGTGTGTGTCTGCCCAAGGACAATTTAAGGTAAAACCTAATAGAGGTGTCATACATAATAACCTAATAAAAGTAAATGTAACAACTACAGTGCAGCACAACAGGAAGATTAAATGTGGTCTCTTAAACATAAGATCTCTAGCATCTAAAGCAATATTGGTAAATGATTTAATATCAGATTATAATATTGATATATGCTGTCTCACTGATACTTGGTTGAGACATGAAGAATATGTCAGCATAAATGAGGCCACTCCACCCAGCCATATCAATACTCATATTGCCCGAGGCACTGGCCGATGAGGTGGAGTTGCAGCAATCTTTGACTCAAGTTTACTTATCAATACTAAACAAAAATTAAATTATACCTCCTTTGAAAGCCTCGTTTTTAGTCTCACGCATCCGACCTGGAAAACTTTGCAGCCAATTTGATTTGTTACAGTGTACCGTGCACCAGGTCCTTATTCAGAGTTTTAATCAGCTTCGGTACTTAAAACAGATAAAGTAATTATTGTAGGTAGTAGTTATATTCATGCCGCATCAATCTCATTAGTATGCATAAAAAAGTGACAGGTCACACCTCCCCCAATTATGCAAATGAGCTAAGTCCCGCCTCCCCTTTGTTCGAGGTGTGAGATCCCAAGTAGGTGTGATATCCCAAGTAGGTGTGAGATCCGTCGATAGGAGGGGGGTGATGTGTATTCACAGGTGTGAAAAGCCCCCACTGTTGCGCCTTATGGTGTATAATTAAAAAAATGAAAAAAAGAAAATGCTGTTTCAATCACATTAGTATGCACAAAAAGTGACAGGTGGGCCCGCCCCCAAGTGTGTTTGTGTGTGTGTGCCTGCATGCATGCGTGCGTGCGTGCATGAGTGTGTGTGTGTGTGTGTGTGTGTGTGTGTGTGTGTGTGTGTGTGTGTGTGTGTGTGTGTGTGTGTGTGTGTGTGTGTGTGTGTGTGTGTGTGTGTCGGTCTCTCCTAACCCCTGCTGTGGACCGGGGCTACATCAAATTTTATTTTAGCCCCTAAAGAAAAGCCCACCATAAACATAATAATTAAAAATAGTTTTGATGCATGTTACCACTTTCCTTCTTCATCAGACAGCCCCTTTCTAACGGGAATCTAAGCTAACATCTACTCTCGTCTCAAAGCCTCCTTCCTTCTGCGGTGATGCAGGCAAATGCTGCCCCTCTCTACTATAAAGTCACCATACAAACTTTATTGTCCTATCTAAATTAGATTAAGGTTTTAATATGATTTGTGTTAATTAGTTTACTAGCTATGAGGAGGTCTCTGTCTACATTGCAAGGATTAGACTGATGGTTGTAATTTTTTTTTAGCAATTGACCTGGCTAAGGGTTTATAAGGATATCTAGTTTCTACAGCAAGAGAAAGGTGATGATGAACCACCCTGGCATTTCTTCTCTGTGTTTTCCTGACCTGGATCTGTTCCTGAAAAACTCTGGTACGTACTTCATATAATTATTAAATGTTGTATGTTGTGTGTTAAGCAACCTCTGTGTATATATTGTATTTATTGTGTATTAGCACTATGATTCATAATGGTTTTTAAGTTTTGGGGAGACTGTTAACTAATGTTGAAGTACTTTAGTGGAAGGGATGGAGTCTCATACAGTGTCTGTGAAGGTGTGTGTGTGTGTGTGTGTGTGTGTGTGTGTGTGTGTGTGTGTGTGTGTGTGTGTGTGTGTGTGTGTGTGTGTGTGTGTATGGGGGCGTGGGTGTGCGGGTGACTGTGTGAGCCTGGCCCTGCCCCTCCTCCCCCCTTCCTGCCATCTTATCACTAGACAGAGGGGGGATGTAATTTAAAAACACTTACCTTACACTTGTATTTGTTCTCTCTAAAACACAGTGTCTGTAAAGGGGGGGGGGGGGAGACTGTCTTCCCCTTCCTGCCATCTCTCTCTGTTTCTGCTGACGTGTAAAATATACAAAATAACGTTTTATATACTTACTCTCTTGTTAAAAGTTGATGAAGTTTGCAGTGTAAGCCAGCCATCAGTGTTCTAGTTTTAAGGTTTTGCATACCTCAAAGTGTGTCTAAAAGTATCTTGGCAAAAGAAAAATGTTATTTTAACACAACGTTACTTTTTTTACATTCTGTGATATTTTGTTTTTTTCTTTCTCTCCTTTTTCCATTATATTTTTGAAAAACGACAGTGATTTTAGCAAAATACAACATGCAACTAATACATTATACAATATTATGACTTTTTGTGATATTTTCAACACAATATACTTTTACCTTTTTTTTTTTTTTTGTAGGGCTTCAAGATATTTTGCATGTCATGCATAAACACGGTGTCATCTTTCTCGAAACTGACGTGCTGTCCAATTTACAAACAAGTTATTTTTCTGCTTCTTCATCCTCTGAATTTGAACCACAACTTGTCCACTGGAGTCAGAGCTTTCTGAACTTATTTCTTAACAGCACTGGGCATTTTTGTGTTGTATTGTGTACAGTTGAAAATGCACAGATAAACAGTCAGGCATGGGCGGTAAAATGTGTCTCCTCAGGCTCTCTAATACATAGTCATCTCTCAAACCCCCTGCCTGGCTGCTTTTCTGTACTTTTACAGCCTCATGCCGACTGCAGGGCCATGGGGTGTTAAGAGCCTAACAGGCAGCTCATTGTGGAATAGCCCCCCAACTGAGATATGGGATTGTCCCACTCTCAATATTTTTAAAGGTCAACTTAAAGAATGCTTGAGCAACAAACAGATGTGTAATCACCGCTAAATAAATGCACTTTAACACAGGGGTATCTCCTCTTGCACTTTATGTAGCGCTTTTATCTTATCTTGCACTTTATATATCACAGCTGCTACATTGTACTGCCATGTGGTAAATGCTTGTATGCTGCTCATGCTCTTTCTGCATATCATGTATTTATTTTTTGCTGTATATATAAATGTCATGTTCTTATATGCTGTATGTGACGGGACTATAGATGGAAATTAGCTCAAAGCTAAAATCCGGCTCATTTACACTTGTAAGCATTATTTTTGTTTTAAAGTGTTCATCAATGTGCACTACGGTAGCCCTGAAGAAAATTAAACATTAAAATATGTTATCGATGTCCCCATTCCCAGTTTATTTGGGAATAATTGCGATGTTTACTATGTTTTGGTAGCTCTTAACAAAACAGAATTTTTATGTATGACAACTTTACAACTGGTAGAAAGTTAAGTACTTTTTCTGAACAGATTTTCTTTAAGACTGTGACTCTTAACACACCATCCCCCCGAGAGCCAGACATACTCATCCCCTTTTCAACGCCACCCCTGCAGCAGCTCAGGTGTGAAACCCCCATACAGAATGTCAGTCACTGTGTAAACATTTTATTTTATTAAAAGACTGTGACTCTAAAAGGCAAGTTTGTGATTTTAACACTGTTTCGATGAAACAATGCAGTCTTGATAACTTTACTTGACTAACATTCCTTTTCTAAATATATGTTTTTAGATGCTTTACTTTGATTTCTTTCATGTTATTTTAACACATTACTTTTTTCATATTTTTCAACATACTGTGATATTCTGTTTTTGTCTTTCTCTCCTTTTTCCATTATATTTTTGAAAAACTACATAGTGGTTTTTAGCAAAATACAACATGCAACTAATACATTATACATTATGACTTTTTTGCAATATTTTCAACACAATATACTTTTTTGTGGTTGTAGGGCTTCAAGATATTTTGCATGTCATGCATAAACACGGTGTCATCTTTTCCTTGAAACTGACGTGCTGTCCGTTTTATAAAACAAGTTATTTTTCTGCTTCTTCATCCTCTGAATTTTCCTCCCCCGTCCCTCTTCCTTCAGCCAGCACAACAAGAATCAAGGTGGATCTGTGAAATGAAACACCTCTTCCCAAAGCGTGACTTCTCTATTGAGAGCATGCGTCTAGGACAGTAGGGTCTAAACCAGGGGTCTCCAACCTTTTTCTAACCGGGAGCTACTTTTGAAAAAAGAAAGTGGCCAAGAGCTACTCATGTTATTTTATATAGATTTCAGTGCACATATCACATTCGTGACTCAAGAGCAGAAACATTAACATTAACATGAATAAACTTGACTTTCTCATGAAGAGAAAAAAAGACAAATAATCACCATGCAATACTGAGTTCTGCTTTAACATCAATAACTACAGTAAACAGTTTTACATATAAGAGTGCAAAGTTCCTAATTGTAATAATAACATTTCTAGCTCTATAATTTAAATTATTTCAAGCATTTCACAAATTTGTTTCACATGTAAAAGGGGAATATGGCTTGTGCTTTTCTCAACTTGCATCAAGCAAACATATGTCTTCAAACATTCAGTCTGTCACTGCATTGTTGTCTTTCTCCTGACTCAGCTAATGTGACACATGGCACTGCATAGCATCCACCAGAGCACTGTACTGGGGTGTGTATCCTGACAAATTCACTCTGATTGAGTCATTGAGGTGTTCATCAGTAAGTCTTGTCCTGAATTTGGATTTGATAAAGTTCATATCAGAGAATGCTGATTCACAGCGATATGTTGACCCAAATAAGCAGGACAGTTTCAGTGCAGCAGTTTGAATGTTTTTGAATTTCTCTGGGTCCAATAGCTTCCAGAAATCTTTGTCCATCTGATGTGCTTTCAGCTGAATGTCATTCTGGAGATTGATTATCTCCAGCTCCAACTCTGAAGCACTGAGACTGAAAAGGCTGGCCAGTTGCTCAGACATGTCAGTAACATCCACGATGTTGAATGGGTTAGCAAGGAAACTTGCACAGGGCTCAAGCTGTTTAAAGTCAAGAAACCTGTCCTCAAATTCCTGCCCAAGCTTAGTTAAGCAGTTACAGTACTTTGATAAGTCAAGAAAGCCAGCAGCAGCTTTATTCTCCTGCAGTACTTTTTGAACAGAGGGGAAATGATGCAATTTATTTCCCTTTACTTGCTGGAGATATAGACACAGATTTGCTTTAAAGGCCTTTACAGCACTAATCATGTGACATACTGTTTTGCCATTGCCTTGTAGCTGGAGGTTAAGCTGGTTTAATTTTCCTGTCAGATCAGTCAAAAAGGCCAGGTCAAGTACCCAACCAGCATCAGATAAGATGGAGGTGTCCTCCCCCCTCTCTTCCATGAAGAGCTTTACCTCATTCAGCAAGGAGAGGAAGCGCTGTAGGATTTTCCCTCTACTCAACCACCTCACCTCAGCATGGAGAAGGAGATCTCCATATTCAGCTGACAGTTCCTCAAGAAAAACTTTGAAGCTCCTGTGTTGCTTTGCCTTCGCTCGGATAGAGTTTATTATTTGTATCACAGGTTTCATGACGTGATTGAAGTCCATAACTTTGGCACAAAGTGCTTCTTGGTGAATGATGCAATGGTAACTCAGGAAACGTGGGAAATATGGATCTGACTTACAATTTGCGATAAAACCGTTGTGGCGACCTCTCATAGCCGGGGCTCCATTAGTTGTTATGGATACAAGCTTCTCCATTTGCACGCCTTTATTTATGAAATAATTCTTAATAGAATTATACACGTCCACACCTCTTGTTGTTGTTTTGAGTGGAAGCAGTGTCAGAAATTCCTCTTTCGCCGTAAAATCCTCAAACACCATCCGGATGAACACAGACAGCTGAGCTGTGTCGCTCGCATCCACCGACTCGTCGCACTGTATGGAGAACCACTTGCACCTGACCATGTCCCGCTCCAACTGTCCCATGGCATCCACTGACAGCGCCGACACTCTCCTCGCCACAGTGTTGTTTCCCAGTTGCACATCGTCAATGGCAGACATTATCTCCGACTTGCTCTTGTGGTCTCTGAACAAAGTCTCTGCCATAACAGACATCGCTCCCTTAAGAACACCGCCATCAGTGAAAGCTTTTTTGTTCTTTGCCAAATACTGAGCGACTCGGAACGATGCTTCTGTAGCTAGGCTAGCTTTCTTGGCAGGCTTCGTGAACAATGACTGCTGCCTTTGTAGCGTAGCTTTTAATTGTTGTACCTTCTCAACGCGAAGGCAACTGCCGGCGGGATACTCCTTTGAAAAGTTTTCGTGAAGTTTTGTGAAGTGCCGCTCGACATTTCCCTTCTTCCCCACCGCAACACTCGAGCCACAAATTAAACACACACACTTGTCTTTGATGCTCGTAAATACAAATTCATGTTCCCACTCGTCATGAAAGTAGTATATTTTAGATTTCTTCTTTGACGGACCTTCCTCAGTTGTCATGACTGCATCTTACATTTCTTTTTCTCTATCTTTCTTACTCTCAAAATATACTACATAAATAAATATGTCTCAACATGTCAACTGCACTTTAGCGCCCTCTGGTGAGCTACTCGGAAAACCTCCGCGAGCTACTGGTAGCTCGCGATCGACGTGTTGGCAACCCCTGGTCTAAACCAATTGGCCAGATAAACTAACATGCAGAACGTACGGTATGTTTGAAGACTAACCATTTATCCAGTTCAAGCTGTCTTTAAGATGTGACATTGCACTCTGACTATTTCCCGTAAAATGGTGACAAACTATTACTTATTCTTAAATTTGACCTCTTGCTGCTTGGTTGAAAATGATAGATGAAAAATTACTTTAAAAAAAAAGACTCAAACAGCGACGGACATTATACTGGTGAAAAAAACTCTCAATTCTACAGATTGACTCCCCCCACTCAACGCAATAAGTCCCTCCCTCCACTCAGCAAAGCATCTAAAACTAAGGACCCCACTAAGACGATAGTTTGAAAACTAGCCATGGATCTGAGAAAAACCAAGTCTCCCCCCGCGAGTTGCAGCCAGGAACAAACTCCTGGACTACCATCATCACCACCATTCTGGACACCCGCATCTTGCAGTACTACTGCTGCTTATTTTGCCTTGGGCCAAGACGTCTCTGTTTATGGACACAGTGAAATCAGTGTTGGTTGATATTGTGGAGGGGGTGATACATCAGTACAGAGAAGAAATATGCAACGGATGCCGAGTCAGTCACCCCGGCCAGAGGCAACACGATTGTCTGAATGACATGCCCGATTCTTTGTTCAGAAACAATTACAACGCGTTAATGAAAAGACTCTGGCTCACCGACTTCATTACTGAGATCGACCAGACTCTTATTGATAAAGACATTTTCAAGGATGATTGGAGGATCCAAGGCGCTTCGGAGGCTTTTCTGCACAATCTCAAAAATTGCAGACGCCTCAAGGAGAGACTTGAAAAGATCCATGCCGAGCTGGATGGAGAAGAAGAAGACTAATAAACTGCGGTTGGTTGAAGCCAGGGATTTTTTCTTTTTCGATTACATTGACTTTTTCTTTAAAGTAAAAATAAAAATGGGGAACTACTATGCAAAACGCTCGGTATACAGTTGCAAGAAAAAGTATGTGAACCCTTTGGAACTACCTGGATATCTGCATAAATTGGTCATAAAATGTGTTCTGATCTTCATCTAAGTCACAACAATAGACAAACACAGTCTGCTTAAGCTAAAACCACACAAACAATATGTTTTTATTGAACACACCATGTAAACATTCACAGTGTAGTGTGGAAAAAGTATGTGAACCCTTGGATTGAATAACTGGTTGACCCTCCTTTGGCAGCAATAACCTCAACCAAACGTTTCCTATAGTTGCATATCAGACCTGCACAACGGTCAGGAGGAATTTTGGACCATTCCTCTTTACAAAACTGTTTCAGTTCAGCCATATTCTTGGGATGTCTGGTGTGAATCGCTCTCTTGAGGTCATGCCACAGCATCTCAATTGGGTTGGGGTCAGGACTCTGACTGGGCCACTCCAGAAGGCGTATTTTCTTCTGTTGAAGCCATTCTGTTGTTGATTTACTTCTGTGCTTTGGGTCGTTGTCCTGTTGCATCACCCATCTTCTGTTGAGCTTCAATTGGTGGACAGATGGCCTTAAGTTCTCCAGCAAAATGTCTTGATAAACTTGAGAATTAATTTTTCCGTCGATGATGGCAATCTGTCCAGGCCCTGAGGCAGCAAAGCAGCCCCAAACCATGATGCTCCCTCCACCATACTTCACAGTTGGGATGAGGTTTTGATGTTGGTGTGCTGTGCCTTTTTTTCTCTCCACACATAGCGTTGTATGTTCCTTCCAAACAACTCAACTTTGGTTTCATCTGTCCACAGAATATTTTGCCAGTAGTGCTGTGGAACATCCAGGTGCTCTTTTGCAAACTTCAAACGTGCAGCAATGTTTTTTTCTGGACAGCAGTGGCTTCCTCCATTTTATGACCAACTTATGCAGAAATCCAGGTAATTCCAAAGGGTTCACATTTTCTTGCAACTGTATATTGATCAGAATGTAGTCAATACCCTTTTAATAAGTGTGGTGATGAGGATGATTGAAAACAGAGTGTATAGTGATCCCCGTGTAAACAGAATGGCTGAAATTTGTAAACTAGAAGACATTTTGGATATCGTTTGTTCTGGCAGTACTATTCCTGGTCATTGGGAAACGATTGCAAACGAAACATTTAAAGTGTTTAAAAAAAAAAAAAAATGTTTTTTACATTTGAAAAACTATTGTCTTCATTATAGCAAGGGGAGCGTGTCTGATACATGTGTATTACAGTCCTTCATATGCACTGTTGTCTTCATTATAACAAGGGGAGGGTAACAGTGTAACTTTCTGTAAATTCTGTTTTGTTAAGAGCTACCAAAACATGGTAAACATCGCAATTATTCCCAAATAAACTGGGAATGGGGACATTGATAACATATTTTAATGTTTAATTTTCTTCAGGGCCACCGTAGTGCACATTGATGAACACTTTAAAAAAAAAATAATGCTTATGAATACATGATATGCAGAAAGAGCATGAGCAGCATACAAGCATTTACCACATGGCAGTAACTATGATATATAAAGTGCAAGATAAGATGAAAGCGCTACATAAAGTGCAAGAGGAGATACCCCTGTGTTAAAGTGCATTTATTTAGCGGTGATTACACATCTGTTTGTTGCTCAACCATTCTTTAAGTTGACCTTTAAAACTATTGAGAGTGGGACAATCTCGTATCTCAGTTGGGGGGGCTATTCCACAATGAGCTGCCTGTTAGGCTCTTAACACCCCATGGCCCTGCAGTCTGCGTGAGGCTGTAAAAGTACAGAAAAGCAAGCAGGCAGGGGGGTTGAGAGATGACGTATTAGAGATTCCTGAGGAGACACATTTTACCGCCCATGCCTGACTGTTGATCTGTGCATTTTCAACTTTACACAATACAACACAAAAATGCCCAGTGCTGTTAAGAAATAAGTTCAGAAAGCTCTGACTCCAGTGGACAAGTTGTGGTTCAAATTCAGAGGATGAAGAAGCAGAAAAATAACTTGTTTGTAAAATGGACAGCACGTCAGTTTCGAGAAAGATGAAACCGTGTTTATGCATGACATGCAAAATATCTTGAAGCCCCACAAAAAAAAAAAAAAGGTAAAAGTATATTGTGTTGAAAATATCGCAAAAAGTCGTAATATTGTATAATGTATTAGTTGCATGTTGTATTTTGCTAAAATCACTATGTCGTTTTTCAAAAATATAATGGAAAAAGGAGAGAAAGAAAAAAAGAAAATATCACAGTATGTTGAAAAAATATGAAAAAAGTAACGTGTTAAAATAACTTTTTTCTCTTGCCAAGATACTTTTAGACACACTTTGAGGTATGCAAAACCTTAAAACTAGAACACTGATGGTTGGCTTACACTGCAAACTTCATCACCTTTTAACAAGAGAGTAAGTATATAAAACGTTATTTTGTATATTTTACACGTCAGCAGAAACAGAGAGAGATGGCAGGAAGGGGGGAGACAGTCTCCCCCCCCCTTTACAGACACTGTGTTTTAGAGAGAACAAATCAAAGTGTAAGGTAAGTGTTTTTAAATTACATCCCCCCTCTGTCTAGTGATAAGCTGGCAGGAAAATAAATATTATGAATATGTCTTTACTATCAGGCTAGGTTCCACAATCATTCAAAGTAGCAGTGATAAAACCGCTTCTTAAAAAGCACAACCTCGATCCAGAGGTTTTAGCCAACTATAGATTAGATTATAAATAGTTCTAATCTTCCGTTCCTCTCAAAAATTCTTGAGAAAGTAGTTGCAAAAAAGTTGTGTGATTACTTAAAAAACTATGATTTATTTGAAGATTTTCAGTCTGGCTTTAGAACACAACATAGCACAGAGACAGCTCTGGTTAAAGTCACAAATGACATTCTAATAGCCTCAGACAAGGGACTTGTCTCTATTCTTGTTTTGCTCGATCTCAGTGCTGCATTTGATACTATCGACCATGATATCCTATTGCAAAGACTAGAGCACTTAGTTGGCATAAAGGGAACTGCTTTAGGCTGGTTTAGGTCCTATTTGTCTGAACGCTCTCAGTTTGTACGTGTCAACGATGAATCTTCCACTCAAAAAATATTATATATGCTTCCATTAGGCAATATTATAAGGAATCATTCTGTAAACTTTCATTGTTATGCGGATGATACTCAACTATATTTATCAATCAAGCCTGATGAAATTAATCATCTAAATAAAATTCAAGACTGCCTCAATGACTTAAAAACGTGGATGACCTTACATTTTTTGATGTTAAACACGACCAAAACTGAAGTTATTGTACTTGGCCCGAAGAATCTACGAAACAAATTATCTAAAGATATATTAACTATGGATGGCATTAATTTGGCCTCCAGTGAGACTGTAAGGAATCTTGGTGTTATATTTGATCAGGATTTATCCTTTAACGCCCACATAAAATCAATTTCAAGGACCGCCTATACTTCCATCTAAGTAACATTGCAAAAATCAGGCATATCTTGCCTCAAAACAATGCAGAGAAACTAGTCCATACATTTGTTACTTCAAGGCTGGATTATTGTAACTCCTTATTATCAGGGCGTACAAACAAGTCAGTCAAGTCGCTTCAGCTTATTAAAAATGCTGCAGCTCGTGTACTAACCAGAGTTAGGAAAAGGGACCACATTACTCGTGTTCTGGCTGCCTTACACTGGCTCCCTTTAGAACACAGGATAGAATTTAAAATTCTTCTTCTCACCTACAAAGCCCTTAATGGGCAGGCGCCATCTTACCTTAAATAACTCATTATACCCTACTGTCCTACTAGGGCATTGCGTTCCAAGAATGAAGGGTTGTTGGTTGTTCCTAGAGTCTCTAAAAGTACAATGGGAGCCAGAGCCTTTTCTTATCAAGCTCCACATTGTGGAATCTGCTTCCAGTTTGTGTTCGGACGGCAGACACCCTATCCGTTTTTAAGAGTGCGCTTAAGACCTTCCTTTTTGATAAAGCTTATAGTTAGGGCTGATTAGATTCAGCCCCTAGTTTTGCTGATATAGGCTTAGTTTGTCGGGGGACATCTTACTTCTTCCTTCTCTCTGTCTATACCTGTGTACTCTCATGTTCCGATTAACCAAGCTTCCCCAAATGTCTTTCTTTTTGGTGTCTATATACGCCGGGATCCGGAGTCATGGATGATCCTGCGGTCCTGTGTCATGGATCGCGAGTCCTGGATCTTGAGTCGTGGCTGTGGTCCTGGATCATAAGTCCTGGATGGATATCCTCGTGGATTCATCTTCCTATTATACACACATGCATTTACAAACATTTGGACTACCTATGTTGCAAATGTATTATCTTTTCAATTTACACACAGCATCTATTGCACGTCTGTCCGTCCTGGGAGAGGGATCCCTCCTCTGTTGCTCTCCCTGAGGTTTCTCCCATTTTTCCCTTTAAACTGTGGGGTTTTCGCCAGAAGTTTTTCCTTGTACGATGTGAGGGTCTAAAGACAGAGGGTGTTGTATTGTCATACTGATATTCTGTACAAACTGTGAAGTCCACTTAGACAAATGTAACATTTGTGATATTGGGCTGTATAAATAAACATTGATTGATTGACAATCCACTTGACCTCCTCAGGGTTATGGACATGCTGTAGTGTGTATTGTAAATGTTTTATTTATTTATTTATTATCATGACTTGCTCTTCAGTGATGTTATCTATTGTAAATATGTACAATGGTATAACAATGTTGTGGTATTTTTATTATTGCTTTTAGGATGTCTATCACCATCTGGAAAAGGGACTATCGATGAAAACTAGCCTTTTGGCTAATTCGAGTACTTTTACATGTTTTTAATATATGTGGATTGATGTACACTGTCCCTTGTTTTAAATAAATCAATTCAATTCAATGCCACTACTCTTAAATCACTGGACATTGTTTTACTATATTTGGGGGGCAACAGTAACTCAGTCTGTTTGGGCTTGGCTTGACGCTTGTCATTTCACCTATTTAAGGCAGCAATGGCACTCGGTTTTTTTTTTAATGCAGAGTTGCCAAAGAAATGTCGATGTACTTTGTATGACGACAATAAAGATATATTCTATTCTATTCATTATAGTGAGCCACTTAAGATCAGATGTTCTATTAATAAGAAGATATGAAACCTCCTCAGTTGAGATAAAAGAAAACAGATATTGATGTAAACGATAAGAGTGATCACATTTCTATTACATAACAAATGTGCAGAGCAGTATAAAAAAAAACATCCTTGCATTTTGATGGATCCAAACATTAACTGAATGTAGTATTTTTAATAATCAACCACATGTCCACTAGCTACAACTTCTCTAGCAACATACATGTTAAAAGCGTAGGTGGAACACATTAATGGAAACATATTCAAACACATGAGAAAAAACACACTGACTGAAGTTCATCAGCCAAACCTGCTGGTAACACCGCTTACAGGAATGGCATCATTACAAGCTCTCAACTTCAAGATTCACAATGGACGATTATCAAATTATCTTTGAGAGATTACAGAGTAAATAAGGAATCAAATAGGAGTAAAAAAACAACAACATCTCGTTGAAGTTTGAGCCCCCTCCAGTCAGTTTGCACATCAAGATGTCAGAGGTCAAAGGTCATACAGATCAACATCTCTGACCTTCTTTAACCTCATCCACCAGCTGACGGCCCCCTCCTGCCAGGCCTGAAGGTGCAGGAGCCCCCCTCCTGTCCACTCAGGGGACTGTAGTCTGAAACACACAGAGAGAAGGAGGTAAGAAAGGCTGCAACAGACACACGTTTATGTGTCGGTACACACCCTACTACTGCACCTGTGGTCCAAGTACCTGACTCTTGCAAATGACCCTTCTGAGGCTCTACCACCACATGTGTATTTTAAAATGCAGAGAAAAACCAACTAATAATTGCTAAAACAGGATTCAGAATTACCAGAAATGTGCAAAACATCCTGGTTTAAACTGTAGAGCTGAAGAGAAGAAAACAAGAAGGAGCTACCCACACCCTTTGGGCTTTTTAACTCAACATGTTAATAGTGGTGCTCAATGTTTCAGATGTCCATCCTGATGCCCTCAGAGTCAGATTGTGTCAGTACTGACTCAGCACATCTTTATCCATGTGTACTGCGGGCTGGGAGGGCAACCATCAGGTGGTATGGGAGTGGTATACACATATACAACGTTTTATTTGAGTGTTTCACTGTGATGTTGAATTGGTATTGAGAACCGTGGAATGTCACTGTTATTAGTAGCCGTATCCAATAATATTCTGGGATCTTGACAAGCCTAGTACTAAATACACACAGATGCACAAACGTTTAAACAAATGGAACTTTTAGTTAATGATCATTCAAGCACTGGTACATGTATGTTGCCCTATGTGACACGTGTATTCGTGTGGGTTAGACATATCAAAGTGAAGCACCCTGTGCTCCACACAGCTTCATACTGGAACAGTATACAGAATGCCTCATTAAGATTGTTTGTGTGCGTGTAGCTTCGTTTTATAGCACTTGCTGTCTTGGGAACAAAGGAGTAGCCTTTAATGCCCCCCACTCAGTGTTCCATCCTGGGAAATACACACCTGCACTGCGGAGGGGCTTCTTGTCCGGCTTTGGTCTGGCTGCAGCGGAGGAGCTGGCCTCTGCAGGGGGCTGCAGGGAGAAACATTCAGAGTAAGGGCACACCAAATGGAGTGATGTCATCCCACTTATTAGCTGAGATGAATACTCAATTCTGATGGTCAACTTGGACTTTTTCAAATGGCAGACTGGTACTGAGGAAGCTCTGATCAAGTGACTATGTGCAGTCATAACAACCAGAAAGAGGTTCATTTAATTAGTTGTGGCCAAAAAACCACATTTGTTCTCCTCCATCAGAAAACACGAGGAACCATTTTTCAATATTCAGTTTTACATGGTGGAGAGCAGCAAACTTTCATTTATGATGCCGGAACTCCCCTACTAAAGACACAGACAGCTTGATGACAGAATCGAGGATATTAATACATTAATTTTGTTTTGTAAGTAGCCGTGTAATAAGCGGCATTGTGGGGTTCTTTTCTTCTTAATGACCAGATTGCTGCACATTATCCCTTACCTGTTGGTGTAGTTCACATTAGAAGTGTTGTTGTGGCAGCAGATCACTTAAAAAAAGTGCAGGAAGTAGACGACCCGGAATATTAATTATTGTACCGGTACTCTTTTTCTGGTACCACTTTACAATAAGACTACCCTTATAAAGGGATTCATTAAAAGTTTATAATTAGGTTATGAATTAGGTTGTAAACACTTTATTAATCATGAAGAACCATTTATAAACCAGTTCTAACATAGCTTCCATACATCAACACAGGCTCACTATTTGTAAAGATGACTAAGCCTTACATTGGCTACCTAGCGAGAATCAACTCAGTGAGCAACAGACACCAAGGATGCTGGCTGATGAAGAAGATGAAGTAAGCTAGGTAGCCGATATAAGGCTTAGCAGTAGATAAATGTGGGCTCACTATTTGGCAAGCAACTGGTTGCCCACAGTTGCCCTGTTTATCTCATGTCTTATAAAAGCTTATTAATGATTTATAAAGTGTTCACAACCTAATTAATAAATGAATTACAAACTATTCCTAAACCCTAAGAGTAGTCTTATTGTAAAGTGGTACCCTTTTTCTTTTGTCTTCCTGGCTGCTCCATGAGTTAAATCAGGGTTCCTCATGACATGAAAGGGTGATAAGACAGGGGTGCAAATAACGCAGGTACGCATGTGTGGCAACATCTGAAACGCGTAACATAACTTGTGTCACTGCACGCCTTTGCGTACCTGATAGGTCATCAAAACAAAAGACATATTTCGTCTACACGTGATTCTTGTCAACACTCAGTGCAGTAAACTATTAGACAGGTCCAGAAAACTAAAATACATTAAGCAGCCACTTTGGAGTTTTGTTCCCTGCAAAACGTCTTCAGACTTTCTTGGACTGATTGAACTGAGAGCTGGCCGAGCCGCAGGCCATAACCGACGGACCTGTGAAGCTTTACAGGAGGCAGAGGCTTAGATCACTGGACGACAGAGTTGGTGCCGTGTGCAAAGACAGGGCTGCTGTCAAAACTACGTCAACTGGCTGCGGACGGCGACTCCCCTCCTGAGCCCCGCGCACACACAGGAGAACTGCGACAAATCAGCTGATCACAACGCTCACGCTCTGTGGTCAAGCTGCTGCAGTTTGATTTACAACAAGGTGGAGCAAAACACACAGCTGCAAACTTACTCAGGGTGTTATGGAAGAGTTTGAAATCAGACAGAGGTGGAAGAAGTACTCAGATCTTGTGTAGGAACACTCTGTTACAGTAAAAGTCCTGCATTCTAAATGTTACTCAAGTAAAATTAGAAAAGTATTATCAACATATATTTAAAGTACCAAAAGTAAAAGTAGTCATTGTGCAGATTGGTCCATTTCAGAATAATATATATGATATGTTTTGTAATGATTGATCATGAAAGTGTTCTCAAAGCTGGTAAAGCTGCAGCTAGTTTGAATGACTTTGTATACTGCAGGGTAGCTTGTGGATTTACTCCAGGTGGAACTAAAGTCTGATTTAACACTTGATTATATTTCACATCATTAAAAGTAGGGTAGGTAAGTTTGAGAAACCGGCTCGAGAAACACTTTTTGTTATATTCCATGGAATGCTCTTAACATCCCGATAGCAATGAATATCTTAAGTGCTTTGACAAAAAAATCCATTAAAAAAATGTCATCTGTGGAAGCCGTAGTACTGTAAAAAGCACGACCAATCATTTTAGCCGGCCCGGCTAAACCCTCATTGGTCATGTGCGCGTTCGTGTGTGTTGGAGGAGGGGCTCTGTAAGGAAGTGGCAGATTTTTTCCGGCTGTGTATTTTCAAATTCTAGCGCACTTGAGCTGGTTTCTCCAAAATTACCTACCCCACCTTTAATCCACATCTGTAAAGCAGGGATGGGCAAATGGCGGCACCCACCTCCTCTTTTTGCGGCCCTGAGACTAATTTATAAACAACGTAATTAATTTAAAAAATATATATACAGGGTTCTTACACCTTTTCCAAAGTCAAATTCAAGCACTTTTCAAGCATTTTCAAGGTGCATTTTCAAGCTTTTCAAGCAGCGTACAGCTGTTGTAAATTACATATTTATATGCACATACTTATACTCAAATGATTATTTCCCTACCTCACATTAAATCAGATGTTCTTTATGCTATAAACAACCAAATGTGTGTTTCGTAATAGCATTCTACATAAGGATGAAAAATTAAAGGTAACAAAATAAAGTTTAATATTGTAAAATGAGTGACCCATATCATATATAGTAGACTGGGCATCCCATATAACCTGGCGGAGCCAATATAAAACAATCAGCCAACTAACTTTTCAATAAATTCTTTATTAACATTTTTGAGGTCCTTTTAGGGTGGCAGTAAACATACGGCTCTCCAAGGTTAGGACAAAACCATTGAAACACAAAGCTGATATAAAAAAAAGCGTGTGCAGAGATCCTCTTTCTGTGTAAGAGTTTTGGAGGTTTCCAGGGAATTTTTTTCAGAATATGAAACTTTTATTGCCAAAATCTCCCGATAAATACATGTTTGAAGCTTGTAAAGGGAAGATGACAGCTCTCCCTCGCACTAATGCTTTTACGTAGCGATGCTCCCCCCTCCCTCCCGCTGACATTATGAAAGTATGGCGTATAGCAGGGGTCGGCAACCTTTTTGGTATGAAGTGCCATTTAAAAAAAAAAATGTTATCAGCGTGCCAACGATCGCTAATTATCAACGGGGGGGGGGGGAGGGGGGTTGAGGAGCTTGACGCTCGTCAACTATCAGCAGGAGGGCGGGGGAGCCTCGCTGCGGGGAAGCAGTGTGTGGACCTGTCAGCGCAACTTACATGATGCCGAATTTAACAAACACATTTAAATAATTGGTTTAAACGGCATAATAATAAGGACGATCGTCCGTTCTGTGATTCTCCAGAACACACAAGTTATGATATTAGGGTCATGCAGAGTGAGATGAGATCGCTGTCCCTTTAAGAGAGAGAGAGAGAGGGGTGCGGCTTGTGCATGTGTGTTTGTGAATGGTAGAGCGACAGTGAGGGAACGTGTGTATGTTTCTGGAAGTGAAACGGGAAAGCAGAAAAACAGAGGTCTGTGATGTATTTTGTGAAACAGAAGAACAGCTAAATAAATGCAACGTCCTCCCAAGAAGAGCTCGCCTCTCTCCAGTCATTTAAGCTAAAGTGGGTTATTGAACCTGAAGCTTGTTGCTTCTGCCCTCCTCGACTACGGTCTGGGAGCCGATAGGAAAGTTCAACACACAGATGGCCAGTCTGCCCCTTTTTAGCATATTATTTCGATGAGAGATGAGCAGATCGCCACTGGGCTTTCAACTAAATACACAGCCACGCAAAAACTGCGTCATTTGTACAGCTCCTTATGGGTACTGCAATTAGTGAAGTGCTTTCCTCCGTGGTAAAACGATCAGCACTGCACCACGGAGGAAAGCGGCAGAAAGTCACCTGGAGTTAAAGAGAGCGGGGCTGCGTTGCGTGCATGGCTTCCTTCTGCAGGTAACGGGGAGACGAGCTCTGGCGGCGGTCTCGCGTTCAGGATCCGAAAATTAATTTAAATATTTTGCACACTTATTCCTAGTGTGCCACTGGTTACGGTGTCGCGTGCCAATGCTGGCACGCGTGCCAGGGGTTGCCGACCCCTGGCGTATAGTAATCATAGATAACACGGCAGGGTCCGTTACAGTTTGTTTTCATCTGATTTCAAATAAACAAAGTCTTGGCTTTCAGAATATTAAACTTGTTTCGGCAAATTCAGATGATAAATACAACTTTGAAGCTTGTAACGGCATAATTACAAGCGGAGAACGGAGTAACTTTACGTCAAAGCAGGCATAACAACAGCCGGTGTTTCTCGTGAGTGTTTTCCCTGGGAAACTAACACCACACACACACACACACACACACACACACACACACACACACACACACACACACACACACACACACACACACACACACACACACACACACACACACACACACACACACACACACACACACACACACACACACACACACACACACACACACACACACACACACACACACACACACACACACACACACACACACACACACACACACACACACACACACACACACACAGTATAACTCAAAATGTGTCTTCGGGTCAATGTGACTGATTTCAATGGAGCAAGTTTATGCACGAAAAATAGTACCAGTAGAAATACATTGCTTTTATGTGCTTCATCCTCTGAAAACCACAGGATGGCGACTGTCGCACATACTGACATAGGTACGCTCCTTTTTATTATTGTCACCTGCATAAGCAATTATCCCACATCGAGTTTGCTAACGTTACTAGCTTAAACAAACGTAACATGCAACGTTAGCCTAATCCAAAATGCTCTACTATGGCTTACCTTTCATATTGCTCGTCAGCACAGACTCTCCCATCGCGAATAATTGAAATTCTTTGTGGCAAACTGTGCAGAAGGCGAATCGTTGGGTTGATCCTCGTTTTAGCCACAGCTTGTATTTCTTTTCGGATAGCCAACGCTCGTTAAAACAGCAACCTCCTGGCATACTGTCATTCTCTCATTAGAATGCCCAGGTCACACAAAATAAAACACTTGCAGGTCGTGCGCATAGCGCGGGAAGGCCGGAGCGGAGCTGTTTTATGTAGAAGCGAAGCAACTAAGCGCGCTCCGACTTCTTTATTTTCTTTTAATCTAAAAAGCAAACTATTCAGTCAGACAGCAATTTATTTTAAAAGTAAAGCATTTACAATTTCAAGCACTTTATCTCAAATCCAAGCACCATTCCCAAAATTCAAGCACTTTTCAAGTCATGAAAACACCTCGTAAAAATTCAAGCATTTTCAAGGATTTCAAGCACCCGTACGAACCCTGTATATATATATTTATATATATATATATATATATATATATATATATATATATATATCATCTTTTATTTGTTTACTTGTAGTACTGATACCGTCCACTAGACTCCTAGTTACGTCGCGAGCTGCGTACATGATTTCGTTCGGCAGCCAAATACCGTGAAATAATCTGTGACGCGTTTGTGTGTATTATGTTTTTTTCCCGGGGAAACCCTCACAAGAAACACCAGCTTTTGTTATGCCTGCTGTGACGTTTAGTTACCGCTTGTAATTATGCCTTTACAAGCTTAAAAGTTGTATTTATCATCTGAATTTGGCAAAACAAGTTTAATATTCTGAAAACAAACTGTCACCAACCCTGCCGTGTTATCTATAATTACTATACGCTTTTCATTCATAATTTCAGCGGGAGGGAGGGGGAGCGGCGCTGAGGAACAGCAGAGAGTTGACAGGTGTCTGTATACATTCCCCTCATTGTGCGTCAGCAGAGACAGGCTACAAGTGTCTTAGGTTCAAGTTAGACAGCTAATGTCTGGGGTAGTGTTCATGACTTCATGTTTATGTCATCTTAATGGTTAATTTTAAGGCACACACATTTTCCGCGCTTTCCAAGAGTTTAAAATAGTTGTATTTCTCTGTTTAATAACCTGTTCAATACAAACATGCCACTTGTACAAATTAAATAAAATTTCTATGAACTGATATTTGTTTAGTGAGCTTATTAGAGGATGTTCCCTGAAAGATTTTAAAATGTCAATGAAGATGTCAGACTTAGTATATTTGTTCATAATTACATACAACACAACAAATGGAATTTGTGTGTGTGTGTGTTCCAAGTGAATCTGCGGCCCCCTGGTGGCCAGTACATCAATTATGTGGCCCGCACCACCATCCAAGTTGCCCATCCCTGTTATAAAGTAACTAAAGGTGTTCAATACATGTGGTGGAGCAACAGTACACCATTTACCTCTGAACTGTAGTGGAGTAGAAGTACTAAGTAGTATAAAATAGAAATACTCAAGTAAAGTACAAGTATCTCAAAATTGTACCTAATTACAATACTTGAATATAAGTGTACTTAGTAACTCCCCACATCTGAAATCAGATATGACTTCAAATCATGTGATCATTTCTTACTATTTGATCTTTCAACTTGGCCTCAGGAAATGCAAGGACTTCACAGTTTTGGCAACACGTTTTGGAAAAAGCAAATTGGAGGCTTAAACAGGGACAGTGAGGAAGACTCCAGCATCTTCATCATCTACCTATGCAAGAAGTGGAAATAGAGGACAGTGAAGGAGACACTGAGGAGGACAGTGAGGAAGACTACACTTATTAACACCAGGCTACGTGTGTGGTGAGTACCAAACGCTGTCTCCTGGTACCCATCTGGGTACCCACCAAACAGATGTGCACCCCTGCTTATTAATAATGATAATGAATTTAATTGACATAGCGCTTTTCCGAGTGCTCAAAGACGCTTTACATGACAGTATTGGTTGGCTGCATTGCATATTGTATGTTCTGGGTGGGATGACAGATTCATAAGCAGACATGCTTATTATAACTGTATGCAACTTTTCATACTTTGCGGTACAAGTGGCTCTCCTATTGACTTTGTCCATCAAGGCGGCTCGCATGTAAAACATATTGAAGACCACTGAGCTAGATACTGAGCACACTTATGCCAGAGGAATTTTAACAGACATATACTGAGTATAATTACCTTATCATTACTTCCCTGGCAGAGGAGAATAGTAAAAGCATGTTGTAATAACCAAACATTTTTTTCTTTAGTGTGGATGAATAAATATAAGAAGATGATTTGTAAAATTGAGTGCATTCCGAACTGTTTAACATTTCAAATCCATTTCATAATGTGTCCACCAGGGAACAGTCTGATGAAGAGGTCGACTCTCACCTGAGAAGGTGTGGCTGTTCCTCTGTAACTCTTTCCCTGTTGCATACTGTCCCATATCTTGATTTTCTGCCTCCGCTTTTCTTCTTCTTGCTGTTCACAAAAATACATCACACATTGAGTTCAAGTGTTACATCATGGACAATCTTTCTTTCAAACATACTTTTTATTTGTATTTATTACTGCACCTGTTTCTGTTTCTCTCTGAAGATGGAAGCTTTGGCATCAAGTTCCTCTTGCATCTTCATCCGAGCTGCTTCCATGGCTTCTTGTCTCCTGGCCACTAAGGCAGCATCTTTATGAAAGAAACATCACAACATCTATTACTCCCTTGCAAAAAGCATTTGCAACTATTGTTGAAAGAAAGAAAAAAATCTTAATTCCATAGATTATTTGTTCAGAATAGCAACTGCATTTATTGTTCCTCTCACTCACTAGAAGTTAAATGTATGAGTAGAACTGTCTGTAAATTATCTAGTGACGCACTGAGAGAGCCTCTGTCATTGGTTTGGGCCAGAGGATGATACAGTATGTCAGGGTATTCTATATAAGGGGATGATACAGTATATCAGGGTATCCTACACTATATAAGGGGATGATACAGTATGTAAGGGTATCCTATAGGGATGTAACGATACCAAAAACTTACGGTACGATAATATCGCGATAACAAGTCCATAGTACGGTATGTATCGCGATATTGAATAATAAAGGGAAGGGGAAAAAAATTCATTTTTTTTTTTTCAATAAAACATTTTTTTACTCGGAAAATGTTTTTTTACTACATAATAAATCTGATTTTTACAGCATTTTTGTAGGATAGCAGTATTTTAAAGTGTCAAAAACAAAGTGACAATAACAGACTGGAACAAGAAAACCAGTGTTTTTGTACCTACTAGTACTACCAAATAAAGTAAGCATTTTCTTTATGCCACTGCATCTCACAAATAAACAAGGACATTTAATAATCAGACCCTGCAATAAAATAAATCAAGTTTCACTTTAGTTTTTCAAGTAACTCAACTCAAACTCACTAGTCACTCACTCAGCATCATCAGACAGGTTTTTAGGAATATGAGAATGTCCACATTTCCAGGTATTTATAAACTGGGATGTTTGGGCATTTACAATATCCCCTGCTCTGGAAAAAACTCTCGCTTGGTACTGATGTTGCTGGGACACCAGTGGTCGCGTTAACCGAATATTTTATTTAACAATGACGGAAAAATCTGAAAGCAGTCTGTCATTTTGACAGATTAGAACAAACTCGGAACAGCGCCAACGTTTCCCCAGAGCCAGGCTCTGGTGTTATGCCGTGTTATGCATGCCCTCCAAAAGGAAATGATATACCGTAGTTCCCAAACCGTAATTTGCCGTACAGATCAATACATGTCTGGGAGGTTTTGCTTCACGCTGTGCGCGTCCCGCAAGGTGCATGCACGCCCCCCCCCCGCCCCCGTTGACAGTTCACGAGCATGCTCTATCGTGAACTGTTCAGACCCGACGGGTAATAAGGGATTATGACGGATATTTTACGACAGCGAAAAAGTCTAACGCAGGCTTATTGACATGGCGAGATATAAATATATGGTTGGTACATGTCTCTAGGTGTGTAAATGTGGCCCTGTAAATACGATGTCCTTTTGTGTTATCTGTTGTTTTATTTTCATGTTGTAACCTACTTGCTGCCATGTTGGACAGGTCTCTATTGAAAAAGAGATCGATGATCTCAATGGAACCACCTGGTTAAATAAAGGTTTAAAAAAAAAAAGTGTTTAAAAATAAAAAAAAAAATAAAAAAAAAAAAACATTTTACAAATCGCGGTAGATTTTGTCAGTCTCACGACGGTATTGGGAAGTTTATTTACCGCGATACCGCGATATTCGGTATATCGTTACATCCCTAGTATCCTACACTATATAAGAGGATGATACAGTATATCAGGGTATCCTACACTATATAAGGGGATGAATCGGATGATACGATGTATAATGGTACATCGAGGTTTATCAGGGAACCCTCAGGACCACTAACCATTTGTTTTCTGTTTAGCCCGATTAAATGATTGGATGAGAAGTAAACAACAAGTTGAGATTAAGTTAGTAACAGGGACTTCCGGTTATGTGAGATGCATCTCGATGAAGCTAATATATTGAATTAATTATTCAGAAGACCACAACTTCCTTTAAATACATATTTTCTTAAACAATAGATTACCCGTCAGCATTATGCCAGGAAGACCTCAGAAAGCAGGTCAACAGACCCCTGCTGCATCGAAAATGTCAATGTCGCAAGCTAAAGCTAGCTTAGCTGCCGCTAGCCAAAACACAGAGGAGGCAATGGCCGAGAATGTGGAAGTCCTCGGCGCCATACATGCTATGCAAAGCGACTTTTCAAAGAAACTTGACGATGTGCTTGAGGAAATAAGCGGACTCAAGGGTGAGCTGCAACACCAAACAGGATCACAGAAGCAGAGGAAAGAATTGGAAAGACCGAGGACGACTTAAATTCCATGCACAGCGCTATCAAAAAGCTACAAGATAAATGAGCCACATTGGAAATGAAGGTGGAAGACCAGGAAAATAGGTGCCGTCGCAACAACCTGAGGCACATCGGCTTGCCTGAAAAAGCTGAGGGTCAAGACGTGTGTGCGTTTTTGGAGCAATGGCTACCTAGAGCCCTGGGCACCGACACTTTTGCCACACCACCCGTTATTGAGAGAGCACACCGAATAGGACGCCTAATCGCTGGCCAGGACCCAAAACCAAGGGCGGTAATTGTGAGGTTCCTTAACTACAGAGACAAGGAAAACGCTATGCGAGCAGCCTGGAGACAGGGAACAGTGCGTTTTGAAAATCACAACGTCAGATTATATCCAGACCACTCAGCGGAGACTCACCGGCAACAGAAACTCTTTGAGGCAGTGAAGAAGCAGCTACAATCCATGGGGCTCCGCTACGGGATGTTCTACCCGACTGTCTTGGTAGTAACACACAACAACGGACAGCGACACTCCTTCAACACGGTCCCCGACGCAGAGAAGTTTGTCCAAAAGCTACAGAAGGACGCCAGGCCCACGCCAGTGCCAAACTAGAACGTTTAGCTAAACAGAGGATTTGACACCATGGACTTGCTACTACGAGGTAAATCTTCGTCATAACGACTTGCCGTGTACACGCCGTGCCGACTAATGTTATCGGCTGAAAGACATTGCTGTTTCAGTTATTTAATGCCCATCTGAAGTACAAACCCTTTCACATTATTATTCAGGTTTGTCTGTTTGTGACGGGATAATGGTTGTTCAGTTAATTCTCTAAAAAAAAATGTCTATGGTTCGATCCAATAAGAGGCTTTTTATTTTACTATTTTATTTGTATTCCTCTGCTCTCTTGTTCTGAAAGATTGGCAAGTGGTCTAAATGTTTAATATTGCTGGAGCCTACGGAAGTATGGGAGTCTCCACGTTTCTGCGCTACGCTGCTCCTCGCTATGAGGATCAAGCATGTAGAGTAACCAAAGTCTTTAGTTACCTAGGGGGTTTTAGGGAAGTTCAGGGGGGATTTTCAGGGTGTCTTGCTTATTGTATATATGGTATAATTATCCTACTGTTGTTGGTATTACTTTCTTTTCCTTTTTGTTTCTCTATTTTGATAAAAGAGCAGTAGCTAATAGAGATATCCCTGTGGTGCTACACTATACAATCCACTCCACACTAAATGGCAGGTAAAACAGACATAAAGATCACATCCTGGAATGTGAGAGGATTGAATAAGCTTGTTAAGCTAAAACAGGTATTAGGCAGAATTAGACTTCTAAAATCACAAATCGTTTTTATTCAAGAGTCCCATTTAACTGATATTACTAAAGTTAAAAAAAGATGGCCTGGACAAGTCTTTACAGCCCCATTTAACTCACACGTCAGAGGGGTTATTATTTTGATCCACAAATCAATCCCGTTCAGACTTAGCCATGAAATAATTGACCCGGCAGGAAGATACATTATTTTGCAAGGAAAAATATTAGAGACTCAAATTACACTGTTAAATGTTTACAGACCTAACGAGGATAATCATGCCTTTTTAGTAATTTATTTCTTACTTTATCCTCTATTCCTGGACAATATATAATAGGTGGAGACTATAACTGTGTGCTGGAACCAGAGAAGGACCGCTCCTCAGGCAATGATGTTTCTCATCTGCAAGCTAGAAAGGTGCTGCTTCAATCTATAAACGATCTTAATTGAATTGAAGTCTGGAGAAAGCTACAACCTACAAAAAAACATTTCTCGTGTTATTCAGGTTCTTATAAGAAGTCATCACGTATTGACTACTTTCTGATCTCCATGGCCTTATTATCACATGTGAATGAATGACATTATGACATTGTCCGATCATGCACCCATCTCATTAACCCTCCATATACCGAGGCTTGTTTGGTGTCCTTCTAGGTGGCGCCTCCAAACCAAATGGTTACAAGACCCAACATTTGTAGAATTTCTTGGTAATAATATTGATAATTATTTTTGTATGAACACAGATCAGACTAGTACAGGCATAATATGGGAAGCATTTAAAGGCTACATTAGGGGTGTGATGAATATCAATGCAAGCTTTAAATCAAAAGCTCACTATAAAGAGTTAACCAACCTTAAGACTCAAATTAAAACTCTGGAACTTGACCTATACCGAAATAATATACCAGAGAAACATAAAGCGCTCCTTCTGTTGAGAGCTAAGTATAAAGAACTATCGGCTAGTAAAATTGCAGCAAACCTCCTTTGGTTAAAGCAATCTTACTATGACCAAGGTGACAAAGCTGGCAAGCTTCTTGCATGGAGAATAAAGAAAATGCAATCGGATAGAGCTATAAACTCAATCAAATTAGATAACGGAAACAATACAGTAGATCCAGCTGAAATAAACTCCTCCTTTAGAATATTCTAGAAATCCCTTTATAGTTCAGAATACCCAGATAATACTCAGTTACAATCTGAATTCCTAGATCAGTTAAAAATCCCAACTATGACAGAGCAAGATAAGACTGAATTGGATACATATTTAACTGTTAAGGAAATGTCAGAAGCCTTGCGGAATATGAGAAGCGGGAAGACACCAGGACCAGATGGGATCCCAGAGATTTATAAATTGTTTCCAGACAAATTAATCTCCCCCCTCTATTAGATATGTTTGAAGAGGCATAAGAGTTGGGTACTCTACCACCATCTTTACGGTCTGCAATTATCACCTTGGTCCCAAAGCCTGGTAAACCACCAACAGAAAGGGGGTCCTATCGTCCCACATCCTTAATGTGTTGTGACACAAAACTTCTGTGTAAAACTTTGGCAAGAATGCTAGAATCATATGTACACCATCCTTAATCTCCAATGACCAGAATGGCTTCGTTCAAGGGCGTCAAGCTTTTTATAATATTCGCAGAGTGCTTAATATACTTCATGAAAGGAGTGATGCTAAAGACCCCGCAATCCTGTCGTTGGATGCTGAAAAAGCCTTTGACAGGATTATGGAAATACCTGATGGAAATCTTGCGGAGATTTGGGATGGGTGGAAAATATCTCAAATGGTTGAGACTTCTGTATTCAGATCCAACAGCTGAGGTATTAACAAATAACATGATATCCAAACCGTTTAGTCTACACAGAGGCACAAGACAAGGATGCCCCTTATCCCCTCTTTTATTTCTGTTTGCTATTGAACCACTAGCTTTGGCTATCCGGCAACATCAGAGAATTTTGGGTGTGGGATAGGTGAATCTGAGCATATCATTTCCTTATTTGCGGATGATATTATTATTTTTCTGTCCAAGTTGACAACATCTATCCCAACACTTGTTAGCCTAATCAATTCATTTGGGGAATTCTCTGGATACAAGGTCAATAATTCTAAATCCACCATATTATTTTTAAATAAAAATGAGACAAAACCCAGGGATACCCACCCCCTTTTTAGCTACTCAGGAGGGTTTTATATACCTAGGAATAAAAATTGTCCCGGAAATTGAGAATATTGTCCCCTCCAATTATGACCCCATAATACAATCAGTAACAGAATCTCTGAATAGATGGATGCCAATGCCCATCTCCATGTTAGGCCGTATTAATAATCTTAAAATGTATATTCTGCCAACACTTCTTTACCTGTTTCAGTCTATTCCTCTCCCTCTTTCACAATCATCTTTTTGTAAGCTCAGGCAGCTCTTCTCAAAATTCATATGGAACAACAGGCGTGCAAGACTACGGCTCTCCCTTTTACATCTGCCTTATGATAGAAGGGGACTTCAAGTACCTAATCTACAATTGTATTATTGGGCAGTGCAGCTGCGCACAGCCATGTTTTACTTCTCCTCCTCTGACCCTCCACCATGGCTAGCCATTGAACGCAATACAGCACCGGGTCTATCCCTCCAGTCATATATCTACTCTGCTCATGCTAAAAAACAGACAAAAAATCCATTTGTTAAAAATACTGTTTCTGTTTGGCATGAAGCACATGTCTATATAGGAGATGCTCCCAAACTATCCCAGTTCTCCCCAATGTGGGGTAATGACAACTTTGTCCCCGGAAGAGCGGATGGGGGATTCAAACAATGGGCTGCCAAGGTTCTATTTCGTATATGGCTTCGCCCTCTAAGGCTATCGCTATTGGGTAATCCCCCTGCGCACCCGCGCAGCACTGAAACACTTGTAGTTCACGCCCACCCACAAGGTGGGCCCCGCCCTCGGGCCTCCTTCCGGTATAAATAGGAAGGAGGCCCGGCAATCTGCTCCCTCTTTTCTTCATCAAACCTCGGCAGTTACTGAAGCACAGAACCATTAAACATGAGCAACAACTGCGTCCGAAATTGTCCCTCATGTGGCTCAAGATATATCATGAGCTATGACCAGCACGCAATGTGCGAATCCTGCCTGGGGCCAGAGCACGCGGACGCGGCTCTCAGCCAGCAGGTCGCTTGCTCACATTGTGCCCGTCTCCCATCAGCCGACAGGAAGCGAAGAGCGGACGCTCTAGCTGCTGCGGCCGACGAGGACGATTGGCCCGTCCAGGAGCACGTGGACGGCAGCATGGCCCTGGAGCCGAGTGCCGGGCAGGAGTCGGACGACTCCTACCCCGTCTCCCTCCATGGTTCACCATGCGGTTCTCCCCTCCCTCCTCTCCCCCAGACGGGGGAGACAGAGTCGGAGCAGGGGGCTGGTTTGGCGGCCGAGCATGCAGTCCCCTTCTCCGTCGCCACAGGACGGCGCCCTACGTTGAGCTCCCGCAGAGAGTGTTTCGCCACCAGGCCGACCGGGTGCACCAGTGTGCCTTTCAGGCGGCGGCAAATATCATCGCGCTGCTCTCCAACTCGGTGGTGACACTGGTAGAGCGGTTCACCACCGAGGCAGAGGAAATCAGCAAGGCGGCCAGCATGGCGCTCACTCTGTGCGCGTTTGTCGCTGTCTCCCAGGCAAGGATTTCCGCGTGGGTGACACAGATCCAGCGCCACCTGCAGCAGGCATCTGTTACGGAGACTGCCAGAAAAGTGCTACTGGACGCTCCAATCAGCCCGTACGGGCTGTTAGGACCCCAGTTCCACGCCATGGTGGAGTCCATGAAGACGGCCGCGGAACAGGTGGACGGCATTTGCCAGCATGTCAGCTGGTTGCAGCCTGCTGAGCGCCCACAGCGGAACCAACGTCCGCAGCAGCCGCGGCGTCCACAGGAGGCCGCAAGCGGAGAGACGCCCACAGCAACCGCCTCGGCGTCAGACTCACCCTTGGGCGGATGCAGGGGCTCCGTCCCACGTCTCCGCTCCCCCAGAGACAGGGTCTCCCGGCGGCGAGTCAAAGGGGAGTGAGGCTCCCCTGCTCCTGGTCTGCTCCGCGAGAGCCTCCGAGGAAGCAGAGCCTGTAATTAAGCCGGTTGCCACTAATCTGTTGATTAAGTAGACAGCAGGGCTCCCTGCAGAAGCCTGCTGGTTTTAATCTATCGGTTAATAACTTGCAGAGCTCGCGGCATTCCTCCGTCCGAGATACGCCTCCTACACACGGTCATAATAACCCATGAGCGCCGTTATAACGCCTCATGTGGATAGCACTGCACACACCTCCACTCATCCCCTGAGCGTGTACATGCCTCATGATGAAAGCCGGAGTGAGACGCATGTGGAGGCTTCCTCGCAGCCCTTTCACCTCACGGGCAGGGGCGGCGAGGGCAATGGCGTGGCTCGTCACCATGACGACCAGCACAGCACATCACAGAGAAGACAGGACGGGGGAATGAGCAGTATTCCAGGCTGAGTGCCCCCAGCGGCAGCGCCCGCAGCGCCACGGTGCCTAGGGCTTGCTGCAGAAGCCTGCTGGTTTTAACCTCGGTTAATAACCTGCAGAGCTCGCGGCATTCCTCTGTCCGAGATACGCCTCCTACACACGGTCATAATAAACCCATGAGCGCCGTTATATAACGCCTTATGTGGGCAGCACTGCACACACCTCCATCCATCCCCTGAGCGTGTACGCGCCTCATGATGAGTCGGAGTGAGACGCAGCGTGTGGAGGCCCCCGCGCAGCCTTTTCGGTACAAGCCCACCTTGTGTTGCCTCACGCCCTGTGTAAACCAGCTGCCTATAACCTGTCGGTTAATAGCCAGCAGGGCTCGTTGCTAAAGCCTGGTTTTCACCTGTCGGTTAATACATTTCAGAGCGCGCTAATTAAGCCGGCTGTCACTAATCTGTTGATTAGTAGACAGCGGGGCTCGCTGCAGAAGCCTGCTGGTTTTAACCTATCGGTTAATAACCTGCAGAGCTCGCGGCATTCCTCCGTCCGAGATACGCCTCCTACACACGGTCATAATAACCATGAGCGCCGTTGTAACGCCTCATGTGGACAGCACTGCACACACCTCCACTCATCCCCCGAGCGTGTACGCGCCTCATGATGAGTCGGAGTCAGACGCAGCGTGTGGCGGCCCCCGCGCAGCCCTTTTGGTCAAAGCACACCTTGGGTTGCTTCACGGGCAGCGGCGGCAGGGGCTCTGGCGTGGCGTGGCTCGTCACCATGACGACCAAAAACACATCTCGAGCACGTGCGCCCGCTCTCAGAGTTTTTCTCAGAGTGGCAGCGCGTCTGATGGACAGATGGATGAGCAGGCTGATCAGCAGAGGATACGTCCTGCAGTTCGCCTCTCCCCCCCCAAAGTTCAATGGGATACAGGAAACACTCCTGTTATCCCAGAAGCTATGTTTTGCGGTCCAATCCGAGCTGCTGGAACTCCTGTTGAAAGAGGATATTTCCAGGGTTCCTCAAAGGGAGGAAAATCAGGGGTTTTCACTCCCGTCAATTTTCTAATCCCGAAAAAGACTGGGGGAATGAGACATCCCCGATCTGTCAGTATTCCACATGCTGACGATCAAACACGTGCTGGAATGTGTTCACCAGGACGACTGGTTCACTTCCACCTGAAGGATGCATACTTCCACGTACCCATCATCCCAAAACACAGGAAATTCCTGCGTTTTCTCCAGAGGTGGTTCATTCGCTGCAGAAGCCTGCTGTTTTTAACCTATTGGTTTATAAACTGCAGAGCTCGCGGTATTCCTCTGTCCCAGATATGCCTCCTACACACGGTCATAATAACCCACGAGCACCGTTATAATGCCTCGTGTGGACAGCATGCACACACCTCTCATCCCCTGGGCGTGTATGAGCCTCATGATGAGAGACGGAGTGAAATGCAGCGTGTGGAAACTCCCTCGCAGCCTTTTTTTGCCTCACGGGCAGCGGCGGTGATGGCGTGGCTCGTCACCATGACGACCATTACGGCACATCACAGAGAAGCCTCTCCCCCCCAGCAGTCCCATGGGATACACGATACTCCTGTCATCCCAGGAACAGTGTCTTGCGCGGTCTTTACTCCGCTATTTTTCTAAATCTCTGAAAAAAAACGGGGGTGTCGCCCCGTTGCTGTACAATCAATGTGTTGATTCGCACAGACAACAGGCCACGGCTATGGAAGCAGCCTACCTCAATCGCCAGGGAGGAGTACGATCTGCGCAGCTTCTGAACGCAGCCAGGCGGCTGCTGTTCTGGGCCCGCACACACGTTGCTCTCATCAGAGCAATGTATATTCCCGGCGAATTGAACAGAGGGGCTCGCAGAGCGCAGCAGCCGTGTTATGCGAGAGTACGGAGACTCAGACCTGTGTCACGCGCACTGCCGCCTCAGTGGGATTTGGCTTTGGTGTTACGCGCACTAAGCAAAGCCCCATTTGAACCTTTAGACCAGGTTCCCCTTAAACTGTTGTCAGCCAAAGTAGTATTACTTTTGGCTCTATCAGCGAAAAGGTTGCAGTGTTTCCCCTAGGTTCACTGCCTTGGCAGGGTGCTGCTCGGGTACCCCGGAAAAAAAATTCGGGGCACCCAGATTTTTTTTAATCCTCTGGAGCAGAGAGAGGAGCTGTGGATTATTGTTATTGATATCGTACAGTAACAAAGTATTTGTACATTAAAAAGTAATAAAGTACAGTGTTACACTTTATTACTTTAATTCAAACTGTATTCCCTTCTTATCATGTAGCCTACACTTCTTCCTTTCATTGATACATTTATATCACCTGACTACAGCATATAACATACCTGCTGCTGCAACCCCGTGCCGCTGCTGCTGCTGCTTCTCTCTGCCTCATCCTCTATTGCTGGAGGCAGCTCCACCTCATCTGATCTCTGATATGAAAGCAATCGTGTTATGATCATATTGAGCTATTGGTGTGAGTCTAACATTAAACAAGCAGTCTGCTTGTCATACATTGCTGACGATACATCTTAAGTGGCAATTTGTTGAGTCACTGCCGCTAAATGCCGGTAGCATCAACTAGCAAATCCTGCATTAGCCTCACATCAACAGGTGTAGACAGAACATCCAATTATCCTGAGCTAATTTACTGAATAAAACAACTCACATCTCCTGTCTTTTTATTCACCCAACTCATTAGATTATTCTTCTGCTGGCGTTTGATTGTTGTTTTCTGTCAAATTCAATACTGTAGTTCAAAACCGCGGTACCTGCTCACCATCTGTGAGCTATTTTTAGAATGCGCACGCTACGTTCGTTATCGCGTTCGCGCGCGTCCACCTGGGCAGGCTGTGTGTGTCCTTCTCCCGTGACGATAACGGCTTGCGGTTAAAAAATAATAATAAACGAATTTGAAACTGGGGGGACACACAAACGGGCAGATAGCAGAGCTGTTGTTCTCCTCCTTTCCTCCGCTCTTGTCTCTGATACTACTGATAGTGAGTGTGTGCATTCGCGTGTGTGTGTGTGGGGGGGGGGGGGGAGCGGAGCCCCGCCCTTCAGAAACAGAGCGGAGGGAGAATTTGAATACGCAAGGCTGTGGACACTGAAACATGCACATTGGATAGGTAACATAGGCGTTTAGTTTATTTAATAAAAGAGCACATGTTCAACGTGAAAAGTGACCGTAGATAGATTACTTCAGTTGCAATTTGGTGCTATATATATACACATATATATATATTTGTTTTAAATAATAATTTAAAAAAAAGTTAAAAAAACAAACAAAACACCTTGAATTTCAGGCAGGGCGCGGGGCTCCGTTGGCAGGGCGCAGCGCCCCGCCAAGACAATGGTAGGGGAAACACTGGGTTGAGTGATTTGTCTGCTCTCTCCGTGACTCCGTCATGCCTCCGGATCCAAGGAGATGGCAGTTCAGCTGTTTTACGCCCTAACCCGGCTTTTATGCCAAAGGTCATCACAAGCTCTTTTAGAGTCGAGAGTGATCACCTTGGATGGCTTCTTTCCCCCTACTCACAGGTCAGAGGAAGAAGCCGCATCTCATCTCCTCTGTCCTGTGCGCGCGCTGTCCTGCTAGTGGCGCGCACGGCTGCCTTGCGCCATTCTCAGCGCCTGTTTGTGCATTATAGAGAGCGCTCGATCGGGCAGCCTCTGTCTGCACAACGGCTGTCACACTGGCTGTGTGAAGCTGTGTCACAGGCATGTCTCCTCTCTTATGAGAGGGATGTTTCCTTTTTTTCCTCCGATAAATTTTTGGGACGGAGTGTCTTGTCAGAGTGAGTGACGTCAGGGATCCAGCAGGGCGCTCTCCTGTCCGACACGCAGAGAGCTGCTGTTCCCCTTCTATGATCGCTGGGCAAGGTGGGACCTTCGTCTCTACTTTCTTACAGCGGCTGGGTATGTATTGTTCCCAGCCTTCATCCCGTCAGGGGAGATAGGCATGTTTTGCTATGTTCCAGGGACGGTGATGCGCCATTACGCATGGCACAACAGGCATGGGGTGTTATTGAGCAGGTGTGTCTGTGCTTCTAGTGCCGGGCGGACCCAGTGGGGCGCAGACTAAATCATGCTTCGCCCTTAACCCAATAGCGATAGCCTTAGAGGGCGAAGCCATATACGAAATAGAACTGAGGTTACCTACTGTAACCCCAGCTTCTATGAGTAAATGGCGCAGCCCTCTAAGCGCTGGGCCCCACTGGCTCTACGAATAGCTGAAGAAAAGTTATTTGGTATGGGAGCATATTGCCGGGCCTCCTTCCTATTTATACCGGAAGGAGGCCCGAGGGCGGGGCCCACCTTGCGGGTGGGCGTGGACTACAAGTGTTTCAGTGCTGCGCGGGTGCGCAGGGGGATTACCCAATAGCGAAAGCCCTAGAGGGCTGCGCCATTTACTCGTAGAAGCTGGGGTTACACTAGGTAACCTCAGGTCTGAGTAAAATAAAAGACTTGTATACAGAAGGAAAACTTATGTCCTTTGATCAGTTGGTTCATAGATATGCCATCCCTAGAAACCACTTCTTTAAATTCCTGCAGTTAAGGAGCTTCATATCAGCACAGACTAAATGCTTAGATGAGCCGCCCTTGTCAGTTGTGGAGAGGGCCACTCTAAATTATGTAGATGCTCGAGGCCAACTATCAGTCATTTATGTTCTGCTGCGGTCCAAATCAAAAGGACAACTCACACTCAAGACTCAATGCTTGGAGAGATGATTTAAAAGTAGACATTACAGAGACTGAGTGGGAAAATGCTTGTTTAAAAAGGCACAAACCCAGACTATAAACACTGCACTGAAACAATATAAATGGCTGTTTAGAACCTATGTTACACCTGTTAAACTGAATATGTATAATCCTAACATTCCTGATAACTGTTCCAAATGTGACAATAATGTTGGTACTCTGCTGCACTGTATGTGGGAATGCCAAAAGATCCAATCATTCTGGAAAGATATAGTTAACCTGATTGCATGTGTAACTGCTATACAGATTCCTCTCGACGCAAAGCTCTGTATAACAGGTATATATCCCGACCAATTTGTACCAAGCCGTAAAGCAGTGCCCTTGATAAATATTTGCCTACTTCAGGCTAGGAGAGTAATTGCACTGAGGTGGAAAAATACGGATGGTCCTACACCTGCATTGTGGCTGCGGGGAAAAGGCGTCCTGCCTCGCTTTGGAAAATTAACCTATGTGATCAAAAGGAAAGTAAATAAGTTTAAGTTAATATGGGACACATTCATGCACTTCCTTGAAAGTGATCAAATGGAAATTGATGAGTGAAATGTATGGATATCGCTATCAAACACTGATAAATAACTAGAAAATGCATTTCCTGCAGAAAATGCATGCGAATGCTGTAAACTGTGAACATTTATGGCTGAATTTAGCTGAAAATGCAGAAAAAGCTGAATATGTTATTAGCTGAATGGTAGCTGCTTTTAGCTACGAAAATGCAGAAAAAGCTTAATATTTAAAAGAAAAGGTTTTTAAAAAAAAAGGTATAAACAACAACATGTATAGCCCTGATGTCCTGAAATAGCTGAATAATGTAATAGTTGAATGGTTTCTGCAGCTGAAAATAGGGTGAAGGAGTTAAATATCAGATGTAAGTAGTAGTGAATGAATTTGTATTAAGATGAGAAAAGAAAGTAAAAAGGCTTGGGAAAGCAGCAGAATATTTGAACTGCAAACTTTTCGACTAAAACCATACGTCACCAATAATGTATAAAATATGTGGAAAGTCTGTATGAAGTCTCCATCAGACAGAAAAGGATAGGCTGAGACAGTCTGTTAAAGTCCAGTCTGTCAGTGTTTGTTTCTGTTCCTGAGCACCTACTCATAACACCCAATCATAACACCTGTGTGTGTGTCCAGAGATCAAAGACAACCAACTGCAGTACTGCGTCCCATAAGAATGCATTGAGTTGTATATCTGACCATTTTGCCACCTGTTCAAAAACTATGGCTATGGAGAGAGAGAGAGTATGTGTGTGAGTGAGTGAGTGAGTGAGTGAGTGAGTGAGTGAGTGAGTGAGTGAGTGAGTGTGTGTGTGTGTGTGTTTGAGAGAGAGTGTGTGTGTTTGAGAGAGAGAGAGAGTGAGAGTGTGTGTGTGTGAGAGAGAGAGTGTGTGTTTGAGAGAGAGTGTGTGTTTGAGATAGAGTGTGTGTTTGAGAGAGAGAGAGAGAGTGTGTGTGTGCGTGTGAAAGAGTGTGTGTGTGTGTGTGTGTGTGTGTGTGTGTGTGCGTGTGAAAGAGTGTGTGTGTGTGTGTGTGTGTGCGTGTGAAAGAGTGTGTGTGTGCGTGTGAAAGAGTGTGTGTGTGTGTGTGTGTGTGTGTGCGTGTGTGTGTGTGTGTGTGCGTGTGAAAGAGTGTGTGTGTGTGTGTGTGCGTGTGAAAGAGTGTGTGTGTGTGTGTGTGTGTGTGTGTGTGTGTGTGTGTGTGTGTGTGTGTGTGTGTGTGTGTGTGTGTGTGTGCGCGTGTGAAAGAGTGTGTGTGTGTGTGCGTGTGAAAGAGTGTGTGTGTGTGCGTGTGAAAGAGTGTGTGTGTGTGTGCGTGTGAAAGAGTGTGTGTGCGTGCGTGCGTGTGTGTGTGTGGCTCCAATCTGCCCAACAACACCATGACAACCAACTGCAGCACTGAGTCCCATAAGAATGCATTGGGGATTATATCTGACAATTTTGCCACCTGTTCAAAAACTATGGCTCTCTGTTTTGAGATCAAAGGACTCTAGACGAGCTGCTCCATCCACTCTAATGTTAAATTCTGAAAAAGGCCTCTCTACCAAGCTCCAAACTAAATTCAATATCTCAAAAAGTTTAAAAGATATCAAAAAGAAAACTCAATTTTGAATAGCTGAAGGTCTTGTGATCATTTGAAAGTTGGAATGAAGTGTCCAACTGAAAGTATGTGGAAGGAGTAGCATTTGGCGCAAAGTGTAGGAAAAGTGGATTTGAAGGCATCTCCCATTGACTTCAATGTTAAAAAAAAGAGTTTAAAAAGCTGAACATTTAAAAAAATATGAAATATTTTGAAAAAGTTTAAAGTTAACCATTGATTGCTGAAAAGGCTGAATAGTTTAATATTTGAATGGTTTCTCTAGCTGAAAGTAAGCTGAAGTTATGGAGAGCTAAAGTATTGGCTGATTTGAAGGCTCTTCCCATTGACTTCAATGTTAAAAAAAGAGTTTAAAAAGCTGAATATTTCAAAAAGTATGAAATATTTTGAAAAAGTTGAAGGTTTCCCATCGATTCCTGAACAGGCTGAGCAGTTTAATATTTGAATGGTTTCTGTAGCTGAAAATAAGTTGAAGTTATGGAGTGCCAAAGTATTGGCTGAAATAAGTTTAAGGGGAAGAATAAAGATTTGAAGAACTATAGTGGAATGCTGTAAACAGCATTCACACTAATAAAGATTTGAAGTACTATAGTGGAATGCCGTAAACAGCATTCGCACTAATAATAAGGGGAAGAATAAAGATTTGAAGAACTATAGTGGAATGCTGTAAACATCATTCGCACTAATAAGGAATAATAACAATGCTGCTTATAATAATGACGATAATAATTATCTCTAAATATAGAAACAAATTATTCTTTCATATACATTTTTTTTATTATTGTTTCACATCCTTTACTTATATCTGATTGTATTTACTTTCAATCTGTGAGGTTTCCCTGAATGTCCGATGTTGAGGATGGGGGGAGGGAAGGGTTATTTTCCCATGTGTCAATGTATGTATGTATGTATGTATGTATGTATGTATGTATGTATGTTCTTTCTATGTTGAAAAACCCAATAAATATAATGAAAAAAAGAAAAAAAAAGTTAGTAACAGGAATTTTAAAGTGGTGGAATTTTAAAGTGGTGTAAATACACTGGGAAGGACTGTCAGCTAAAAAGTGAGTGGATAAACAGGAGTGTTTAGCATTAGCATAAGAAGACCCCCTGTTTACAGGGGCAGGAAGGTGAACAGTGAGTCATCTCTGGGTGTGTGCAGGTCTCCATGAGAAGTGAAGGAGCAGTCTGTAATATTCTGACCGAATATGTAGATAAAACTGTTTATCTATGTTTGTTTATGGTTGGCCCACGTGATGTGACGTAGTAAGAGTATGCATGCGCAGCCAGACAGTTTGAGGGAAGTTTTCCTTCCTACCAGACATGAGTATGTAGATCTCTGGTGTATGAACAAAGGTTGAATAGAGCACGTCGTAGTCTGGAGCATTCATTTACATACAGTACAAGAACGGTGGTAACTTAACCCATCTTTTATAATACAATACTAGGGCTGTCAAGTTAACGCAATTTTTTGCTCGCTTGCGGCAGGCCACGCATGAAAGTTTGCCGGGGAGACGCCTGGACAACAACAGCGATAGCTAAATGGGTGGCTACAGCTTAACATTGTGGAGGACGAGGGGCTGCGTTAGATCATTCGGATCGCATCCAACGTGTCGACTGCACATCACAGCGCATTATTCTGAATAGGCACGTGCACACAGACATCAAAGTGGGCTTGAGCCCCTGCTCGTTTTCTTCCTCCAGAGATAGTTATTTAAAAAAAATATATATATATATATTTTTTTTAATAAAATGTATATATATCTACTTGCCTCTACTACTCTAATACTCCTGTTTGCGCACAGTTTCCCTTTCCAAAAATATATTGATTGAATAGAAAATAAAAATATCAGGTCGGGAGATTAGACTGTCAAGTTCCGATGCTCTCTCTACCCTCCCTTCCCCCCCCTCCACGTCTCGCGCACAGCAGTGCGGACAGTCATCGGCAGTCACCTCAGACAGACAGGTAGCAGCACCTCCCACTTTACTGTCCCATGTTATGCCGGCTTTTCTTGGCTTGTTTGAAGGTGAGTGGTGATGAACAAATGACTAAACTACCAGTGCCTCGAGTTTACAGAGCTTAGCAAAAAGCCAAAAAACAAATAGTTAACTAAGGTGGTGGCCAATGGATAAGTTAGCTAAAGGTTTAGCTAAGAAAATGTATCATGGACGTAGGCTAATGTACTGTACTTAAGGGGAGACACTACAAGTGAATACAGTAAAATCTGTATCTAATAACGTCATCACAATCGACACATTGATATGCAAATTAGGCGTTACGTATAGCCTAATTAGATTGCGCCAATTTGCATGCAGTTACCAAGGAATTGCAGGGGAAAAGGATACAAAAATGTACACATATCACCTCACAACTTCCCCAGATAGTCAAGTCAGTATTTCCCCCTGAAATGTTATGTTTAAATGCAGATTAGCTTTAAATCTATAGATGAATTCAGACAGGTAGTAAAACGAACACCATTTATATGTGTTTTTGGAAGTTTTCTTTCCATTAGTGAAAGAAAACATGGAAGCAAAATAGACCAAAATGTACATGAAAAAACGATATTTTTGCCTGTAATGTCCTGCCTTAAACAGTAACTTTATGTCTTTATTAGGATCCCCATTAGCACGAGCATGAGTATTGGCTATTCTTCCTGGGGTCCTCACACACTCAAAAACATACGTAAACATACATACAACAAAATAAAAAATAAAAATAAAAATGGTGATCCAATTATCGCCATCCTAAGGCCAAACAAAAGTAAATACAAATAAGTGTACATAATAATATCAGCACACATAGCCACAGTTCAAATTTACTTTATAATATTTTTATATTTTTTTTAGCAACCTTTGGAAATGTACTTGAGAATTTTCCTGAATGATGTGAACTGGTAAAGAGTTCCAGCTGAAAATGGCTCTGTACATGACGGTTTTCTGTCCCATATTTGATTTAGATTTGGGTAATACAAACCTTCCTTCTATTGTATGTTGTGTTTGATAGTTATGTTGTGAATATTGCGCTATAAAACTGTGATAATATATCTGGTGAGTGAGTCACTGTAATATTTCTGACAACATTTAATAAAATATAAGTTGACCTCTGTCTGACAGTTAACCATTTCAGTGACTCTGGTTCTGTAGGAGCACTGCAGTGCACATCGTGCTGCCTTATTTTGTGCTACTTGTAGTTTGTTTAAATCTTTTTCAGCAGCACTAGACCATATAACCAAACAATAATCAAGGTGCGACAGAACCAAAGCATCCAAAACATGTCTACTGACATCCATAGGCAAATATTTTACAATTTATTTTTACAAGTGACACACCCCCTCCCATTTTACATACAACATTATCAATTTGTTTAGACCAAGATAATTTATTATCCAGGAATGAACCTAGCAATTTTGTCTCCTTGACCTGTTCAATTTCAATATGGTTTAAATGTAGTTGCTATTTTGGTTCACCTTTTAACTGATGATTTGATCCTATTAATAACGATTTAGTTTTTCCCGCATTAAGTACCAACTTATTATTTATGACCCACTCTGATATCAGTAGTAGATCTTTATTCATAACATTTGTCAACTCTCTTGTAGTTGATACTGCATAATATATTGTTGAGTCATCTGCATATATTACAATTTTAGCTTTTTCTAACACTAATGGTAGGTCATTTGTAAAAGTAGAAAATAAAAGTGGTCCCAAACAACTACCCTGATGTACTCCAAAATTGACTGTTTTCATCTTTGAGAGACTTCCATTAAAAAAAACAGTTTGACTTCGATTTGTCAGGTAACTTTCTAACCACCTCAGTGTTTCAAAATTAAAACCATATTGTTCCAGCTTGTGTAACAACAAAGAATGGTCAATGACATCAAATGCAGAACTAAAATCAAGTAGTACTGCACCCACTAACTTCCTATTATCTAGTTCGCCCTTCCAGTCATCTGTCATTTGTGTTAAAGCGGTGCATGTGGAATGGCCAGGTCTGTAAGCATGTTGATACACAGTATTAAGTTTGTTACCTTCAAAGTATTTTTGTATTTGATTGAAAATTATTCTCTCCATTATCTTTGCTACTGCTGGTAATACACTTATTGGAAGGCTATTTGTACCAGAAAATGGTCCAGCTGGATTTTTTGCAAGTGGAATACTTGTTGCTATTTTCCATGCCTGTGGGCAAATACATGTATCAATACTCAAATTTATAATATGACAGATAGGCTCTGCAACAAAATTAGCAACATATCTAAGAAATGTACCAACTAAATTATCCACTCCTGGTGGTTTATCATTACATTTACCTAGTAGACATCAACATCTGTAATTGTCACTTTTTCTATTTTAAATGTACAATTCTTATTTTTCATAATTAAATCCTTTATTAGAAATGTGGAGTTACTATTTATAGGTTTCATTCATATTTCTCCTCAAATGTTTTACTTTATCAAGAAAATAATCATTCAGATGATTAGCAGTTTGTACTGGTTTTTGTACACTTTATTTCTTAGACTACATATATTTATGTGAGCCAATTTAAACCCTTTACTTGGTAACTTATTCAACATTAAGATGGCAATTTAAATGTTATCTCTTTTTCACTTCCTCTCAAAATGAGAGCTGAACTAAAACATACAGTGGGGCAAAAAAGTATTTAGTCAGCCACCAATTGTGCAAGTTCTCCCACTTAAAAAGATGAGAGGTCTGTAATTTTCATCCTAGCTATACCTCAACTATGAGAGACAAAAAAAGAAAAAAAATAATAAATCCAGAAAATCACATTGTCTGATTTTTAAATAATTGATTTGCAAATTATGGTGGAAAATAAGTATTTGGTCAATAAAAAAAAAGTTAATCTCAATACCCTTTGTTGGCAATGACAGAGGTCAAACGTTTTCTGTAAGTCTTCACAAGGTTTTTCACACACTGTTGCTGGTATTTTGGCCCATTCCTCCATGCAGATCTCCTCTAGAGCAGTGATGTTTTGGGGCTGTCGCTGGGCAACACGGACTTACAACTCCCTCCAAAGATTTTCTATGGGGTTGAGATCTGGATACTGGCTAGGCCACTCCAGGACCTTGAAATGCTTCTTACGAAGCCACTCCTTCGTTGCCCGGGCGGTGTGTTTGGGATCATTGTCATGCTGAAAGACCCAGCCACGTTTCATCTTCAATGCCCTTGCTGATGGAAGGAGGTTGTCACTCAAAATCTCACGATACATGGCCCCATTCATTCTTTCCTTTACACGGATCAGTCGTCATGGTCCCTTTGCAGAAAAACAGCCCCAAAGCATGATGTTTCCACCCCCATGTTTCACAGTAGGTATGGTGTTCTTTGGATGCAACTCAGCATTCTTTCTCCTCCAAACACGTCTCGTTGAGTTTTTACCAAAAAGTTATATTTTGGTTTCATCTGACCATATGACATTCTCCCAATCCTCTTCTGGATCATCTAAATGCTCTCTAGCAAACTTCAGACGGGCCTGGACATGTACTGGCTTAAGCAGGGGGACACGTCTGGCACTGCAGGATTTGAGTCCCTGGCGGCGTAGTGTGTTACTGATGGTAGCCTTTGTTAATTTGGTCCCAGCTCTCTGCAGGTCATTGACTAGGTCCCCCCGTGTGGTTCTGGGATTTTTGCTCACCGTTCTTGTGATCATTTTGACCCCACGGGGTGAGATCTTGCGTGGAGCCCCAGATCGAGGGAGATTATCAGTAGTCTTGTATGTCTTCCATTTTCTAATAATTGCTCCCACAGTTGATTTTCTTCACACCAAGCTGCTTACCTATTGCAGATTCAGTCTTCCCAGCCTGGTGCAGGTCTACAATTTTGTTTCTGGTGTCCTTTGACAGCTCTTTGGTCTTGGCCATAGTGGAGTTTGGAGTGTGACTGTTTGAGGCTGTGGACAGGTGTCTTTTATACTGATAACGATATCAAACAGGTGCCATTAATACAGTTAACAAGTGGAGGACAGAGGAGGCTCTTAAAGAAGAAGTTACAGGTCTGTGAGAGCCAGAAATCTTGTTTGTTTGTAGGTGACCAAATACTTATTTTACCGAGGAATTTACCAATTAATTCATTAAAAAAAATCCTAAAATGTGATTTCCTGGATTCTTTCCCCCCATTCTGTCTCTCATAGTTGAAATGTACCTAGGATGAAAATTACAGGCCTCTGTCATCTTTTTAAGTGGGAGAACTTAAACAATTGGTGGCTGACTAAATACTTTTTTGCCCCACTGTACATGTAACACAATTTCAACCACACACACACCATCACATATATAACCCAACATTTATCTGCACATAGATTGCTATAAATGTGCATACTCACTCGCTCAATTAGACGAGCCTCCCGGTTGCTCCCAAACATTTTTAAATAATAGTATGAAATAGATTCATGGTAATGTCTCGCAACACTAGATCTAATCAATAAATCAAAATGACATTTTAGGAGGAATGAACAACAATAGAGACCAGTTGAAATGTGTCTCTATTCAAAAACTAATAAACATAAATTCATACTCGCAGATGATGAAGTAAATAACTTCAAATAAATTAGCAGATAACTCAGACCAGTGAATATTGGCCGACAAGAAAATAAAACAATTGTGGAAATCACCAAAACTGCAACAATTCCCATTTTCATAATACAATTAATTTCTTCTCCTATCTGTATAATCATACCATCTATCGGATCATGTCCATCAGTCATTTCCCACCTTCATTTCTGCTTTGAACTGAAACCGGGCATACCACTGTTTTATTGAAATGCTCAGCTTCACTACAGTCCTGATAAAGTTTGGTTTTTCCATTGAAGGTTACGATGAGCGTTGCGGGGAACAATAGTCCATGCCTTACCTCAGCCTTGCGCAGCTTCATCCTGACGTCATTGAATAGGGCTCTCTTCCTGGGAAATATCTTCACTCGCATGTCACGGAAAATAATCTCTCCCTTGCTTCTTGCCAGCTTCAAGATAGCTTCCTTAGCTTGATATCTCTGCATAGTGAAAATCATAGGTCTGAGTCTCAAATCAGTCCCCTGCCCAATCCTGTATGCAATCTCGACTGCCGGTTCACTCGAGAGCTCACTTCCGAACACCACCTTTAAAAAGTTTGTCACAAAGGCAATGGGATCGCTCTTCTCAATGTCCGTTTTCAGTCCAATCACACGTAGATTAAACTTTTTGCTTTGAATCTCTATCCTCTCTATTTTGTCTTTGAACTCTTTGTTTTCCTTCATTAGATTGCCATTTGCGGTTTCGATTATAGCAACCCTACAATCCATGTCGGTTATCCCCTCCTCCATATCACCAAGCTTCTGACAACATGAGTCAAGTTCTCCCTTTAAAACATCAAACTGCGGCTAGAATTTCTCGAAAGCGGCCCCTATCTCCTCTCTTATAATGGAGCGTATTAGTACCGACAGCTACGAGTGGTTCACCTGCGAGGCCCCGCTTTCCATGGCGTTCTCCTCTGCTGCTAGTGTGTCACTCACTCCCGAAAGACCGCTGCTCTCATTCAATGGCACTTTAGCCTTTTTGTTTGGTTTCTTCGGTGGCATTACATTCCCCACATCGTATTTCGCTATAAACTTTGAGTGATCAACTTGCTCATCTGATCATAACCTGATTTCTCAAAAAGTTTGCTACGGGAGCTACACGCTCTCAGACTTCACACACAACTTCCGCGCACGCGCATAAGTTGTGATTGTTGTCTGCTCTTGTGCGTAGTGTTAGTAGAATTCTGTTGAGTATTAAACAATTGCGTGAGTGTGAGGGTATTCAAATAAATGTGTCAGTAAGTCTTTTATAAATTATTATGGGAAGTGCCCTTTTTCTCACTTGAGCTCCTGCCCACCAAAATGTCTGTGCACGTCCCTGATTTTGACCCACAGTGGGGACTTCAGTCTCATGCTTTGACTGAAGATGAAGACAGGAGCGGCATTTCGCCGACAACTGTAAACAGGCTTGTCTGTTTGAGCAACTGGCTCAGTGCAGAGAAGTACACAGGGTTGGGAGAGAGTGTAAGAGAGAGAGAGGTTCCAGGTTGTTGTGTTGAGAATATTCAGGAGAATATTTGTCATTGTTCCAATGATAATAAACAAACATTTGCATAGAGCATATTTGTCCACTCATATGTTGAAAAGAGTATTAAAAACGTAGAAACATATTCCAAGGTACATTTAGAACAGATAAAAAATGTGCGATTAATTTGCGATTAATCGAGATTAACTATGGACATCATGTGATTAAATATGTTAATCGACTGACAGCCCTATACAATACAAAACAATATTCACGTGTCTCATTCCAGAATCTCTCCACTTTTAATTCTGATAACAAATAGTTGTTATAGGGATAACGCTGCAGAGGATAGGATGGAGCTTGTTCAAAGTGGATGTAATGTGATAGAATATGGGATGAATCATGTTTGTCTGTTGTAGCAGACACAGGTCTTAGTATGCAGGTGAACCGGTGCTGACCTTGCGGTGTTGGTGGGGGGGAGCTGCGCTGGCTGGATCTCCTCCCGCTCAGGTACTGGAGGAGCAGGTAGACCAGCAGAGTCCCGAACAACAGGTACCATCCATACAGTGACAGCAGCTCTCCCACTATGGAGACAGTGGAACTTTCATATAGGCCAGATCACGTGAACAAAGAGACAGTGGGACAATAACAACTTTAACAGGCCAGCAGGAAACATGAAGAATGACTATACTGACCATGATGTGAGATACACTGCGACTATAAATGAGACTGTGGCGCATTAAATAGTCTACACAGGACGGAATGTTATAGTAAGCAGCTATAAAGGTACAATGTTTCTCACAGCAACGTTATGACGTATAACTCCCAACAAACATAAGCCGCTAAAAAGCAGCGCCATGCTAACGTTTAGCCTTAACTACAGCTCTCCGATAGGGAGATAAAGTTTTCACGGTAACGTTACCGTTCAGGGTCAGGTCCGGGTTTCTGAGAGGCGCCTTCTCCACCGTGTAGGGCGAGTCTCCGTCATTGACTTCCACTTCCTCCATCTCTCTTACTCAAAGGAATCTGTCGGGGTGTTTGAGGCACTGTACTGCGGACCAAGTGTCAAGCGGCTGTGAAGTCACTGACGGTGCTGAGGTCCCATGTCCGCCATGTTTGCTGACTGGCTGGCAGCTTCTGTGATGACGTGTTGGCCTAGTGCTGCGTTTCCGCCCCGTGGGAAAACCTAACACTTCCGTCGAACGCTCGGAATCATTTTAGAGGTGTTACGTTTTCGTTTAGAATAAACGAAACATTTGTATTTAAAAGGCAGTATTTAATAACCTTGACGAAGACGTTTGATAACACTGCTGATCGGGCTGGTCCCGTTTTACGATGGTTTTTGCGTCATGTTAAGTGAAGTCAATCCGGAAGTGCCAAAACCCTGCCTTCTTTTCCATGGCCATGAGAGGCGACTCTTGGGTTACAAAATGGTGTGATTATAGATGGATGTGAAAACAGGCATACAGCAGGATTTTCATTTGGATTTAACTCTTGTTTTAGTCTTTTAGCAAAAAACAAATAGGCGAATAATATAGACCATTGTTACAATAGATCTCCAATTTTCTGTGATTGTGGGCCTAATGCTGTCCCTGTTTGCTTCCAGAATGTACTTGCCTACTGCTTTAATGTAGCAACCAGCTTTTGGAGGGATTACATTACAAACCTATCAAAGCCCGAGGGAGCATGTTGTAGTCCAGCAGCAAGTCCTCAAAAAAGGCTTTAGCTTTCGAGATACCCCTACCCGAGGTAGAACAAATGACAACAATGATTTTTCTTATCTTTAGGGTCTCCCATTAATGAAATTGATTGTTGTCAAATTTTATTTTGGGGGAAAAAATGTTTTTGGGGTTGTTCTTTAGAACTACCCCAATCCCTGAAAAAGAGCCTAATTAGACCAGGCCGAATGTGGGAAAGTTGACTAAAAAGCCCATAACTTGAGAATGATCACTCTTTTCCTCTTCAGATTTGCTGAGGTATGAACCAGGTGGCTGTCCTACATCACCAAATAGTCAGACAATTATTTAACTAAAAAAATACATAATTATAGTCCTATAAACTTAGCTTTAGTTTAGACGTAAATTGTACTTTTTGGTGATAGGAACATAGGACTCAATCACTTTTCTCTCATTTATCAGAAAAACTGAAATCCCTAAAAAAATATACCATTACTGAATTGTCTAGGGTGCTATTGAGCACTAACCAGTAGTTGTATGGAAATATCTGGTACAGTTCTATTGCAAATTAGATTTATTTGGACATAGGCCTACCTCTTCTCTGATACAGTCAAATTCCAAATGGGGGAGAAGTGGCATAATAGCCTATAAGTTAATAATGCTCACTCTGATGGTCATCATATTTGTAGAGGGAAATACCAGTTGGCTGAACTACATCACCAAATAGTCAGAATAAGAGTAACCCAATACAATAAAGTGTATTAGTTCTAAATTGCAAGCCTCTAAAACATAGGTGTAAATGTACAGGTTTTATTGAAACCGGAACCTTAATTCAAAGTACAGTATACAATTCATCAAATAATTCAGTGAGAGGTCAAGTGTATAGATACTAGAATATAATGTTAAATATCAGGTTCCTTAGAAACGTTAGGGGACACATTTTGACATTCTGCACAGCAGGTGCAGAACCCTGAACAGGGAAGGTAGGCTGCATCTGTTGTTGATGCAATTATGAACCTCAGTTCATCCAAGTTTGTGCACATCAGTCCAATTTCCTTTTTTCCATCCAGTATAGCAGAAGCGCCAATTCTCTTGCGACTGGCAAAGACTCTTCCAAGCTGGCATAGAGTCCACAATGGGCCAGATCTTTGAGCTCGCTGAGATGGGTCTTGAGTTTGGTGAATGCTGTTGTCTTTCCTATTCTATACTACTTGTTGTGCCACAGCCAGTGAGTGCACAACATGCTGGTAGACAGTTAGACATGTCTTTTCCAATTTTCTCACATACTGTATGATGTTGATGGGGACATATCGCTCTCATTCCATTGCCTGCATGCATGTAAACTAGAGATGAACCAAACATGTATTTGCTTGCCTGTGTCATCAGACCTCACAATGATGCGGGAATATGACTCTGCAAGATGTATGGCATGGAGCACCATCCTTGTGTCTGTCTCCTCCTGATCACTGTACAGTGATGTCAAACTGCTGACTCCTGCTGTGCAGATGCTCTTCACCTCCTCCCCTTCGTCAAATCCTGAGTGTAGTCTCTGTGGGGCAGCAGTGACAATGTAGTTGCTCACAAACATGCAGAGTGCAGTCTTGTTTCCACTACTCCTCAAGTACTTCCTGTAGCTTGGGACATTTGTTTTGCTTTAGGTTATAACACTTGTGTTATTCTTCAGAGATGGGTCCTCATTACAGATCTGCACTTTTGCCTAAACATTTGTTTTTAGGCCTTTCTTAAAGGCTTCAGTGGTCTGTGGAGTCCTCAGGTGGTCTGGGAGGGAATTCCACAGGTGAGGAGCAGCTGCACAGAAAGCCCAATCCCCCATTGTGCGGAGATTGGTCCTGGGGGGGGCGAAGCAGATGGTTTGTTGTGGAGCGGAGGTTGAGTGTGGAGGTTTGTGATGTGAGTAGTTATTTTAGGTATGAAGGAGCATTCCCGTGGATGCACTGATGGGTGAGCAGTGAGATCTTGTATTCAGTCCTGAATGTGACAGGAAGCCAGTGGAGGGAATGAAGAACAGGTGTGATGTGGTTGTACTTTCTCACCCTCATCAGGATCCTAGCAGGACTGTTCTGTACGTATTGAAGCTTCTGAAGGCTCCCGCTAGGAGTCCCGATGAGGAGAGCATTACAATAGTCAAGCCTTGAAGAAACGAAGGCATGGACCGGTTGTTCAGCATCTGACAGGAGTTTTGCAATGTTCCTGAGGTGGTAGGAGGTTATGCACAGGTGTTTGATGTGGGTGTCAAAGGTCAGATGTCGGTCAAATCTTACACCCAGGTTGGTAACTGCTTTGGAGAGGGGTATGTTTTGGCCAGAAAAGGTGATGTGGGTCATGGGGGATGGCTGGACCTGGTTTGGTGTGCCAACTAAAATAGCTTCTGTTTTGGAGCTATTGAGCAGCAGGAAGTTTTGTTGCATCCAAGCCTTTATCTCCTCAATGCAGGTGTTAAAGGATGTTGATGGGAACGGTGATGATGATGGTGACAGTAAGGATGCATGTGGGATAGGGTTTGTCTTTATGTATAGCTGCGTGTCATCAGCGTAGCAATGGAATGATATTCCATGCTGGCTGATGACACGGCCAAGGGGCAGAGTGTACAGGCTGAACAGAGTGGGCCCGAGGACCGACCCTTGAGGGACACCACGGGTGACAGGGTGTGTCTGGGACCTCGTACCTCCCAAGGAGACGTACTCTGTTCTTCCAGACAGGTAGGACTGGAGCCAGCTCCAGGCGGAGTCAGAGAGTCTGATGGTGTGTTTGAGGCGCTGAAGGAGGATTTTATGGTCGACAGTGTCGAATGCTGCAGTCAGATCCAGGAGGATGAGGAGAGATGGGGAAACAGTGTCAGCCGCCATCAGCAGGTACTTTGTGACCCTGACCAGAGCTGTTTCAGTGCTGTGGGCGGAACGGAAACCGGACTGAAATTTCTCAAAGAGGCCGTTTAGTTGGAAATGGTCCTGAAGCTGGGCGGCAACTACAATGATGTCTACCAGCATGTCATGCACTCACTGGCTGTGGCACAACAAGTAGTTTGTACAGAATAGGAAAGACAACAGCATTCACCAAACTCAAGACCCATCTCAGCAAGCTCAAAGATCTGGCCCTTCTGCTATATGGAAAAAAGGAAATTGGACTGATGTGCACAAACTTGGATGAACTGAGGTTCATAATTTGCATCAACAACAGATGCAGCCTCAGAAAATCTGCCGCCAACAGAGGGTGCATTTCAACAACATGTACAAAGAGCAATATTTCAGACACCGATATGATGTCACAGGCCGAACCCAAACCCTTGTTATGGAGTCCTGTTGGCAAGGGGTGGATTGTCTGAGATGGGGCCATTCAACCAGGGGACACATTGACAGAATGTCAAAATGTTTCCCCTAACGTTTCTGAGGAACCTGACATTTAACATTATATTCTAGTATCTATATACTTGACCTCTCACTGAATTATTTGATTAATTGTACTTTGAATTAAGCTTCCAGTTTCAATAAAACCTGTACTATTTACACTTATGTTTTAGAGGCTTGCAATTTAGAACTAATACACTTTATTGTATTGGGTTACTCTTATTCTGACTATTTGGTGATGTAGTTCAGCCACCTGGTATTACCCTCTCCAAATATAATGACCATTAGAGTGAGCATTATTAACTTCTAGGCTATTATGCCACTTGTCCCCCATTCGGAATTTGATTGTATCAGAGAAGAGGCCTATGTCCAAATAAATCTAATTTGCAATAGAACTGTACCAGATATTTCCATACAACTACTGGTTAGTGTTCAATAGCACCCTAGACAATTCAGTAATGGTATATTTTTTTAGGGATTTCAGTTTTTCTGATAAATGAGAGAAAAGTGATTGAGTCCTATGTTCCCATCACCAAAAAGTACAATTTCCGTCTAAACTAAAGCTAAGTTTACAGGACTATAACTCAGTATTTTTTTAGTTAAATAATTGTCTGACTATTTGGTGATGTAGGACAGCCACCTGGTTCGTAACTCAGCAAATCTGAAGAGGACAAGAGTGATCATTCTCAAGTTATGGGCTTTTTAGTCACCTTTCCCACATTCGGCCTGGTCTAATTTGGCTCTTTTTCAGGGATTCTAAAGAACAACCCAAAAAACATTTTTTACCCCAAAATAAAATTTGACAACAATCAATTTCATTAATGGGAGACCCTAAAGATAAGAAAAATCATTATTGTCTTTTGTTCTACCTCGGGTAGGGGTATCTCAAAATCTGAGGGCCCTTCCTGCTGGACTATTGGGGCTGCAGGGGTTATACATCAAACCTCTGACCCTCTGATTCGTACAATGAGCCACAGCCGCCCAGTCACTCAATGGGAGTATATTTTCTGTTTAAAAAAAACCTCTAAAGTCTAAACAAACAAATCTGGTTTGCATTCAAAACATTGACATGCTTTAACTACGGTTTGACTTGTTAAAAAGGACTCGAGTTACTGAGTCACATGTCACAGTTATGGTTTGCATGTTAAACATTTAGTTGCATTAGTTGAATGCATGTATATTTTTGGGGCATCTCAATGTATTAATATTGACAAATTAGCAGGAAAGGCAGGAGTGAGAGTGGATAATCCCAGGTAATGACTCAGCTTTAATACATTGAGCACCCAGGGCGGAACATTAGCATGATAGATGCAATGCATAAAAAGTGTGACAGTGGCCTTCTTCAGATATCGTTTGGTAAAAAAAAAAACTAAAACCACCAACATTTATGTGTGGCTGTGGCCCTTTAATAAATGTAGAAGTACAATTTTGGTTTTAGTTGCATGCATTAGTTTTGTTTGTTTATATGCTTTTCCATGCATTTATCATTTAGATTCAACATCGCCACTTTTGCTTATTTTTGTCTTTTGTGTTGACCATCAAACCATGTCACAGTAGAGGACCATCAAAGCATGTCACAGTAGAGGCAAAATACACAATTATGAAACCTGAAAATTATCAGAACATGTCCTCTTTAAAAGGGCTCAATATGCATTAAATGGTGTTTGTCAGCTAACTGCTTAAAGAAAATGGTTCCACACATCAATACAAGCAATCAGTTTAATATGTCTGTATAATAAAACTGCAGTGATGCATGTCCAACTCGTGAAAATCTACAAAAAACAAACAAAAAAACGTGCTCAGGAGCCATTAACCTGAGGCTCTTCCTCCATGTCCTCCTCGTCCTCGCCGTCATTGATCTCTTCTCCAGAACCTCCTCCCATGTGTGACTCCATCTGTGCCGTTTCACCCTCTTGTTCTTGTTCTTGTTCTTGTTCTTCTTCTTCTTCTTCTTCTTCTTGTTGTTCTTGTTCCTCCTCCTCCTCCTCCACCGTCCCAGCTGGACATGATTTTACAAGTGCACATATTAACATCAATCTTTCAAAATTGAGAGAAAACCCTACAGACACAGAGAGAGAGAGAGAGACACACAGACAGAGAGAGACACGGAGAGAAACAGGAGCAATATACCAAAAATAGAGAGTAGGCTATTTATTATATATTGGATTTAATTTGTAGAATAGTACAATAACCCTTATTTCTTTGCTCGATGCATGACAACTTACCTACCCTGGCTGTGGCTCTTGATTTATTTCGAAAACGTTAGTTTGAAAGTGTCAGTGGAACATTGAAGAAGCACTGGGTCAGCACTGACCTTGTCTGGGATCTCGTCCTGGTATCTGACCGGCCTGCAGCATCCCTTTCAGCCTCTCCACCTCAGCCAATGAGGACGCATTAGCGATGGCATTCTGAAATGCAAACACACTGGAGTTACACAATGTATATTTTCAGGTATCACTTCAAATTCAGCCAGCAAGAAAACTGAATTAATCTCTATAGTAGTCAAATAAACGTTACCTTATTTAAAAAGAAAAGAAAAGAAAAATACAACATCAGAAGCTGATTTGGACACGCTTAAAAAGGTGAATGGTTTAATGGAACTTTCATTAAAAGGTTCAACAAAAAGCTGAGGCGCTCTTTCTTGACCTTTACAACTGTAGGAACCATCACTGGCTTTATGTGGAGCTTTTCAGTTTGAAAGTTGCTAAACGTAATGAAGCCTCCAGAAAAAGACAGCAAATTAAGTGTACGTTTAAAAGGGTTTTTAATAGATTATTAATTGATCTTTGTTTTTTGTTGAATGCAAAAATATATAATTTCACGTTCTGGATAAATGAATAATGGCAATTCCACCTCAGCTCTGAAAACATAAAGACCCTTAACAAAACAGGGACAACGGCAGAACCTTGATGGCTTCCACGTCAGCCTGAGACGGCCCGCTCCTCTTCTTCTCCGGCTGTGCGGCCCCTCCAGGAGTGAACCTGAAATGACACACCTCTTTAGAGCTTGTGGACACAGGCTTCTCTGACCAAGCAACCAATGTAGCCACCTCATGTATAGTATCTTTTCTTGAGTCAAATATCTGATACATTGTCCATAGACAGCAGTCCTGAGCAACACTGAGCTCACTGTTTCTCACTTGAGACATTAATAGCTTTTCAAAGGGAAGTGTGTGTTTGACACATCACCGTGTATTCTCATGTACACTGTAGGTGACAGATGTGGATCTATGAGCCAGGGTGCAGTGCTTCTTAGGAGCTGCTGTCTAACGTGGACTTTCATCTTACGTTTTGGTTCGCTTGGCAATATCCTTTGCAAGTTGAGCACCTCGTTTGCCCTTGAACATTTTCTCTGCCTCCTGACGTTCCTACAACAATATCAAGAATTAAAAAGCTTCATTAAATACATACTAAGCCTTCAGCCAAGGGAGGCAAGGCCAGGCAGGAACATCGTCTGACATTCAGCAGGATGTCCACTTCAAGTTATAAGAGTCAAACAGTGTTATTACACGGCTCGGTTGAATACATGATTCCGATTTGTCGAGTCAAAAATTGATTGTTAAGTCAAGTCAAATAGTTGACATATTTAGCAGGTAGCCGAGTAATAAGCGGTATAATGTGCAGCGAACCTGGCTGACATTGTCCCGTACTTAATCACCCCAGAAATGTTTAAAAGGGAAAAATAAATTCACCAGTTTTAGCTTCCATCACCTTGAAGGCTGGATCTTACAAACGAGCACAACATCCTTGCTCCTCTGCACTTACCTTTAGCTTTACCTTCTGGAAGTCTAGCACACGGATCTGTGGGATTTTGTTGATGACATAGAGCCTGTAATGCTTCTTGTTGGTTACTGGATTCCTTAACAAGCTGTAGATTCAGTGAGGAAACATACAAGATCAGAATTCAGCAGACATCCAACACTTCAAGAACCACATGATATGACAGCAGATGATCTCTACCTGAGGAGGGTCAGTGTCCTCACTGAGGCCAGGGGGTCCAGGTCACCCTGCATTGGAAACCATATTAATTGACAAGGTCCCTCATACAACAGGTTCAGAGGTAAATAATGAGCATGCGCGCCTAAATACAGTGATGCAAACACAGGTATGGTGAAAAAAAAGAGAATTATTCGAAGCAGGAAAAAAACAGCGTAATATACCATCTGACAAAGGCCATGCTATAATGCTTCAATGAACTGGCTATTCTTTATAATATACTCAGATCAATAGAGACAGAGATGTTAAGTTATAAATCAAGGGTTTTTATTATTATTTACAGCAGGGGTGGGGAACCTTTTTCCTTTCAATTTTTACAACATCCTCCGAGGGCCGTACAAATTATTGAACTCAACCTCTGCTTAAAAAAAACTAAAATCACAGCCCATTCATTTGGCCTTTCTTTCATGCTGTGCAAAGAAAAAGCAACCTCTTACCATGCATGTGCAGTGTGGCATGACCACCAAAACAGAAAGATATGGACACAAGATGTGTGCAAATGTATTTAGAATCCATGTGATGATTTAAGTGGGGGGGACTTAACCTCCTCTAGGGGGGTCCGGGGGGCAAGAATTTTTTTTTAAATATTGAAGTTAAAAGCATCAATCTGGTGCACTTTGAGAGCAACATGAGGAGATCTATGGATACATCTTTCAACACCCATTTGAAGCAGAACTGTTAGCAGATTTTTCTTTTTGGATATTTTAAAAATCACTCCCCTTTTAAACTCTATTCTTGTTATTTTTAACAACTGTTTTGTTACTGTCAAATAGTATTTTATACCTGTTTTTCATTTAGTCTCTATGTCTCATTAATAATTATAATGATCATATCAAGGTGTGCCTTAACCTCACTGAGCTGAGGTTAGTTGAGCCTCTCAGGAGAGAGCTCTCTTCCACCTGGTTGTAGAAAAGCTCTTTAAATTCGTTAGCATAGCTAGCTAACCAGATGCTAATAACAACAGATCGCCACTGTGCTTACAACTAAAGACAAAGCCACGCAAACACTGCGGCATGTGTACGGCTCCTTATGGGTACTGCAATATTTGAAGAGCTGGAGTGGCGTTCCGGTGCTCTCCGTCAGCACTCTAGTCTAGTCTACACTTCTTTCAGACGAGACATAACCACGTGAAGACACGTTACGCTCGTGTTGTGTTCAAGGAACCTGTCCTTGGACAGGAAAACAGGCACTCGCTTGCTTAATTATTTTGCGATCTAGATTTCTTCTTCTTTTTTGAAGTGAGAAGTTGCCCGTCAGTTGGACGGACTAACGGACCCCCCCCAAAAAATCGAAAACTCTTCTGTTCTCCACGAATTACAAAAGTCACCCAAAGCAGCGTTAAAAAAGAGGGAGGCTCCGAAAAGCGACTAATTTGCATCACTGTAAATACACGGAAATGGCAGAAAAACAAAACTCTTGTGAAATGTAACTCAATAAAGCTAAATCAAAACTCGTCTTTTTGTTGGTGATGAAAGACATAGTTGTGCAGTTTAAGAAGCGGTTAAGTATTTTCTAATATTTTTGTTCAGCAAGTAGATACAATACATACAATAATCGCACAGATAGGAATAGTTGTTTTAGAATAGAGAATCATCAATTGTTCTGGTGTTCCAGGCTAAAAGATCAGTTTGATCGAGTAAAGGTTTCTGATGGTTGCTGATGACACACTCACCAGCTCCTGGATATTGTTGTTTGTAAGAACCAGTTCTGTCAGACTCGGCAGAGATTGTTCTAGATTGTCACCTATGCGACTGGAGAAACATTCCATACAGTTAAGTCATGCTGCCGTGTGCTGGCTGGTGTCCAATCCAAACTAGAGATCCCTTCACCAGAGACAGACCTAGCGGCCTGGTTTATAAACCAAGAAAATAGCAATATTTTTCACTTGAAGTTATTACACAACTTGCTAAAGCAGTCCTCAATTAATGATTGTATGAAACACAGATTATCAATATTAAATAATATCATAACTGTTCTAATAAAAGTGCTTGGGATGTCTCACATATGGCTTTGACTTACAGCTGAACATTTAGCCCACTTCCTGTAATGCCAACATTAATCATTTGTGTCAACACTGCCAGCCCTACATTTATTTGAACATGATATTGCATCATTCTGGGGCTGCAGGTAAAACTTACCAAATCCTGTTGTTGTTCACTAGCAATGTCTTCAGTCTTTTGAGCAGAGGAAAGCCATCCAGTTTTCTGACTTCATTATCAGAGAAGTCAACCGTGTCAAACTGGTCCAGAGTAGCTCCAAGATTTTCAAGCACCGGGATTTTATAACCTGTGCAATGAAAGAACATGAAAGTCAAGGAGGAACTCTTTGTCAGAGTGTTTCATCTCCAGTGATCACAATGATGACCAACACACACACACTATATATATATTACAGTGATGCAAACACAGGTATGGTGAAAAAAGAGAGAACTATTCGAAGCAGGAAAAAAACAGCGTAATATACCATCTGACAAAGGCCTGTGCTATAATGCTTCAATGAACTGGCTATTCTTTATAATATACTCAGATCAATAGGAGACAGAGATGTTAAGTTATAAATCAAGGTTTTTTTATTATTATTTACAGCAGGGGTGGGGAACCTTTTTCCTTTCAATTTTTACAACATCCTCCGAGGGCCGTACAAATTATTGAACTCAACCTCTGCTTAAAAAAACTAAAATCACAGCCCATTCATTTGGCCTTTCTTTCATGCTGTGCAAAGAAAAAGCAACCTCTTACCATGCATGTGCAGTGTGGCATGAACACCAAAACAGAAAGATATGGACACAAGATGTGTGCAAATGTATTTAGAATCCATGTGATGATTTAAGTGGGGGGGACCTGGGGGGGGTGTTGTGTTCAAGGAACCTTTCCTTGGCCAGGAAAAACAGGCACTCGCTTGCTTAATTATTTTGCGATCTAGATTTCTTCTTCTTTTTTTAAGTAAGAAGTTGTCCGTCAATCGGCCGGACTAACGGACCCCCCCCCCCCCCCCCAACAATCGAAAACTCTTCGGTTCTCCACGAATTACACAAGTCATCCAAAGCAGCGTTAAAAAAGCGGGAGGCGCCGAAAAGCGACTAATTTGCATCACTGATATTAGGGCTGTCAAACGATTAAACATTTTAATCAGATTAATCACAGCTTAAAAATTAATTAATCAAGATTAATCACCATTCCAACTATGTCCAAAATATGCCATTCCTGTATATTGTTGTGTGAATGCAAAGATAAATGAAAGAAGGCGGATATATCCATTAAACATACAGTATGTATGTATGTTTATTATAAAAAATGTCTGTCAAAATGAAAGACAGCCCACACACCTATCAATCCTCAAACCGTGGGTCTTAATTTATTACGTGTTGATTTCTATCAACGGGGGAGTACTTCAGGAAAGTCGACTGGGGGGGGGGGGCTAGTGGAGTACTTCGTGACCACAGAGTGTGAACGTTGTGATCAGCTGTTTTAGCGCAATTCTCCAGTGAAGGGAGGGAGTCTCCCTCTGCAGCCGGTTGGCGTAGTTTTGACACAATTCCTTTGTACAGACCGACGTTAACAGCAGCCCTGTCTGTGCACACGGAGACCGACTCTGTCGTCCGGTGATCTAACCGCCTTCTGGAAAAGCTTCACAAGTACGTCGGTACGCATTTCAGATTACCCACATAACCTGCGTAGCAGTTATGTGCACCCCTGTACTACAGCAAAAGTATTCTCCGTCGGGACTTCCTGCAACAACACCACAACGCTATCTTGATTCTGATTGGCCAGAAGACATTATCAAAGATGTTCCATTGAGAAGACGATCACTACGTGACAAAAGTTTTCAAAACCGTTTCTGGTCTTTGGTATTTCCAGAAAAGTGGCTACTGAAATCAATCTTACTAACTGCTGTCTGTGCAATTCTCGGCGCGAGTTGGCGGACTTTATTTTGCTTACTTTAACATCATTTTTCATGGTGGGGCTAAGCCATTTCTTGGTATGGGTGTAGCCTACCCCAGCCATACCCTGGCGCTGCCACTGGTGGGATGTATGGGGCGGGCCATTCTGCACATGCGTTAAATATTTTAACGCAATTAATTCAAAACATTAATTACCGCCGTTAACGCGATAATTTTGACAGCATTAATATATATATATATATATATATATATATATATATATATATATATATATATATATATATATATATATATATATGCACCATGAGATTGTGTTTCAAATTATTTTCATAAAAATTTTGATTGGACTACAGCATTTATGAGGACTACATAAAAGTCAAAACACACTTGAGATATATTTAGAAAAATAATAATAATTCAAATATTTGTATAAATGTAAACAGTTTTCACCTAAATCCTTAAGTGAACTTGTAACTGTTCTGTGTTTCAATCTTGCTTTGTTGCTGCTTTGACATTTGAATTTCCGTGCAGGGATAAATAAAAGGTGTATCCCATCTTCAACAGTTACTTCCTGAATTTACACAGTGTACAGCAGTGTATGTACAGCTGTGAGCCAAACACTGTACTGCCTTACATGAACTACTATGGTTTTTAAGTAATTGGTATCTTATGGGGGCACAGTCTTGATGCCATTATCACAAGTAGCTGAAAGAAACAGGCAGGAACATGTTCAGCTAAAATAGTCAAAGATGTTTTACGATGTCTAAAGTTACTGATAAGTCACATGTTTCCTGCTTGGGGCGCAGACATCTCTGCCCATTGACTCTCGTTATACAGTTGAGGCCACAATTATAGAGTGGCGAAGTCCCTCCCCTTCCGGTGGAGCTCCATGGGACCTTATTTCGGAAAAATTATGTATTGAAGTCAATGGAGAGAGAAAGATTATCTTTCGATCCCGTTTGAATTGTGCCACAAATTACACATATGATGTTTGTCAATTTAAAACTACTCTTACTGTTTAACATGTTGGGTTACTTGATGTTACTTCATATTAAGGCTAATAAAAATGACAAGGCTGTCATGCTAACTAACGTGCTAGCTAGTAGCTAGGTAGCTAACTTGATCCAGCCACTCCTGGTCCTTTCATCAGACGGGAAGCAAAAGAATGAGCAAGACCCATTGCTGGTATGATAACAAGCTGGTACTAAGCACACAGGCATCTTGTTAAAGTTATCTTATCTTAGCAGATCTCTTAGTGGAGGAAAACAATGGTGACATCACTTACGCGACTCTGGGATTTGTAGTCTTTCTAGTTGCGCATTTTTCATAGTCTTATATTTCAACAGTTTTACGACAAACTATGACTTTTTTGACATGGAAATTATTTTTTAAGATTGACAAACATCATATATGTAATTCATGGCACAATTCAAACGGGATCGAAAGATAAGTTTTCTCTCTCCATTGACTTCAATACATAATTTTTAGAAATAAGGTCCCATGGACCGGAAGTAGATGGGCGTGACTTCGCCACTCTATTAGCCCCCCGGGAGTTATGGAACATTTGACTAAAATTCTTCCCAATGTTTCCAGTATTGATAAAACTTGATATAATCAAACATTCACCAGTGCTATTTAGTAGCTTTTGGTACATTTTTGGCTTGCTTTAGATCAAATATAGTGAAAAATGGGTTGGTCAAAAATATTAGCCCCCATGTGAATTTTTGCTTTCAAAAACACACCTTATCAATCAATCAGCTTTCAAACCACACCTAATCGGCTTTCAAGCCACACCTGAGCATTCAATCAGCATAAAAGGACTCCAAGAAACAGGCACTCTGATACCTTATTGAGAGGGACTATACTACTACTACTCACCATGCCAAAGTCAAAGGAAATCAATCTTGAGCTCAGAAAGAAGATAGTGGAGTCTCATGATAAGAGGGAAGGCTATACTGTCATTTCCAAGCGCTTCACAGTGTCGAGAACTGCTGTATGTTGCATCATTGCAAAGTACAAGGAGACACATTCTGTAAGAAACAAACCTGGGCGTGGTAGAAAGCGCAAGATTTCAGAACTCTGGAGAGGAAAATAGTCAGAGAGGTCCGCAAGAATCCCCGGACATTTGCCAAGATGATTGTTGCTGACCTTGCCTCTTCTGGAGTTGATGTTTCAAGGAACACCGTTGTGAGGGCTCTTCATCGTGGTGGGCTTCAGGGCCATCGTCCCAGAAGAACCCCTTTACTCAAAGAGTGGCACATCAGAGCCAGACTGAGGTTTGCCCGTGAACATTTGAAAAGTAAAGATGCGTTTTGGAAGTCTGTGCTCTGGTCTGATGAGACTAAACTGGAACTGTTCGGGCACATGGATGATATGTTTGGCGAAGAAAAGGAGAGGCCTTCAACCCTAAGAACACATCATGCTGTGGGGCTGTTTTGCAGGCTCAGGCACAGGGAGCCTTGTTCGGGTGCAAGGCATCATGAAAAATTTAAATTATGTTGACATTTTGCAAAAATCTGCTCTTAGTCTTCGCTTAGGTCGTCACTGGGTCTCCCAACAAGACAATGACCCAAAGCACAAATCAAACTTGGTCCAACAGTTCCTAAAGGACACCAAAACCAAGGTGCTGGAGTGGCCCGCACAGAGCCCAGATCTGAATCCTATTGAGAATCTGGCTTGTGCTCAAAGTGAATGTACATGCTCGGAAACCATCCAATTTGGACCAGCTGGAACCATTTGCAATGGAAGAATGGGCCAAAATCCCTCAAGAAACCTGTGCCAACCTAGTAAGGAAGTACTGTAAGAGGTTGTTGTCAGTTGTGGCTCAGAAAGGGTACACTGTTGACTATTAGTGGCCTGGGGGCTAATATTTTTTGACCAACCCATTTCTCATTATATATTTGATATACAGCAAGCCTAAAAAATTATTTCATGTTCCAAAATGTACCAAAAGCTACTAAATAGCACTGGTGAATGTTTGATTATATTAAGTTGTATCAATGTTGGAAACATTGGGAAGAATTTTAGGAACATTTTTCCATAACTCCTGGGGGGCTAATAATGTAGGCCTCAACTGTAAGTGTTGCATGCGCAGTCCGCACCTCTTCAGTACAACAGATTGGAGCAGCTCTTCAGTACAACAGATGGGAGCAGCTCGGGTGCACTAAACTGCGCCTAAGCAGCTGTTGACACCGCCAACAACTAGGGGGCAGCAGGAGAGCCAGTGAGTGATTGAAGTTTGAATGAGAGAGTTAGACGGAGACGGAGTGTAAACAAAACTAGATACTGAATATGGAGAAAGAAAATGATGTTTAATCACTTAAAGAAACACCTTTGAGAGGAGGTCACTGGGGGGAAAGCTGAGAGTAAAAGAGGTCGGACCTGATCAGCCTGACATAGGCAGGAGTTAAGGACAGAGGAAGGCAGTATACGTGCTCTTTTTCAAGGAGCTGGTTTAGCAAAGAGGCTAACTACCTGTAGCAACACCAGTGCTATAGCCTATAGCCTATATTTTACCAGCCGCGACTGGTCACTACTACTCATACGTCCGCACATACTTTGAGTGGGTCACAATAACGAGCATACTGACGTCAGACATATTGAGAACTTAATCAATTAAACCTAGCAGATCTCAGACAAGATTTAGCAAGGGAATGCTAAAGCCTGTTTAAGGAGTATAGACTCCAGCTTACTTAAGTAAATCAGAAAGCATCATATATGGGATTTGAACAGTAAAGTTATTTAGAAACAATTGTAGTGTTTGGTTTTAGTTTCCGCTGTGCGCGGGGTAAACTGTTAACCTGGTAGAACTCGGCAGGACACCGCAAGCTATGTTAGCAGCCTATGTTATCATGCTTAGTAAGTATCAAATAAAATGTTGCATCCATATCGGAAGGAACAGGTACTAATCAGGTTTTGAATGGAGTTCGGCGCGAGTCCCGCGTAAAGCACGAGTAGGCTAACTAAATTAGCTATGAAGAGGTGATATGCAGTTGCGATGTCGTTTAGCTAACCTCGTAAATCCAGTTCTCTGTCTCTCACGGGGTTGGTATATTGAGCAGCCTGCTCAATTAACTCTGCTGATAATTTCACCATGTCGACGCGAGGAGCCGACGGTACCGGGTAGAAGTCCTTTCACAGCTAAACGTCCTGATGACTGCAAACACGCTGTATGTTGGGACAAAGGGCCCGCTCCTTCTTCTTCTCTCGATATATTCAAGGTTTGTCAGAAACCTTTAAGGTGCATACTGCCATCTACTGTACAGGATCTTCTTCTTCTTCTTCTATGGCTTTATTGGCGGTTGGCAACCAACACATGGGTGCATTACCGCCACCTACTGGACTGGAGTGTGGAGCAGTAGATTGGCAGGACAAATAAAATATAGACAAATGCAAATTGAATAAAAATAAATAAAACAAAAACATTTTATACAAACTAAACCTAAATTCTTTCTATAATTCCAGTTGTTTTAAAGATTTTTTTTCAGTGGTTTAAAGACTTCCTCTGATGTCCTTAGCCGATTCCCCACAGTAAGGCTGAGTTTTTCGTTAGCTAACTTAGTAGCTTGCACTCTCCTCTAATTTTCGTATTTGTGGCAGTCTATTAAGACATGTTTGACAGTTTCCGGTTTATTGCAATCTGTCAATCTGGAAATCCAGTGGGGTGCATGCCAATTGCACTAGGGCCTGGCTCATTTCGTGGCATCTGCAGGCAGTGGCAAGTACTTCCGGCATCTGCTAAGAGGCCGCTACTCCGTGGTATCTGTGGCAAGTATATGCCACAGATGTGGTATCTGTGGCAAGTATATGCCACAGATGCCACAACTTGCCGTGGCAAGTATATGCCACAACCATGCCACAACTTGCCGTGGCAAGTATATGCCACAACTTGCCGTGGCAAGTAAATGCCACAACTTGCCGTGGCAAGTAAATGCCACAAGTTAAGAGAAGGTTTATGATAGCTGCCACTCGCCTTCCGTGGCAAATGCTGATATTTAAACACGTATTTATCGCGTAAAATGTCGCTGTTTTGGCATGACTTTATCGGACTGATCTGTACACAAGACTGATGATCTGTTACTGATGGTCCGATCTCTATTTTTCAAAAAAGATTAAACATTATATGTTCTATAGATTTTACTTGGAGAACGTGGTTTGTTAAAATAAATAAACGTGCTATTTTTATGATAATACTCAAGATATATTATTAGTAAGTTGACATAAAGATCTAACATTGTTGACCAGAGGTGGGAAATAGGCTAACTTGTATACTCAAGTACTGTACTTGTGATTTAGAAATAGCCTACTTGTACTTTAGTTGAGTATGTAAATGGTATGTTACGTAGTAGGCTTACCCCACTACAATTCAGAGGTAAATTGTGTAATTGTAGCCTACTCCCCTACATTTATTTAATACGCTACCTTTAGTTTCTTACTACAGATTCTGATTAATGATGATACATATAATCAAGTCTTAAATCAGACTTTATAGTTACTCCTGGAGTAAATTCACAAGATACCCCTACTACAGTATACAAACTCATTAAAACTAGCTGCGTCTTAACGGAATAACATGGTTTGTTTAGATTCACTGATATCAATATCTAATAAGAATAATCTGAAGCATTTAAATAAAAATGTTCAACCAGAATTAAAATATTAAACAACAAAACAGATACAATGACATTAATCTGTTTATTAACAACGAAAATAATACAAATTAAGTACATATGCCTGGATTTAAAATAACACATTTATACATGTGTACAATCAAATATAACTGTCCTTTGCCTCATTTATAAAATATAAATCTTAGCATCTCACTAGCAGTGGCAACTGCAATCAGTTACAGCTGCCCTAAGTCTGTAGCTAAGTCTAATAACACCATTGTACACGTTGCTGTGTCAATACAGATATTTATTTTTTAATTATTTGTCTTTACTAGTAACAATACACCTGGTTATCGTAGCAAGCAGTGGAAACTCCCCTCAAGAAGCGACAATTGCCAAGGACTTGCGTTGCAACGCTCACTTGCCAATATTTCTTTTTTTATTACAATATAGGCCTATGTTTAGCCTACTATCATAGATATAGCACGTTTGTTTATTTTAGCAAACCACGTAGGCTATTCCAAGTAAAATTGAATATAAATGATAATTTATTATCTTTTTGAAAAATAGAGATCGCACATCAGTCCTGGGTACAGATCAGTCCGATAAAGTCATGCCTTAACAGCGACATTTTACACGATAAATACGAGTTTAAATATCAGCATTTGCCACGGAAGGTGAGTGGCAGCTACCGTAAAACTTCTCTTAACTCTGGCATCGTGTGGCAACTCCCGTTCAGCATGCGCAAAAACCACGGCAAGTTGTGGCATATACTTGCCACGGCAAGTTGTGGCATATGCTTGCCACGGCAAGTTGTGGCATCTGTGGCATTTACTTGCCACGGCAAGTTGTGGCATATACTTGCCACGGCAAGTTGTGGCATCTGTGGCATATACATGCCACAGATGCCACAGAGTAGTGGCCTCTGTGGGAGATGCCACAAATGCCAAGGCACACGCCACGGCGAGTAGGGGCAACACTCATTGTGTTCTAGTATGATAAATAAAATAATATTGTACCTTGAAAATCAATGCATTCGTTCATTTGACACGTTGGTGGTTTTAGGTAGGCTATACAGCGACCCCTGGCGGTTCTAGTGTGAAGTAAAAGTAGAAGTAGCCAACCTAAATGTTGGAATACTCTGTTACAAGTAAAAGTCATGCATTAAAATGTTACTCAAGTAAAAGCGCAAAATGATTAGCATAACAATATACTTAAAGTGCATATTACATGTTTTCATTATAATGATTGATCATGAAAGTGTTCTCAAAGCTGGTAAAGGTGCAGCTAGTTTTAATGACTTTGTATACTGTTGTAGGGTATCTTGTGAATTTACTCCAGGAGTAACTATAAAGTCTGATTTAAAACTTGATTATATGTATCATCATTAATCAGAATCTGTAGTAAGTAACTAAAGGTAACGTATTAAATAAATGTAGGGGAGTAGGCTACAATTACACAATTTACCTCTGAATTGTAGTGGGGTAAGTAGCCTACTACGTAACATACTATTTACATACTCAACTAAAGTACAAGTAGGCTATTTCTAAATCACAAGTACAGTACTTGAGTATACAAGATAGCCTATTTCCCACCTCTGGTCAACAATGTTAGATCTTTATGTCAACTTACTAATAATATATCTTGAGTATTATCATAAAAATAGCACGTTTATTTATTTTAACAAACCACGTTCTCCAAGTAAAATCTATAGAACATATCATGTTTAATCTTTTTGAAAAATATGATCGGACCATCAGTAACAGATCATCAGTCTTGTGTACAGATCAGTCCGATAAAGTCATGCCAAAACAGCGTCATTTTACGCGATAAATACGGGTTTAAATATCAGCATTTGCCACGGAAGGCGAGTGGCAGCTACCGTAAACCTTCTCTTAACTCTTAACTTGTGGCATTTACTTGCCACGGCAAGTTGTGGCATATACTTGCCACGGCAAGTTGTGGCATATATAAGTTGTGGCATATACTTGCCACGGCAAGTTGTGGCATGGTTGTGGCATATACTTGCCACGGCAAGTTGTGGCATCTGTGGCATATACTTGCCACAGATACCACGGAGTAGCGGCCTCCATGGCAGATGCCGGAAGTACTTGCCACTGCCCGCAGATGCCACGAAATGCGCTTGCTGTCTCTCGCCAATTGTCCTTTCGCAAAGCCACGCCCCTAGATGCCCGTTGTCCAATCATATTCGATCACGTGCGCGGCTCCCTGTGGAAGTCCGACAAGTTTAGCGTTCAAATTCATTGCGAAAATGGTGAAGCGTTGTGCTTATGGTCTTTGCAAATCGGATAGCAGATATCCCATAAGCTTAGAGGGGGGGGGGGGTGATATTTTATCCGTTTCCTAAACCCAAAACCCGAGAGGAGAGATGCCGCCAGTGGATAAAGAAATGCGGCAGGCCCCATGCCCAGCTGAATATGGCGAATATCAACAAACACAAATACGTTTGCTCCAAGGTAAATACGTGCTAACGTAGCTAGCTAGCTAGCAAAGATTACATTCACAAATTAACTGACTAATTTAATTAACTAATTTCACTAACTAACGTTAGCTAAAGTCACACGACTACTTCTGTAAGCTGTGTGCTTCTAGGTCGTTTTGACCATGTATTTCACTTGATGCATAATAATGTCTGAACAGCTCAGCTCCGTTAGTCTAACTGTGGTCAAAGTACAAACAAGAAAGCCAACAGGCAATCATTCATTTATATTTTGCTTTAATCTTTGTAGCATTTTGTTAATGGAAAGTGTTAGAAATTAAAATCAATGTTTTGATGGTATAATGTAGCTTAAACATACCGTCAGTTTAAACGCACTTTTATACTGAAAAACCAGAAATTCTTGTGCACAAGCAGTTAAGCTTTTATTCTGAAAATCCTTCATCTACGGTTAGCATTTAGCATGTGGCTAATATACGAATTCCTAAAGAGGTGAATTGAGAAGCGAAATGACGTGGTGTGGTGAAAACCGAAACCTACTGATTTAACACTACAACGATAGATGTCGAGATACTACCATGTTGAATATTAAATGAAAGTACAGTTTATTTGAATACATTATTGTTTACAGACGAGAGTAGCATGTGACAACATCCGGAATGACCGGAAACCAAACGAGCCGAGAAGTATTGTTTAGAGTATTGATTACAGCGTTTAGAATGTGTTAAATGAAAAGTGATGAAAGAGAATATGAGGAGAAACGGCGTGTTAAGCATATTGAATGTGAAAAGAACCTATCCTCTGTTTAAATGCAATAACGGACATTGGAGACGAGGTGAGCCGGCTGGCGGGGAGGAGCCAGCAGAGGATATATAACAGCGCCGGAGGAGAGATCCAGTCTCTTCTCTTCTTGCTCAGGAGAGCCAGATCACAGCTGTTTTCTGCCGGAACAATATTCTGTCTGTAACACTACCGCGCCTTTTTTAATTAAAGTATCCCATTTGAATCTTTTCAGAGACTCCATTTAGTCTCATTTTAAAGCTTCTCTCCTGGACGCGAGAATAAAGAACATATTTAACAAAAGCCTACTGCCGACTTCCCTAATCCTGCTGCACAAGTGGGCACCCCGACCCCCACAAAGGAACAACAAGGTGGATGCAGAAAGCCACCAAGGAAACGGTAGTTAACTTTAGACAAACTACAACATTTAATGCCTCTTGTGATTGTATTGTTTTATTCCAAAATAACACAAATTATGGTTGTACAGACTCATGAAAACGTTGCAAGAGGCATCCACCTCCAGCACCATTGAAACCCCGGAAGAGACTCTTTGTGTGATTTTCAATGGTGAGTAATGAACCATAGCTTTTTTTCCACATTTCAAGTTCAAGTTTCAAGTTGTTATATACATATATACAATACAGAGTGAATGAGATTCAAGAGGTTTATTTGTCACATACATACCAACTAAATAACAAACAAAATGACAAAGCAAGTCATTCTAACAAAACAAGTAGCCGAGAACTGTACTGTATAGTTAAGGTGCAAATGGGTATGAATGTAGTGCAAATCTCTTTAATAATAGATACATATAAAGTGTCTAAAGTGAGTGATAAGGTGAGTGTTTGTTTAAAGTGAGTGTGTACATGTGGATGTGTGTGCAGTGAGTGTAGATGATGGGTTATTACATAGTGTCATTTACATTTTACGCTGGATTGTAAAAATAAAAGTAAAAAGCATCAAGCTTGCTTTTCATCTACTCCCATTTTGCTACATTAAAGTATATTCTTTGTAGGTGGTAGTCTTCTGCACAGTGAACATAGAAATCACATCATGACATACCAGTGAGCCCGAGCTGCCCTGTTATCTGGTAGTGATAATCGTGACACTCTTTTAGCTTGTAGCTGCCATCTGCCTGCTTTAAGAGGTAAGCACACTCAGTGAAGCTTTCCTTGGATGGACACTTAATTTCTAAAAGCCCATAGCTTGGACTTTCACTCTCTCCTATTTCTAAGACCTTACTGTTAGGTGATGTACCGAGGTGTGGTGCCTGCGGATTCACAACAAAACCACATGGATACACTTGGTTTCCTGTTAGCTTTGTGTATTGTGTTGCTGCTATGGGCTCTAGTTCTGTACCCCTTTTCATGGCCTTGGTTTGTACTGATCCTTTATACTTGAGGCTTACAGCAAGTGTGTCATGGTCTGCTCTCCTGGAGCAGATTCTTTTAAAGGTGCTTGATGTTAAGCGATCAGATCTTGCATTAAACCACAGGTTGTTTGTGTTTTGTTGTCTGGTGTCACATTCTAGGGCTATAGATTCGGGTAGGGAAATGGTCACTCTGTTGTAACTACGCATGCCATTTTCATCCAGGACTGTGCATAAACTTGTCGGTTGGGATGGTAGAGGAAAGCTGGGGAAGTCATCTGGTTGACAGACAGGCGGCGCTTCAGCATCATAGAAGGGGCTCCCTTGTTTAATAGGGGAAGCTGTAAAAAAGAAAAGATGGGATCAAAATGCTATCATTAACATGTAAATATGTGTCTTTCCAGAGACTTTGGAGCCACCCCTCCTTTCTGAACAAGGTCAACTGGAAGGGGGACCAGAAGAGGAGCAGTCCACAGAAAAAGAGAAGAAATTAGAATTAGAAAATGGTAACCTGAAAGAGATGCTGGCTTTAAAGGAAACAGAGGTAGAAAGGCTGAAATCAGACATTGGCACACTTAGAAAAGGAACTCTCACACCCGAACTCCTCCATAACAGTGCCATCCCCCAAATGTTTGCATATAGTACTGGGTTCACATATGAACGATTCAACCATCTGTGCACAATATTTGGCATTCCAAATGATCCATGTGCCACTCAAATAAATGTCCCCTTAAAATACCAGCGGAATGATTGGCAAGTTGTTGAGATGCCCCTGCGTAGCCAGCTGTTATTTGTTTTAATGAAACTACGCAACAATGAAGACTTGAAAAACCTTGCCTTTAGATTCAGCATAACCGTGCAAAGTGCAAGTAATCTTTTCAACTCCTGGATTCATTATATGTTCGACGTATTGGGTGCAATACCAATTTGGCCTCACAGAGATGTCATTATGGAAAATATGCCAGACACCTACAAAACGGATTATCCATCAACATTTGCAATATTGGATTGCACTGAACTAAAAATGGAACGGCCTACCTCACTGGTGTTGCAAAGTCAGAGCTATTCGAGTTACAAAAGCACAAACACTCTGAAATCGTTAGTTGCCTGTGACCCCCGTGGTGCTGTGATCTTCTCTTCTGCACTTTTCACAGGCTCTATGTCTGACAAGGAGATAGTCAGAGAGAGTGGTCTCATCCCACTACTGGAGAAACAGATAGAAATTGGCTATCTGCAAAGAGGTGATGGCCTAATGGCCGATAAGGGCTTTTTGATAGAGGACGATATCAAGTCTGTCGGACTGCAGTTAAACCTTCCACCCTTTGTGAGGTCTAAGAGGCAAATGCCATCTGGAGATGTGCTCACAACTAAGCGCATCGCAAAGCACCGTGTTCATGTTGAAAGGGCCATCGCCAAGATAAAGAAATTCAAAATGGTGTCAGACCGAATTCCCAATACTAGATTGGGGAATATAAGTCAGATCTGGTATGTGGTGAGCGTGCTCTCAAACTTCCAGCCACACATTTTCAAACAGTGAGGGCACTGGACTCTATAAATCCTTGTATATCTTCCTGTACATTTTACTGTATATTTTAGAATGTATGTACATCAAAGTGACTAGTAACTGCAGGGTTCAGATAAATGTAATGGGTTAAAAAGTACAATATTTCCTTTGAAATGTAGTGAAAGTAATTTCTCTAAAAATGGAAATACTCAAGTAAAGTACAACATTGCATCTATTGAACAAAGCTACAGATAGATGTTATCAAATGTTTGGCTTGGTGACATTTGTGTTTAGTGGGACATGTTTAATATGACAGTCATTAATATGCTGTATCTGTAATCCAGTTTTTTCTTTTTATAGTACTTCTATTCTGTATTTAATTTGTTTACTACCAAAATGTAATAAAGTACTTCTATTCTGTATTCAACTAATGTCAAACTGTCTAATTTGCATCATCAATATAACCAATAGGGCATACAGACCCTCACACTTGTTTACACATTTCTCTCATATTGTTAGATTCAAATGCCTATATTTATATATTTCTACTATTACCCTCTTAATAGTTATGCTGTAGTACTTTAATTACTGTTATTAATTTTTATATTTGTACCCAGTTTAACCACCTTTACATTGTATATACAATGTACAGGTGGTTAAACTGGGTACAAAATATACAAATTAATAGTGTAGTGTTAATCAGATGTATGTGTACAGAGCTGTATTATATAGGGGGGTCTTATCATATTCCATAATTATATACGTTTCTCACCTGGTGGCTTAGGCCACATCCCAAAGCATATGTCCTGCCGCAAACTTCTACCTCAGGTCTGTCTTCTGCTGCAAGGTAGCTTATAGGCGCATCTGTCATCTCTTTCATGAGCTTGTATGTATTTGTTCCTAGTGTTAACCTAGACACAGAAATAGCATTATTAGTAAGAGCATGACTGATGGTAAATATGGTAAGTATGGTAATATGCAGTACACAGAATGGAATAACTTACTTGTTGTGGGTATAGTTGGATGTTATAGGCTTCCGCTTACGGTTGACTTTGGCCTTGGCTACCACCACATTGAAAATAGCTTGGCCAGTTATTTTTTTCCCTCTGGCTTTGTGCCATTGTTGAGGTTGGCTTGTGGAGGAGATCTGTTCTGTTTTTGCACGCCAAATGTCCAGTGTGTGCATCAAGCCCACAGTATGTGAACAGTAACCTGGCATACTGTAAATTATTTTAAAAGATCAGCTTGGTGGCATGTTTATTTCATGTTTCACTCGACTCATTTATTGTACAGCTACACTTGCAAACATTAGCTAGCTTGATAGGATGATCAACATCGACGTTAAAGTTAGCCCTAAAAAAATAACTAGATGTACGATTTCAATAGCAATGACAACTCGATATTACAAAAGCAGAACATACCCAGCAGTACACGAACAAGCCTGGTCCACAATATTGTGCTCGTCGAATTTGACATACAGCTCATGTGGTTTTTCACTCTTGCACTGCGACCTGTATGCAAGTGCCTCTATTGATGTTGTGCCTCCCTCTTTTCTAATGTTTAGACTGTGGATATAACCCTCCATAGCGTATTGTAGCCCCTTTTGTCGGGACCTGGAGGATATTGCTGCGTTATTGCTCCAAAATGAGTCTGTTAAGGCGACTCCGACGTTACGGAGACCCTCCATTATGGCTTTGTTTAACGCATCTGGCTCTCAGCTTGTCGGACTAGCAAAAGTAACCAAGGGGGGGCGTGGCTTTGCGAAAGGTCAATTATGTGGAGTGTCTGTAGTCTAGTAACAGTACTTCAAAAGTTACTAAGAAATGGTCGGATAAAGCAGGATTATGCGGTTCGACTAATAGTTGCTCAATTTCAATACCATAAGTCAGAACAAGGTCGAGAGTGTGATTATAGCAGTGGGTTGGTTTATTTACACTCTGACGGAAATCAACCGAATCTAATATAGAGTTAAATGCAACAGTAAGGCTATTTTTATCATCGTCAGCATGAATATTAAAGTCACCTACGATAATTACTTTATCTGTTTTAAGTACCAAAGTTGATAAACTCAGAGAATTCTGATAAGAATTCTGAATTCTGAGCAGTGATGTTTTGGGTCTTTCAGCATGACAATGATCCCAAACACACCGCCCGGGCAACGAAGTAGTGGCTTTGTAAGAAGCATTTCAAGGTCCTGGAGTGGTCTAGCCAGTCTCCAGATCTCAACCCCATAGAAAATCTTTGGAGGGAGTTGAAAGTCTGTGTTGCCCAGCGACAGCCCCAAAACATCACTGCTCTAGAGGAGATCTGCATGGAGGAATGGGCCAAAATACCAGCAACAGTGTGTGAAAACCTTGTGAAGACTTACAGAAAACGTTTGACCTCTGTCATTGCCAACAAAGGGTAGATAACAAAGTATTGAGAAGAACTTTTGTTATTGACCAAATACTTATTTTCCACCATCATTTGCAAATAAAGTCTTTAAAAATGTGATTTTCTGGATTTTTATTTCTCTCATTTTGTCTCTCATAGTTGAGGTATACCTATGAGGAAAATTACAGGCCTCCCTCATCTTTTTAAGTGGGAGAACTTGCACAATTGGTGGCTGACTAAATACTTTTTTGCCCCACTGCATATACAAAAAAGAGTCGATATTTTTCTAAAACCATTTAGTTCGGGATTCCTATGGATGACTGCCTAGGAGAGAGCGCAGAGAAGCGTGTAAGACTGTGACTCCGCCTCCTGGTCTCAACTCCAGTTTGTCATGGATTAAGTCCACAAAGCCCTGAAATGTTTGCGAAATGAGATTTGCACCTTCCAAAGTAGGATGAATGCCGTCTCTCTTAATCAGACCAGGTTTTTCCCAGAAGGCTGTCCAATTATTTACGAAGCCCACATTATTTGCTGGGCACCAACAAGACAACCAGCGCTGAAATGATGACATGCGGCTATACATGTCATCATTGATCAGATTGGGGAGGGGACCAGAGAAGATCACGGTGTCCGACGTTGTTCATTGGTGTGTATTACTTTTAACTGATATCCTCAGTTAATTTTTACCTTGAACTTATTATAATCAAAGCTGTAAAGCTAAGTGATGAACAACAAAAGAACCATGAGAACCAAACTTAAATTGATGCGTACAGTGCGAAAGAAGTTTTTGAATGTTTTGTAATGACATTGTGGTTCCCATTACAGAGGGTAAGGAGAGTGCTCAGATTTAATTAAAAAAATCTATGTGTTTGTGTGTTTTGCCTTTTCTTCACCCAAAATAATAAAAGACCACCCTGCACAACAAATGTGTCCTTATATAATTGACCTTTTAGTCAAAAATTGGAATGGGTCAACTTGACCCCAAATCTGCAATGTGGTTTATCTGAAGATATTGATTACTTTTTGTCTCAACAGATGATCTAAGCAGGCTTTGCTGTTACTGCGGGATGGAGGAGCAGGATGAACAACATTGGGTAATTTCCTATTGCACATTAAAAATAAAGAAAATTAGCAGAAATATGTTTCCAGACTTTATCAACATAACATTTGCTTTGGTAATTGCTACTATATTTGGTATCTTCAGCATTAACTGATAAAGGATTAATTTTTTGCTTGTTTTTCCATACATTTTTGTTGAAAATGTATATCTTTCTCATGACACAACATTTATGTTTTTGAAAGATTTCGATAATTGAAGGAATGGTTAGAATGTTAGTGGGAAATACATTAGAGATATTCTATTATCATAAAAAAATCCCATAATGCATACCTTACATAACAAGTGTTTATTGTTTTCTCAGATTTGCTATGACATTTGTCAGCGGTGGTACCACCACCAATGTGTACAAAGGCCTCCAGTGGATCAACCATACTTGTGCCCTGGATGCACATAATGCCCCGAAGGAACCATCATTAACTGTCCACTGTCATTTCAACCAATGCAACTATTGTTAGTTTAGGGAATTATTAAGTGTGCAGTAAAAAAGTCAACACCTTTATGTAGTCTTTAGAGTCCCATAATTACCATATTGGTCTTGAGTAAGACATGGGTTCTCAACATAGGAAAAAACTCAGTGTTCATGAGGAAGGTTGAGGATAGGTTTTCAATATGAACGTTATTTTGCAGGTTCATCTGGAATATTTGAACTCTGCAGTTAACATTTATCATAGTTTGGTCAGATATGATTAGCTAAAAAGGGTTCAGGTGGTGACAGATGATAACGAATGCCTACTAACTACTAGTTATTTTTAAGCAAGTGACATTTATAATCCAGACAGACCTGCAAGCATACCCCTACTCTATGATCAGATAGTATGCCTCTGTAACTTGATGATGGATTAAATATCCCCTAACATGACTTGCATGTTCAGTTTGTATTTTCTCAACTATCAGCAACCAGGGGATAAGTAATCCAAACTCCTTAATACCTACATCAATGAGACACATAATACATGCTCTGTAATGGAAGAAAGTATTAAAATCCTCCCTTGGGGTGCATTGTGATGATGTATGCTGTCAAAGGTTAGTCAGCTAAATTGAACGTACCACACACAGGGTGCTGCAAACAACGTGTCTAAATTGTGCGGTACTAATGGATGTTATTTATCAAGTCTGACTGTGTTTACACTGATCTTTTAGTGTCTAATTAAAAGCTATGTACAGGGATGTGTTGTCTTAAGCAAGAGCACACACACACACACACACACACACACACACACACACACACACACACACACACACACACACACACACACACACACACACACACACAACACACACACACACACACACACACACACACACACACACACACACACACACACACACAAGGGGGTGCATATTGTGGCAACCAGGCCTGTCATAAAATGCACCCCCCCCCCCCCCCCAAAAAAGATGTTTCTATTAATCCCACCCTCAAGCATAGGGTATGGTTGTAGGACTGGTACAAATGAATGGAGCAAGTTTCATGAATGTGACACTTTTATTATGTAAGATAGCAAGGGGTGCATAGCGTGGCAAAAAATATGCTGACAAAGACTATGTAACATTTGTAAACATATATTGTGATTATTAGGTGACAACTATGTAAAATTAAACAATACATTTTAAAGCACGTTTATACAGACAGGACGTAACAATAATAATAAAAAAAAAGATTTAAAAAAACTAAAACTGAAAAAGAAGTGACAAATGAATTTCGACACCACTAACATCAAATACGGAGCGAAAAGTTAAACCAGAAGAATCAAGATTATATGAGCTACCACTAAACAACTCACAGTTAATAAAAACCCTTAACGTTTACTTTTCGTTTTAAACATCGTTTTAAGGTGTAAACGTGTCATTTAGAAATGCGCGTTCCCGTGACAAGGGGGGCATTTCATGACGGGGGGGCATAATTTGACACAACACCGGCGGTTTTCTACTTCACAAGAATAATCTCAGAAAGCTCCGAATGAATAAAACAAAAACGAAACAGAACACACACAATATGTACATTTTATTAAAAAAAAATAGTTTAAAAAAAAAAAATTGTTTGTAATTGTACGTAAAGGATGTTTTTGATCCTTTAATGTGTTTGTAATTATACGTAAAGGATGTTGTTAATCCTTTGCTGTGTTTGTAATTATACCTAAAGGATAGGGGGGGGGTAACGGTATACGTATTCGTACCGAAATTATTCGGTATGGGCCCTTCGGTTCGGTACACGTGTGTACCGAAGTATACCGAACGAATATAACGTTAAACGTAAACAATTGAGAAAGTGAACAACTTTTTGGAAGTAATCTCAGGTGCTGCTTCGCAGCATTCAGAGTAATTTGCTCACATTGGGTTCAACGCGTCATAGAGCGACCAAGTCATTTCATTGGACGAGAGGCATACTATGAGAGCTGGTCACAGGGATGCGTTCAAATGTAGTCAGTAATTTGAGGAACTGTCGAAATGGCGAACGCAGATAAAGTTAATGTTTATTTTATTATATTTTGTATTTATTTGAGTGAATATTCACAGTTTAATAATAATTAAAAACCCAAAACTAATAGTTTATGTTTTGTGAGTACTAGTACAGTAAAGTTCAAATACAGATTATTTCACTTCATCGAAATGCTGCACCCTAATGTTTATTTTATTATATTTTGTATTTGAGTGAATATATTATTCACAGTTTAATAATAATTAAAACCCCCCAAAAATATTTTATGTTTTGTTATCATTTTTTCTGCTGTAACGAAAACGTGACCTAAAAGCCGAGGCACGTACCGAACCGAAATGTTTGTGGACCGTTACAACCCTAGTAAAGGATGTTTTTGATCTTTGTTGTGTTTGTAATTATACGTGAAGGATGTTTTTGATCCTTTGCTGTGTTTGTAATGATACAGTGTGATAAAACAATGAAAATTATTTCTATTTCTCTTGAGTTTTATTTCCTATTATAAGTGTCTTGCTTCCATCCTCTGAGGGGCAGTGTGCACCAAAAACAACCAGAGCTGTTCACAGTTTGAAACTCTTTTATTAGAACCACATTTACAGTGGTGGAAAATGTATTCTGATTCATAAATATAGTGTAGTACTTCACTAAAACTCTACTTAAATTAGAAGTTAAAGTAGTTGGTGTTGGGGAATAATTTGCCCTGCATGTCCTCCTCCTTTGCCCTCTGACGCAGATGACCAGCCTTGAGCAGCCGTTATCTCCCTTGAGGATGGGCTGCCCTAGCATATTGTTGATGTTGCCAGTTTGTGACCGGGCAACTCTCGGTCAGAGATAGTTATTGTTGTGGGACACCTGGAACACTCCGGCTCTCCTCGTGTCTCTCTGAGTCCTGACTTCATCAGAGCTCCAGCTCTCCTTGTGTCTCTCTGAGTCCTGATTTCATCAAAGCTCCGGCTCTCCTCGTGTCTCCTTGAGTCCTGACTCCATCAGAGCTCCAGCTCTCCTCGTGTCTCTCTGAGTCCTGACTCCATCAGAGCTCCGGCTCTCCTCGTGTCTCTCTGAGTCCTGACTCCATCAGAGCTCCAGCTCTCCTTGTGTCTCTTTGAGTCCTGATTCCATCAAAGCTCCAGCTCTCCTTGTGTCTCTCTGAGTCCTGACCCCATCAGAGCTCCAGCTCTCCTCGTGTCTCTCTCTGAGTCCTGACTCCATCAGAGCTCCAGCTCTCCTCGTGTCTCTCTGAGTCCTGACTCCATCAGAGCTCCAACTTTCCTCATGTCTCTCTGAGTCCTGACTCCATCAAAGCTTGTGTCTCTTTGAGTCCTGACTCCAACAGAGCTCCAGCTCTCCTCGTGTCTCTCTGAGTCCTGACTCCATCAGAGCTCCAGCTCTCCTTGTGTCTCTTTGAGTCCTGACTCCATCAAAGCTCCGGCTCTCCTCGTGTCTCTCTGAGTCCTGACTCCATCCTCCATCAAAGCTCCAGCTCTCCTCGTGTCTCTCTGAGTCCTGACTCCATCAGAGCTCCAGCTCTCCTCGTGTCTCTCTGAGTCCTGACTCCATCAAAGCTCCAGCTCTCCTCTTGTCTCTCTGAGTCCTGACTCCATCAGAGCTCCAGCTCTCCTCCAGTAGCGTGGCGTGGGGAAAAAATTAGGGGAAGCCAATAATACGTCCTTTCTTTTGGGGTAGGGGGGGTGTGGTGGTCATTGTAATAATGTAACCAGATGAGTGATTACAGCGCCCGGTATCATTTTACACACATTTGTATCATACAGATGCAGGACTTACACAAGCCTGTTATCTGACCGACAGGTCCGCACGCACTCTCCAGCCGAAACTCTAATAAGCATTCATTCACAAACTAAATCAGGAGACCTTTAACGTTTTACGTCCGGTTCGCTCCTTTGTTCCTCGCTGTACACAGCTCCAGTTTGGGCATTGGCCTGTCATCAGATTGTATTTGTTGTTGCTGCTGCTGCAGCGGAAGTTTAGTACAATTATTTTTGATTAAATACTCCAAATCTCCACCCTCCATAATTGCACTTGCTTCAGTTGCTTGCTACTTTCTAACGGCAGTGAGAGTGGTGCAGTGACGCTATCTATCTTCTATCGATTAGATTTCTGATTCGAAAATTATAAAAGTAGGGTAGACATGTGGATATTATCCGACTGAACAAAACGTGCATTTACCTAACAGGTTCGTTTTCCACTGACCTTTTTTCGAGCTATTTTCCAAAATCTTATGGAGAAATCCCATTGCTATTTTATCGAGGGAAACCGAGCGCAGCTTACTTCCGCTTTTTGGGACGCGTCACTGACCACTAAATTGATGCGATTTGATTGGATTGTGGCCCGTCTACACTACAGGCATGAAAAAATCTTGGAGCTGGGCGTGTCTGAAGCTTGGCGATTTTTTTGCGAGCAACCAATCACATGAATCTCCCGCCCCCGACATACAAAGCAATAGCAATGTTAAAACGAAGTAAACTGGATATAAACTCTCCAAACAGGCGAAAAAACGACCAGTTTCACCCACTGTCTCTGCCACCTTCCTCCATGCCTGGTTCCTCCGGTTTGTATCCCGGTAAATAGTTCCGGTCGTAAAGAACCGGGTGATTTGCTACCGTAATATCTCGTTTGGAATATGAGGAAATGAACTGCGGTCTGGCTCTCCCAGCTTGCACGCGGTTTGATTGGTTGCGCTTGCACTGGCGGGATTTGCATAAACGGGATTTCATTGGCTGATGCCAAGCATCGAGCTTCAAAAGTTGAACATTGTTCAACTTTTGATGCCGATAGATGCTCGTGATGCTTGCAAAGCCATGCCATGCCCCCCACAATGCAGTTCGGCGAAGATTCAAAATCTTCTACGTCACCCCATTCAAGTGAATGGGCGAAGCGTTGAAAGCATTTTTTGATGCCTGTAGTGTAGACGTACCGAAGCCAGCCGCCTCTGGCTTCCCTTGGCATGGCCCTGACCAATCACAGGTTGGCAGGGGCATGACGTGAGCCTCATCTGATTGGTCAATCCGTCCATTTTTTTTCACCAAGGGAAGCAAATTTCGGCTGGCCTCCTCTCGCAACAGAGAGTGCAATCTACTGTTTCACCGTAACATCTAGAGGGGCGCTGTTTCACTCTTTGTAAAATACTCAATGAGAATGGGGGAGAGACGGGACGGCAGCAACACACAACAGAGAATTTCCGAAACTAAACGAAGTGCTTTCATTTATTTATTAAAATGATAACTACAATCCGAAAAAACAGGGGAAGCCTGGCTTCCCTTGGCCTCCAGGAGAAAACGCCACTGCTCTCCTCGTGTCTCTGAGTCCTGACTCCATCAGAGCTCCGGCTCTCCTCGTGTCTCTCTGCGTCCTGACTCCATCAAAGCTCCTGCTCTCCACATGTCTCTTTGAGTCCTGACTCCATCAAAGCTCCAGCTCTCCTCGTGTCTCTCTGAGTCCTGACTCCATCAGAACTCCAGCTCTCCACGTGTCTCTTTGAGTCCTGACTCCATCACAGCTCCAGCTCTCCTCGTGTCTCTCTGAGTCCCGACTCCATCAAAGCTCCAGCTCTCCACGTGTCTCTTTGAGTCCTGACTCCATCACAGCTCCAGCTCTCCTCGTGTCTCTCTGAGTCCCGACTCCATCAAAGCTCCAGCTCTCCACGTGTCTCTTTGAGTCCTGACTCCATCACAGCTCCAGCTCTCCTCGTGTCTCTCTGAGTCCCGACTCCATCAAAGCTCCAGCTCTCCACGTGTCTCTCTGAGTCCTCTAGACCCCGGGGGTGTATTTTTCCATTTAGATCAGTGCTTCTCAAAGTGTGGTCCGCGGACCACTGGTGGTCCGTGAGCGTCCCCTAGTGGTCCGTGAGTATATTGGTAGCATTTCACATTTATTTATTTAACTTTTCCGCACTCTTGCGGGAATATATACGCAATAGAGTGAGCAAAAGTTTCACTTTTGATTGCGTGATATAGCCCAGATAAACACCTTCATCACACATGTGGCCACTTGTTTGTACCATTTTCAGGTGATTTGCAAAAAACGATGTGTTTTGGGATATTTGTGGAGTTAGGTGGTCCGCGAGTGTTCTTTTATTGGTTAAGTGGTCCTTATTTGAGAAACACTGCTTTAGATATACGATTTCAGGATCAGGGTTTAATCGCCAAAGACTCCCCCTGATTTAAATGTTAGGAATCTCATTGTTGGCAAGAGTTAGATTAAAAAGATAAGTCAGCGGCTCTGCTATAAAGTCTGCAGCTACCTTAAGAAAATGAGGATCAAGTTTGTCAGGACCTGCCGATTTCACTGGATCCAGATTCTGCAAGGCTCTATATAACCTCAAAAAAAGTGAAATTGAATGGATGAGCCACGGGATGGGACGGAGGTGGTGAGGAATCAACCATTGTATACTTTTTTATTATTATAATTATCTTTACAGTCATTATAAGGCTCATAAGCTATTGTGGCTAACGGTGCATTCGCATTTGCATTAAGGCGAACTTTAATTGAATATGTTAGTATAGCTAACATTGTGGCACTCCTTTGTTTGCAGTCCTAAACCATCTCACTAGTCATATTCTTTACCAAATGTATCATAAGATAAGTGTAAATGATATAAATGCAGGAGTTCCCACTGAGATATTTGTATATGAGGAAGGCTAGCTTTATTTTCATCTTATCAAATATTTGCTATGTCACCTTGCTTTGATTTTAAACAAAATACGACTTTCAAATTCCTGAAAAATAATCCAGGTCAAGTAATGTGGGTAACAGTTTATGGTAAGGGTACATGAATCATCATGAATTCATGCATTAAGTCATGTACCCTTACCATAAAGTGTTACCGTAATGTGCTGGGTTATAGTTAATGAGCCCGAACCACCAAAGTCTCAGCGTAGTAATCACTGTTACTGTAGTTAAAGGAGGGGGCATTTGTACAAATAGCTCACATCTCAGGTTGACTCAGAATATTTTGATATTGTTCAACATTAACATACAAGCCTGAGCCAAAGCTGCTACAATCAAGCATTGGACTCTATCAGCTGAAGAAAACATGTTAAGGGACGTACTAGGGTGCATCAAAATACACAGTTCCAGCATATTGATTTGTCTGGGTGCTAAAAGTGTTATAGTACAGCGGTTAAGCCCTCAAATCAAGGGAAATTGTGCACTTTTTGAAAGAAACATGAAACTTCTACCATAGTTAGTTTATATCATGAGGTTTATTTTTAGATGTGGAGGGAAGTCAGATTTGACCTCTGAGGCCCGGGAGAGGTCAAATCGGGGATGGCCACCAATAATATTCAAAACTGACTCACTTTGGAACCGAACACTGTAGAAAAACACTTAAGGTGTCATTTCCCACAAATGTTAGGGTGCCCATTCTGTTGGTGATACATTTGAGACCAATATAATTCAAGAAAATGCATTTATGTTAAAGTCAAGGTAAAAATATATCAAAATATTTATTTTTTATGTACCCAAGAACATTCTTCAATTGATTTCTTTGTAGTCTCAGTATTATTTAGTTATAAGTTATTATTTCATGGGGTGTGTGGATATTTGTATGCATTCTCAGCACAGATTTATCAGCAGTTGACCCCCCTAGACCATTTCCACAGACTACCTGCAATACCACCGCGGACCACTGGTTGAAAACCCCCTGCTCTAAAGCTTCAGTAGCCTACTTATTCGAGGGGTTGTTGCTAGACAACATGGTGAGAAGTATTCAGAAATTCCACTTCTGACACTTCGGACATTTCTAACAGGTAAAAAGATTGACTATGAACAAACAATATTATTAAAAACAATATTAATATTAATATATGCCTTTGAATGCGAATGTATTGAATTTGACTGTAGCCAGGAAGGAGTTTTCCTTGCTAGCTAGCAAGGAAAACTCCTAGCTAGCTAGCGTGATCAAAATAATTATCCTAGCTTAAGTAGAAGACAGTCTGGAACATTTCTGTTTGAGCTGAGTAGTTTAATGATTGAACAGAGTATTTTCTAGAGATGTCAACTTGGTTATTATGTCAAATTTGGGTAACATTTTACCTGTCATAACAGTAACAAAACACAGTCACGGACATGTCACGAACATGTCATAAACATTATGTCAATGTCATATATATATGACACATATATGTCATATCATTGTCATTAAGTGTCATTTGGTTTAACCTAACCCTACAAAAACCGAATGACACAATGACAACAGTGTTTAATACAATGTTAAATTGTTATCTTTTCAGATTCCCACGTCTTGCTGGAATTTTAACCCTCACCATGTCAAAGCGTCACAGCTTGATGGTCCCTACCCAGCCCTCGTTATCCAAGCAATCCAAGCCACCCCCCAGCACTAACTGGGACATTTGTGTCCTCTGTCAAGTCAAAACAGATGAACCTTTACAGTGTCCTCTCAGAAACAAATATAAACAGTCTGTTGGTAGTGGCTATGTATCCCTCACAGAAGACCTTCTCCGGTTCCATACCCTTCAGCATATGCCAATGGACCTCAACCTGGAGCGATTAGATGATGGAGATGGCATAGAATCCACTTTGAAGAGACACAAGGCAGAGTGGCACAAGAGATGTCGGCTAAAATTCAACAAAAAAGCATATGATGAGCTAAGTCGGGGGAAATTAACTACAGCACAACAACAAAGTATCTCATCTGTACACACGCGATCTGCCCACAGCCATTCACAGTCCACAGAACCTACTTGCTTCTTTTGCAATGAGCCTGCTGCAGGTTCCTCAGGTTTGCATAATGCATCAACCTACAACATTGACAGAAATGTGAGGAAGTGTGCCCTTGAGCTTGAGGAAACTGCTCTGTTGGCCAAGCTCGCAGAGGGTGACATGATTGCCATTGAGGCCAAGTACCATCATCGCTGTCTGTCTTCATTGTACAACAAAGCCAGGCAGGCTGCATCTAAACACAATGATGGAGATGATACTTGCCTACATGGCATAGCCTTTGCACAGTTAGTGGCATATCTGGAAGACAAGAACAGTGATGAGAACACTTCCCCTGTCTTGAAATTGACTGACATCGCTCAGTTGTACAAGACCAGGCTGGAACAACTTGGTCTGACTGTAGATAAACGGATTCACACCACCAGACTGAAAGAACGACTGCTTTCTGAGCTTCCACATCTGAGGGCACATTCACAAGGAAGAGACACACTTCTGAGTTTTGAGAATGACATTGGACCAGCTCTCATGATAGCCTGTCAAACTGACAGTGATGCCATGCACTTAATGCGAGCAGCACAAGTAGTGCGCAAAGAAATCTTTGGTTCGTCTTTCTCTTTTGACGGATCATTCCAAGAAAACTGCCAGCAGAGGGCTGTGCCACCATCTCTCTTGGCTCTCCTCAACATGGTACTTGATGGTACAAACATTAAGCATCAGACCACCACAAAACCTGCCCTAACAATCTCCCAATTGATGGTCTTTAACAGTAAGAAGCAGGCACGGAACATGGATTCACCAAGCTCAGCACGTACAAGGCACACCCGAGAAACTCCACTCCCTCTATATCTGTCCCTCAAGATCCATGCAGTTACACGAAGTAGGGGGTTAGTTGACACACTGTTCAACCTGGGATTGTGTGTTTCCTATGACAGGCTGCTGCAAGTCACATCAAACATTGCCAATGGTGTCTGCCAGCAATTTAGGATGGAAGATGTTGTGTGCCCACCAAAGTTGCGTAATGGACTGTTCACAACAGGAGCTGTGGACAATATAGACCATAACCCAAGTTCTGCAACAGCCAAAGATTCCTTCCACGGCACTGGAATCTCACTAATGCAGCATCCATCACACACACAAAGCGGAACTGATCGTGGTGTACTAGTGATTAGTCAAGATGGCTCTTCCACCAAGTCAGTGAAACCTCTGCCAACATCATACACAGTCGTGCCACCAGCTTCCCTCCACAAAAAGGAATTTAGTGTGCCACATGTACAAGGTCCTGTGAGACCCTCCACCCTCCTAGTTTCTACAGCCGCCACAGAGGATGAATATGCATGGCTCAGAAAAGTCAAGACAGCTGTTGAAACGTCAGCCATTGATGGCATGATATCGTGGTCTGCCTACCATGCCTGTGTTCACCATGCCGTCATCCCTCCTGCAGCAATCAATGCATTATTACCTCTCTTTCTTGACAATGCACATTCAGTAGCAATGATTCGGCACTCTATGGAAATCGTAAAAAGAGCAATTCAACATGTGAACCCTGGTGAGATTCCTGTCATTGCTGCTGACCAACCACTGTATGCTCTCGCTAAACAAGTACAGTGGACCTGGCCAGACACTTATGGAGGAGATCACTTTGTGATCATGTTTGGTGGTCTACACATCGAAATGGCTATGTTGAAGTTGCTGGGAGACTGGCTAGAAGACAGTGGCTGGACCAATGCTCTGGTCCAGGCTGATATTGCAAGTTCTGGAACAGCAAATTCCTTCATACATGCCAAAATATGTCACCAAGACCCGCCATGCACACCAGGTCACAGCTGCAAGCCTCTATACACTACTGCAACGAGCATACAATGAAAATTGCATATCTGATGATACAGATGCCATGCCACCTGACAGTCTATCTTTTGAGGAGTGGTGCATACAACAAGCAAAGGCTAGTGTTCACTTTGACTACTGGCATAAGACCCTGTCATTGCAGCTTCTCGTTTTGCGGTACATGAGGTCCATTCGTGAAGGCAACTTCCAGCTGTACGTGGAATCCCTAACACAGATCATGCCCTGGATGTTCGCCCTGGATCACACACACTACAGCAGATGGCTTCCCGTACACATCCGTGATATGATGACTCTTGCGGACAGACACCCAGATGTCCTGGCAGAATTCAAGTCTGGACATTTCGTGGTGCACAAAACCAGCAACCAGTTCTCTGCCATGGCACTTGACCAGTGCCATGAACAGAACAATGCCATGGTCAAAGGTTCTGGTGGGGCTATCGGACTGACTGGCAATCCAGAAGCACTCAGACGCTGGATGGTAGCAGGACCAGAAATCGCCAGGATCACTAAAGAGTTTGAAGAACAGGCAACACACCAAAAGCATGGACCCAGTGACTCTAGACACCATGACCAGCAACCTGGAGTGCAAGCCACATTCCTGAAGGAGGTTAAGGCACTTGTCACGGTGCTGGAAGAGATGGGGAATCCATTTCTAGAACACAGCCAAGATCTTTTAGTCATTGACACAAGAGACATCGTTGATACCCAAGTTGCTGATACTGTAAGAAGGATTTATACCATTGGTGAGGAGCAGTACACCGAGTTTGTGACCCAAAGGCTGGAAAGGTGTACAACACCTATCACACACCCTCTTCCAAAAAAAAAGTTGCCACTATTCAGCAGACCACCTGTGAAGGTCAAATCAAAAGAGAAAGCACAACTCGCTGCACTGAAGAGTGACTGTGGTCTTTTTTCAAGGCTGTACATCTCATGTCAAACACGAGATGGAGACATCAACCACTTCTTTTCCCACGAAAACCAGGCAGCACCTCCAGCTCTGTCAAGTGGAGGAAAACTTCGGTTCGGGGTTAAAGCAGATCTGCTTCGCTGCCTGGAGTCAAATCTGCTTGAAATCAAGAGTGTTCCTACTAAGACTGATGCAGTAATTATAGATGGTGCAGCTGTGGTTCAAATGCTGAATCCAAAGTTATCAAGAACATTTCAAGAGTATGGAGAAACAGTGTTCATACCATACATCTCTGCTCAACTAGAGGTAAGCATCCGTGTTGACCTTGTCTGGGATGTATACCTATCTGCCAGCCTGAAAGCTTCAACAAGACAGAAGAGGGGAAATGGCAAGAGGAAAAGGGTGGCTCCCCTTACTGTGATGCCCAAGAACTGGAAAGACTTCCTTCGATGTGATGAAAACAAAACAGAGTTATTTTCCTTCCTGGCCCGAGAAGCCGTAAGTCTGCCAGTAGCACAGGGCAAGGAACTGTATGCAACAGATGGAACTGGAGTCCTCTGCTCTCCTGCCGATTCATGTGTGACCTGCCTTGCCCCATGTTCACAAGAAGAGGCAGACACCCGGCTACTTCTGCATGTGGCAGACGCTGTGCATAAAGGTTGTAAGAAGGTGACCATACGTACCGTTGATACAGATGTGGTGGTGTTGGCAGTGGCTTGTTTTAGTAAAATAGCTCCCGATGAACTGTGGGTTTCCTTTGGTGTTGGGTCGAGTTTCCGGTTTATCGCTATTCATGAAATGGTTGCCACAATGACTCCTATCCAATGCCTGACTCTCCCTGTCTTTCACGCTTTCACTGGATGTGACACCGTGTCTGCATTTGCTGGCCGTGGAAAGAAGATTGCCTGGGAGAGATGGAAGTCTTTCCCAGAGGTCAGTGATGCTTTCCAGGAACTCCTGTGCATGCCAAGTGAGGTCAGTGAAGATTCCATGTTACTGCTGGAAAGATTCGTGGTGCTCATGTATGACCGAACGAGTGAGTGCATGGAAGTGAATGATGCCAGGAAACAGCTTTTCTCCCAGAAGTCCAGGAGTTTAGAAAACATCCCTCCAACCCAGGCTGCCCTCAAACAGCACATCAAGCGTACTTGCTTTCAGGCTAACGTTTGGAACCAGTCACTGGTCCTGGACCCAGAGATGCCAGAGCCATCTGATTGGGGCTGGACAAAAGAAACCACTGGGTGGCAGCCACTCTGGACAACTCTCCCTGAAGCAGCAAAGTCTTGCCATGAGCTGATCCGCTGTAACTGTCAGAAAGGGTGCACTGGACGGTGCTCATGTGTCAAAGCTGCACTTAAGTGTACAGATCTCTGCTTTTGTTCTGGGGACTGTTAAGAATTTTGATCACTACCAATATGTGATCCTGACATGAAAGGACTGTGGTGTTGTAAACCACTTCTCCGTCCCTTGATGATGATTAAAAAGTTAAATAATAAATCAGTTAAAAAATTACTTATTATTTCAATGACTGTTGTTATTGGCATTGTTATTATTGTTATTGACATCATTATTAACCTTATCATTACTGTTATTATTTTGAAAATAAACTACCTTTTTGCATCGTTCACCACCCTATGTTTGCATTATTTGGCCTCCACATTGATCTAAATGCATTTTCTTGAATTCTATTGGTCTCAAAGGTATCACCAACAGAATGGGCACCCTAAAATGTGTGGGAAATGACACCTTAAGTGTTTTTCTACAGTGTTTGGTTCCAAAGTGAGGCATTTTTGAGTATTATTGGCGGCCATCTTGGATTTGACCTCTCCCGGGCCTCAGAGGTCAAATCTGACTTCCCTCCACATCTGAAAATAAACCTCATGGTATAAACTAACTATGGTAGAAGTTTCATGTTTCTTTCAAAAAGTGCACAATTTCATGGTTATCCGCTCTACTATTACCATCAATGCAAAAACAATAAATGCAAAATATTTTTGCGATACGTGGTGATTTAGAGGTGGAACGGCACATCAGCTTTTACGGCAAAAGGGGTAACCAGCACCCATTGGGGAGCCATAATAAAGCGGTTCAATTTTTTGTCGTTCTCTGGTGCCATCACTTTGGGCTTTGGTTTCAAGAAGATGAAACAGCTGCTCCACCGGCGGAGAACACACCCACCCGCAAGCGTAAGAAGACTGGCACCAGCCTTCATTCCAGCAGACATCCTCAGCCGGCAGAGTCTTGTGTCACTGGTTACACGGTTGAAGGTGGCAATAGGGCAGAGGTTTCCACCTCCTACGCAACAGCAGACCGAGCGCGCCACCACACGCTGGAAGCCATCAGTGAGGAACAGCACGAGCAGTGGACACCACCTCCCATGTGCACCATGTGCACCCTGCACTGGGACAGCAAGTTGACTCCGATGCTCACCAATGTGCGCCAGTTGGAGGAGGGTCTTACAGTGGTGGTCGGAGATGCGGAGCGGCTCAAACTGCTTGGTGTGCCAGCCTATATGAAGGGAACTGAAGGGCCATGCGGAATGATCATCGCCCAGCTGACATGCAATCTGCTGCAGGGGTGGTGCGGCACTGATCAGGTTGTCAACATGGCATTTGACACCACCGCGCCAAACACTGCATCCTGCATTTTCATCCAGCTCTTACTGGGTTGACCACTGCTCTGGTTCGGGTGCCGGCACCACATCGGCGAGGTGCTCCTCAGCCACATTTTCACTGATCTCAAGTTGGAGACGTCACGCTTGCCAGAGGTTACATTGTTTACACGGTTCCGGGACAACTGGGACCTGGTGCCACATAAGGACAGCGGCCAATTGTCCGGATGAGGCCTAATCACCGTTCCTGGGCAAGTTGCGTCCTGATCTCATTGCGTGCGCTGCAGGAGTGCTCGACTACAAGCGAGGTGACTACCGTGAGTTCATGCAGCTTGTGTCTTGAGTATCTGGGTGCAGACAGTGCAGCACACACTCCAGTTACCTTCCAACGGCCGGGAGCACTGCACAACAGTGTTTCCGCAAGGGGGGCGTCTTGCCATCATTTGATGGCCTTATTCAGCTCGGAACGGCCTGAACTCGAGCCGAGGGCGTCCAAAAAAAAAAGATCGCTTGAAATGACGAAAAGGAAAAAGGACAAGGACTTCCCTATGTTGGAGGGGCAAAGGAGCCTATTGGGATTGTTTTCAAAGTATTGAACCCACAGTGCCTGCCACAGGACAACACGGAACGTGCGTGATTTGGACGCGATGAGCGGTGGAGCATGCGCGTGAACTGCGAGTGCCGGAACTGAGGCTCCGTGGTAAACTGTGGTAAAAAAAGCCGGCTCTTCTTGTTATTGAGCCGAGCCAAATGATCCGGCTCACTAAAAAGAGCCGTAATTCCTATCACTAAAGTAAAGAGATATTATCTACTATAAGGGACGGCTCAATTCAAAATTCAAGTCACGTGACTCTCTCTCCGGTGGACGCCCTCTCAGCCCTGGTCTGGCGGAAACACTGCTGCACAAGGCGCGGTGGATGGCCAAGCTGCTCTACACTCTCAAGGTGGCCTTGTTGGAGCAGCACATCGCGTTGCTTCCTCAGGGGACCATCACTATGTGGTAGCAGGTGCTGAAGATTTGGGCGTTTGCCAACTTCATTTCGCACATCTACGCAATGTGGTGGCTGACCTGCAACACGGCCGTAGATGCCACATGGAATGACCTCACATTCTACCACCACCTGAACGCGTACAGGTCTGTTGACGAGGGCATCGCAGTATCAGCGATCAAGGCACTGGAGTGGCACCTATGGTACCTGAAGGCGAGATGCTGCCCCTGGCACTCTTCAGCACGAAGGTGCCAGTTGGCGAGCGGCGCGCACTTGCAGATGCCATCTTGGAGCACAAGCCGGCTGACATCCCCATGGGAGCCCCACAGCTTCGCTTTGGCCCTGGCTTCGGCAAACCGAAGTTTCCTGAAGTGAGATGAGTCTTTGATACTGGACAGTTTTTGTTTTATTCTCATCTAAACAAAGAGGGATGATAGCTCATATATGAGACTTCAAAGGTCTTTTATTTTGAAACTCTACATCAGAATTTCCTGATTTTTTCTGAGTGACTAGATGCTGTGTCCTGCTATCACCCTGGAGTGAGATGAGTCTTTGATACTGGACAGTTTTTGTTTTATTCTCATCTAAACACAGAGGGATGATAGCTCATACAATAGAGATTTCAAAGGTCTTTTATTTTTGAAACTCCTTAAGTTTTACATCCACTCATTTATAATCTGGTAAATTTACGTAGTTCGTTTTAAATCATTATTGATCACATTATATAGCACATATTTCTTAATTTAATATGTTTGGTATGTTATTTCGGTGTATATGTTATTGACCGAGTAAGTGCTTTTATTTTGAAGGCAGTGTTTCCAGGACTCTACCGTAATGCATAGGATATTCGCGCACCGCAATAGAGAGGCGAAGTCCCGCCCTTCTACTTCCGACCCATGGGACCCCGGAAGCGGAAAATTAAACATTGAAGTCAATGGAGAGAGAAAAGTCATCTTTCGATCCCGTTTGAATTGTGCCACGAATGACACATATGATGTTTGTCAAATTAAAAGAACACTTTGCAACTCAAAAAAATTAAAATGTGTCGTAAAACTGTGAAGTTACACATTTTTTTGTGTGAAACCGCTCAGTGAACTACAGGTCTCTGGTCTCGCACAATACGCGTCACCATCACAAAGATGGCTGTCACGTTAGCAAATTTCACCTGTTTCTTTCAGAATGAGGCGAAAAAGTATAAAACGAGGTGAAAATCACTACAAGTCTGGGCATGTTGAGAGCTGTACTTACACAAAAGGGGAGTTAGTCGGTTCTGTAAGAGCCAGCATGCGGGACCGGCTTTACAAGGTTTCAGTGAGTAATATGAGTGCAATGTTTAACGTTAATGTCAGCTAGCTAACATTAGCTAAGAAGGTACACTAACGTGTTTTGTTTTAGCAACTAGTTTTCTCCTTAAGAACTTCGTGTTCTCTGTGTATGCTGAGGATAACATTAGTGTTCATAAGAACAAGATACACTCCCGTGTTTTGTTTTAGTTGCTCTCCAGATTGAAGCGGACAGTTTTATATCGACTATGTGTGTGATCTCCTTTTTACATCTCGTTGTGTCATTTGAGTTTATTTGCTGTGTGTAGATTCAAGGATTTTGGTTATCTTGTCAATTTGTTTGGTTATCTAGGCACAGCTGTGTGTGACTCCCTCTGGTACACTGGTATGTGTTTTCCTAATGTAGAGAGCATTGATTAATTAATAAACCACACACTGACTCTAGATCCTGACCAAATCCTTTTTTGTTGATAAAATGTTTTTCAAAAATGTATTGTATATTATAACAGCTGCACATCACAGACCGGAGTCTCTGCTACTGTGGACCACGAAGGAGGCGAATCATCATCCCCATCCCCAAAGACCCTGCATGGCATGGAAATCTCCTCCTCCTGTAACAATTCCAGCATATGCTCCCTGTGTTGGCCAGTAGAGAGGAGGACATTTAAATAAACATACTCTTAACACCCTCGGACTCTGCGTTGTGTTTCGTATGTGTGATGGGGTGTTATGCAGAGGGGAGGAAATCAGGACACAGCAGATTGGGATTGTGGTGGAGATGCTGAGCAGTTATTTAATTGTTGCATGTAATTATTATTATACTGCGTGCTTCTTAGTTATTCCATCTTTTGCTGTAACATGGATCTGTATGTAACTCTATATTTACTTGTTATCTACCACACTTCCTTCTACATCATACACCATCATTATACATGGTGTATATAGGATATATATATTTGTATACAAATCTGTAAATTGTATAATTTTATTTTTCGTATTTGGGATTTCTCTTTTGTCCACTCAAATACACTTGGCCCTTTCTCTTTTCCATGTGGAAAATGGCAGCTGGATATTCTGCTTTTCTCATCTGGCTCCCTGTCTGCTCGTCTACAATGAGAAAATGATATAATGAATGACTAATAATCATTTAAACCTGTTATTACAATATTTCACAAATTATTCATGTAAACTTAAGAGCACAGCTGTATGTTGAGTATGTCAGCTTTGCTTGGTTCATCTTACTGGGGTGCAGCTACATGGATGTTGGTGCAGTCCACAATAATTTTGCAGTTGAAGGCAGAATACATTTATTATTGACTCAGAATGAAGCACCACTTCATGTCATACAATACATTGACTTTATTTGTAATTGTGTAAAAAAATATGAGCATTGATTAGCAAGCAGGACCTGCAGGAACAGAGAATGGTGATGGATGGAGCTGGGAAGAGAGAAGAATAAAGAAAACAGATCAACTTTATTATCGGATATTAAAAATTCAATTTCAAAACAATTTCCTACAGTTTTCTAGTATGTAAAGATGATTTCACATGACCAATGCAAAATATCACCCTCAATACATGTGTGTCTCTGGGGGGTGCATTGTGCCTTTGAGGTATATAAATAATATACCATAACCAAATACTATTGCATACAGTGGAAATCAGGTTGCCAGAGCAGGTCAGTGTGCATGTTCCTCAGGGTCTCAGCAGTTACAGGTGAGGTAAAGAAAATAAAAGAGAAAAAGGTCAGTTACAACACTTTAAAGTAACAACACTGAATAATTATCTCTTTTAATAATTTTCTCTCAGTAATCACTAAACTACTGTCTTTCCAACAAACAGATTGACTCACTCTCACTATCATCACAATGAAACACGTCCAGAAGAATGTCATGCAAAGCTGCCTGCCTTCTTTCCTTCCTTCCTTTGACTCTCCCTGAACGGCCTGATCTTTTAATGTTCAATGTTAATCATTTGTGCAGATAGCATTAAGTAGAAAAGATCGCTGATGCTAATGTGGCGTTAGCCTACCTCCCGCCCCCTTAGCACCTGGTGGAGGGGGCGATAGGCTACTCTTCAAATGTTTCACAAAATACTTACCATCATGACTACTCTTACTGTTTAACATTTTGGTTTACTTCATGTTAAGACTAATACAAATGACAAGGCTAAGTAATGCAATGCTAACTAACATCATACTTGCCAACCTTTAGACCTCAGAAATCGGGAGCATTTCAAAATGCTAAATTGGGGGGGGGGGGGGGGGGGAGCTGTTAGATTAACATTAACATGCTTATTGTAGTTGTAAGTGCACTGACTTGCGGCCTGTAGCACCGTCCTTGATGGAGCATATGTGTGGGCTGGACCTGTATTTTACAGGAAAGGAGTGAGCAGAGAGTAGAGTAGTTGTCGATTCTTGTTCTGTTTTCTGTGAATATCTGCCTCACCCTCTCAGACTTTGAGTTGCGCGCGCTACTAAAGAGACGTGTTACCATGGAAACCAAACAATGGTGTAGCTGTATTAAAGTCCGAGTGGAAACAGTCGTGTGTAAATCTGATTTTGTCAGAAATCGGGAGAAATGCGGGAGAAATATGACCCCGGGAGGAAACCGGGAGAGGGCAATGAAATCGGGAGTCTCCCCGCGAAAATCGGGAGGGTTGACAAGTATGACTAACATGCTCGCTACTAGCTAGGTAGCTAACTTGACTATGTTCCATGCAAAACATGTATATTACCTGATATGTTTGGTCCAACGATTCCTGGTCCTTTCATCAGACGGGAAGCGATAGAACGAGCAAGTGGTACGATCACTTTTGTGATTACAACCTGGTACAAAGCACACAGGCATCTTGTAAAAGTGAATTTATTGGAGCAATCTCTTATATTTATTGGAGGGAATAAATCAGTCTTCTTCTTCTTCTTTGCTTTAAATGCGAGATCTTCTTCTTCTTTGCTTTGCGAGTCGCAACCAGAGCATTATCGCCTATGACATCACTTACGCGACCCAGAATGCATTTGGGATTTGTAGTCTTTCTAGTTGCATATTTTTCATAGTCTTATATTTCAACAGTTTTACGACAAACTGTGACTTTTTTTACATGGAAATGATTGTTTAAGATTGACAAACATCATATGTGTCATTCGTGGCACAATTCAAACAGGATCAAAAGATAACTTTTCTCTCTCCATTGACTTCAATGTATAATTTTCCGCTTCCGCGGTCCCATGGAGGCTCCCGGAAGCGGAGGGACTTCGCCTCTCTATATCACGTGCGGGCTGGCTTGACTAGGTTTTCCCGAGTGGAGGCTGGCTTGACCGCAGTCTTGGAGACTGGGTGATTGCTCAGAAGGGGCATAAAGCGAGACTCGCAGGTCCGCACCAACCCGTCACTTATCCAACAGATTTTCTCAACTCAGCGAGACACCCGCTGAGAAGACAATTCTGGTTATTGGTAGCTCTATTATGTGAATTTAGAGACCAAAGCCTCCACAGTCACATGCCAGAGCGGGCGACGTTAAGGCGCATCTTAAACTGCTGTCTAAGAATAAACGTAAATACAGTAAGATTGTTATTCACGTCGGTGGTAATGATGTTCGTTTACGCCAATCAGAATGCACCAAAGATAATGTGGCGTCGGTGTGTAGATATGCTAAAACAATATCAGACAGCGTAATTTTCTCTGGTCCCCTCCCCAATCTGATCAATGACGACATGTACAGATGTAGCGATTCATTTCAGACAGTTTGAAATGCGAGGGCCGTGATTGGTACGTGATCTGCCCTCGCTCAAGGGAAAACCTCCAGCTTGACTTGAGACCGCCCCCGTGATAGATAAATGTAATTATAATGAAGCCAGCTGCAATGGATCATTGATCCACCAGGGGGTGCAGTGGGGTTCCACACTGGAGCTCATGTGAAATAAAGTCAGATACAGTACGCTGGATGTAAAGCGGAACTTTGTTAAGATCCATATGTCACGGATATCATACTCTGTGCTAAATAAGAGACATGTAATCATTTAAAAAACATCACTATGTTGTTATTTAACAAAATAATGTTGTTTAGTCGAAAAAAACGAACGGGAGGAAATGCAGCCCGGCTCTCGATTTTTAATCCTAATTTAATCATCATCTTCACCACGATCATTTATGTTTATGTTCGCCGAATTAACATGAAATCACTGACACATATGAATATACTGTATTCAACTTCATTAAAACGTTATTAACGTGCCTAAACTCAGTAATTCACTAAAAATATTTATATTTTAATGGAACCTCGTCGGCAGATCAGGATCCCAACGCGCAGCGGAGGGATCTTGGTCTGCCTGTTTTTCCCCATAAGGAACAAGTCGCTGCAAATTATCCCGCTTATTACATGGCCACATTCTCAACAAAGTAACGACATGACTCCCAATATTAATTTAAATGCTTTTATGGATTTAGAAAATGTTTTTATTGATTTAAAAAATAGTTGTATGTGTTGATTTAAATTGACATGCATCCGCTAAGAAAAATAGTCCGTTGTTACCGTTTTTTAAACAGTGTGAATGAAACGGCAGCTCTCTCCCCCTCCCCCCCTGATCTTTCTTCTCCAGCAGCTAAATTAACTGTAGGTTACTCTGAGTGACCATAGACTGTATGTGACAAGCTTACAGTTAGTGACGTAACAACACCATAAAAGCTGGTGGGTTGAAAGCAATAAAAAAGGTAAAAATAACTACAATAATTGTGATTTATTTATTGTGGCTTTTATGTTTTTAGTAGGGCCGGGACTCGATTAAAAAAATTAATCTAATTAATTAGAGGCTTTGTAATTAATTAATCGAAATTAATCGCATTTTTAATCACATATAAATATTTGACCTGAGAACAGTGAGAAGCAATTTTTTTCACATGGATTTTAGTATACCATTGAATAATGACTGAATACATAAACTTAAGCAACAAAACATTGTTTATTTTTTTCAAGGTGGTACTTAACCAAGACCAACAGAAAAGTGCAATTTTTGCCATAAAGTGTAGCAATAGCATATTTAGGAATATTGTACATTTCAGAGATGCAGGTAGCCTATAGGTAGGTAGACCTTCTGTAAACTATAACACTTTGTTTTTTAAGTAAAACAAAATACTTTCAAGTACATTCAGAACATTGGAAACCCTGACTATTAGAAAACATCTCTCTGTTGCTTCAGAGGCCATAACAGACTTTGTTGATTTACCAACAGTTGATTTAAAAAATCTAATCAATTTCAGTCCAACTCTCAATAACCTTGGCCAAAACAATAAACAGTTCAACATAAAGTGCCAGTTGCACCAACAACGTAATAAATAGTTCAACATAAAGTGTACCATTTAAAATAAAATAAAAAAGTGCCAGTGATTGACCTCAATCCCTCCTATTCTTCCAATATCCTGATGAAAAATAAAATCTCTCTGTTGCATAGGCCACTGTTTGATCAACGCGAATTGGGTGTGGTTCCTTGTACTCCGAGTCGGGCTAACGTCCACAATAGCTTCCACGCTAGCTGCTATATGTTTTGCATTGAGGTGATACTTGAGGCTTGATGTGCTGCGGTGATATGCGAATTCCTTTTTGCATAATTTGCAAACAACCGTGCTCTTATTGACGCTTCCATCCGTCCGTTTTTTAAAACAAAATGTCCCATCCACGGGGCCAACCAAAGCGGTCTCATCAGCTTCTTCGTTCATGTTTGACTATTGTTCACTGTGGTTTGTTGTTGTCTGAAGTCATGAACGTTAGTTGGTGCTCCAGTATAATCGGTACCCCTGAAACTCATCCAGTGAGAAACGTTCCGCGGTGCAAAAATAAGTGCGATTAAAATGCGTTAATTATTTTAACGCGTTAATTTTTGTGTAATTAATTAATCTTAATTAACGCGTTAAAGTCCCGGCCCTAGTTTTTAGGTATAAAATGTTATGTAATTCAGGCTTATAGTTCATCCTTCTCTAAAAGCGTTCAACAATGACAATATTCATAGTAATTTAATAAATCCTTCCAACACACATTGTAAAAAATAGCCTACTGTAAGTTAAGAAATCATTCCAATATGTACATCTTCTGATGTAACAACAATAACATTATAAATAGTAACATAGCTGAACATGGTATTGCACATTCAGCTTTGAGTGTTACTGACCTGAGATGTTTTTATTACATGAATTAAGGTGACTGAGGCTTTTTAACATACAGGGATGCAAACTCATCAGGTATGAAAAAGGTGACAAGGATCCGAGCCCCCGGCTCCCCCACCCCACGGAATATCGGCTTTAAAATGAGGAATAACAGAGGATTTCAGCAGTCAGAACAACTAAAGCAGCAGTGTTAATAATAACAGAAACGCCGAAGAGTCACATCTAATAGAAATATATAAAAGCATTTATTTTAATTGTGTAGCAGTCAGTTTATAATTTTGGCAGCACTGTTGAGCATTTTGAAAATGTATTTTCATGCCTCTGTGCAAGGCTTCGTCTTTCTATCTTTATAGCCACATGGTGTAAAGTAACTAAGTTCATAATCTCAACAAGTACTATACTTGGGCACAATTTTGAGATACTTGTACTTTATTTAAGTATTTCAATGTTTTGCTACTTTGTTCTTCTACTCCACTACAGTTCAGAGGTACATGGTGTACTTCTACTCCCCTACATGTATTTAATATCTTTAGTTACTTTACAGATGTGGATGAATGATGTGAAATATAATCAAGTGTTAAATCAGACTTTAGTTCCACCTGGAGTAAATCCACAAGCTACCCTGCAGTATACAAAGTCATTCAAACTAGCTGCACCTTTACCAGCTTTGAGAACACCTTCATGATCAATCATTATAAAACATATCATATATATTATTCTGAAATGGACCAATCTGCACAATGACTACTTTTACTGTTGCTACCTTCACTATATTTTGATGAGAATACTTTTCTACTTTCACTTGAGGAACATTTTGAATGCAGGACTTTTACTGTAACAGGGTATTCCTACACTCTGGTACTTCTACTTTTACTCAAGTACAAGATCTGAGTACTTGTACTTTTACTCAAATACAAGACCTGAGTACTTCTACTTTTAATCAAGAACAAGATCTGAGTACTTCTACTTTTACTCTACAAGATCTGTGTGCTTCTACTTTTACTCAAGTACAAGATCTGAGTAGTTCTACTTTTATTCTAGTACAAGATCTTAGTGCTTCTACTTTTACTCAAGTACAATATATACATATACCACCTCTGTTTATAGCCTATGAAAAAAACTATTGGAAATAGAAGGCTAAAGCTAACGTTAGCAGATAGTGACAATATATGCTAGCTAGCTAGCTCAACGATTCCTTAAATAATATTGCCACAGAAAAACTTTTCAGTTCACATCACGCTCTGCCGCTCCGACAGGGAGCTCTGCTCTGAACACCTGAACGGCCCGTTCTAACAGCTGTTCACCACAGTCTGTGCCACAGTGACTCCGGACGCGCAGTTAATATTAACGAACGCACCCGTAGGTAATGTAGCTGCTGAAGCTAGACCCTCATCTCGGAGCAGCAGAGCCCTATTATACATCAATGAGCAGAGCCGAAAGGCAGGAAGACTCGAGCACACAGCTCGCACCTCATTATAATATATACAAAAAGAACACCATGCGTGTCATGATGAGACATAACAGCTCACGGCCGCAGATTACTCCGGTTCCCAGACCCCCCCATACCCAAGCCCGCCTTAACCTGCCATCAGGCCCTGGGGCTGATAGTTTTTATAGGCCCCCTATTTAAACAACAAATCAAAGTCATTTATAGCCTCGGCAGGCTCTGTGATCGCACTTCTCCACTCTGCTCTACACGCGCCTGGTCCTCTCCTCCATATGAGTGACGTATCGGGCCTCCCTCATGTATTTGTCCGGTTGCCGTTGGCTCCCCTCCACGTAGCAAGTCCTCGTCGTCCTCTCCATCTCCTCCAACAGATAATGTCCCTCCTGTCTGTTTTTCCTCTCCCGCTACTCCTTCGCTATCAGAACCAGACGGCCTACTTGTCTCCGAGGCCCCGCGGCCGGCACCGCTACCGCTCGGTACAGAACTCATCTGTCCTTCCTCCTCATCCTGGCCTACAGGTTTAAAATAACCTGTAAGCGTCGGCATTTTTTGTAATAGCTGCTTGTCTCGAAACTCCTTTTCCCTCAACAATTTCCTTTTCCGAGCGCCACTCAAACTTTTTCTTCACTCAATCACTCGCAATTTGAATAAGTCACATGTGAAACATATTCTCATTCTGACGTGTGGGTGTTTGTGTATATTTGCGTTTGTGTGTATTGTGTTTGTTTCCCGGGGAAAACCCTCACGAGAAACATCGGCTGTTGTTATGCCTGCTGTGACGTCAAGTTACTCCGTTCTCCGCTTGTAATTATGCCGTTACAAGCTTCAAAGTTGTATTTATCATCTGAATTTGCCGAAACAAGTTTAATATTCTGAAAGCCAAGACTTTGTTTTTTTTAAATCAGATGAAAACAAACTGTAACGGACCTTGCTGTGTTATCTATCATTACTCTACGTCTTACAATAATAATTTCAGTGGAGGGAGGGGGGCGGCGCTGTGGAACAGCAGAGTGGCGAGGGAGAGCTGTCGTCTTCCCTTTACAAGATTCAAAAATGTATTTATCGTGTGATTTTGGAAATGAAAGTTTCCTATTCTGAAAGCCAAGAATTTGTTTATTTAAAAAAAAAAAAAAACACCCGAAATAAAAAAAAAAAGAATTTTTATTTTTATTTTTTAATTTTTTAATTGGCTCATGATAGGCCCCCGATCTCCGTAGGCCCCTGGGCTTCAGCCCAGGTCAGCCCGTGCATTAAGGCGGCCCTGCCCATACCCCAACAATACTTTTATTGCAGATCTACATGAAATGACATGAAATCACTGACAAATATGAATATACTGTATTCAACTTCATTAAAACGTTATTAACGTGCCTAAACTCAGTAATTCACAAAAAATATTTATATTTTAATGGAGCCTCGTCGGCAGATCAGGATCCCAAAGCGTAGCGGAGGAATCTTGATCTTGAAAAATAGTCCGTTGTTACCGTTTTTTAAACAGTCTGAATGAAACGGCAGCTCTCAGCTGTGTATTTACACAACTAATGGCCCATCAACCACAGCTCTCTCCCCCCCTCCCCCCTGATCTTTCTTCTCCAGCAGCTAAATTAACTGTAGGTTAATCTGAGTGACAAGCTTACAGTAGACACAACACTGTCATTGCAAGTGACCCTCAGTTAGTTGACTTTTATGTTCAACTGCTAAATTCGTTACTGATAAAAAAAGGGCTTCGACTGTACCTAATTACCTTAACACTAGAACCGCCAGAGGTTTTTGTATAGACCTACCTAAAACCGTCAAATCCCGCTATTAGAATGCAATTTTTAACAACATAGGGTGCTACATAACACACTTTCAGGAAAAGTCACGGACTGGGAGACTTTAATATTTTATTGAAAAAAAGTTACATTGCACACACACAACACATATCACACAAATTGACCCGATTGGCGGTTCTAGTGTTAAATAAACTCACTAATGAATGAAACTAGTTCAATACGCATTATTCTTATTCTTATCATTCTTTATGAGCGCAGAAATAGTATTAAAATCAGATCTGTTTTTTAAATGAAATCTGACGGCAGGCAGTTAGCTCTGATCACCTATGATAAATGCGTCACACCTAATCGCTGGCCATTCCGCCACAGAGCTCCCTCTATACAAATCAAACTGTAGACGGTGTGAAAGCTATTGTTTTAAATAATGGTCGGAATGTGACCTGTGAGCCTTCTGAATTACCGTGGGACAGCAAATTCTAAACTAAAATGTTCAATCAATAAAGACATCTGGCTCTCCCAGCTTGCACGCAGTTTGATTGGCTAGCGCTTGAACTGTCAGATTTGCATAAACGGGATTTGATTGGCTGACGCTTCCAGCTCAGCTTCAAAAGTTGAACATTGCTCAACTTTTGAATCCTGAAAATCCTGAAAATCCTGGAAATCTTTGCTTTGCTTTCCCACAATGCAGTTCGGCGAAAAGCGAGGCAAAGTGACGTCATCCCCATTCAAAGTCAATGGGCAGAGAAGCGTTGGAAGCGTTGGAAGATTTGTTTAAAGCTGCTGTGTGGACGTACCGTTACACGCTTCTCTGCGCTCTCTCCAATAAAATACCCAATATTAACGGTGTGTGCGTCTGCCCAAGGACAATTTAAAGTAAAACCTAATAGAGGCGTCACACATAATAACCAGTTGTGTAGTGGGGATTATTTTACTAGGGGGACGCTATTTTAATTAGGTCATCCCAAACAATGCTACACAAGTGCGCACGCGCGCATTGCACTCACAAAACGGGCAGACAGGTCCACAGAAACTACCGGTATGCTTCAGGGCCGGCCCGTAGCACTGGCGTTATAGATGTTCGCCTAGGGCGCCAGATCTGGGGAGGCGCTGGTAGAAAAACATTTTTGACCGTTGGTGCTCATCCTAATTTTCGGCCTTGATGTAACAACATTCATAATTAAGTAAATGTAACAACCTTTTTTGAACCCGGTTACACTTTTCATTTGCCCTGTACGATGGGCGCTGTAAGTGATGAAAATGGGAGATGTTGGCTTATCTGGCGCCCGCAGCTCACAGCCAAAGTGCAAGTGAACTTGGGAGCGAATGAGGGAGAGAGGGAGGGTGCACCGGTACCGGCGCTGTTGTTATTAGAATCTGGTGCTAGCTGCTCTAACGGATATTAGAAGAAGACGTTTCTACAATAATGTGGAGGGAGAGTCCTCTCCAGTCAGACTGAGAGGCTGATAACTACAGCTCAGTGAGGTAAAGGACTCTGAGTGTTTAGATAGTTAACTTTAGTCTAAGTTATCTCAGTGGGTCTCAAACGGTTTGGTCACAATTTATGTAAACAAATATTTCCAAGGCACTCCTTTATAATTATTTGGATAAAACAGGTTTGAAATCATTTCAATGTATACTATAGGACAGTAAACCAAAAATATTGTTTTAAACTGGAGAGATTAAAAAAAATGCACGAATAAATAAATGTTAATAGGTCAAATAAGATATTAATGAACAACAAAAATAAAATAAGTTACATTTATTTGTTATTGGCTATGGTAGGTTATTGGTTATGTTCACATACTTATTTGATTAATAAAATGTAAACCAATCTTTTTCATATGGGTGTTTAGAGTTGTACCCCCTAGATCTAGTAGTAATTCTGCTTAAAGTGCACCAGATTGAAGCATTTTACTTTAAAGGTCACATGTCATGGCCATTTCCACTGATCAAAATTCCTATGTTGAGGTATACTAAAATAGAAAAATACTATGCAATTTTCCAAACTCACTTTGGTTTCGCATACAGCATCTCTGTAAAGTATGTGTATTCACTCTCTCCACTAAACGGCTCACTGCAGCTCCTCCCCCCCCACCCCCCCCCCCCCCCCCCCCCCCCCCGCCCCTCCGTGATTTCCTTGTTTAGTGATACACAGCCAAACACAGCCAAACTCAACCTGAACACAAATAAAGTCACAGCCGAAATAAAAACAATAAGTGTGGCTTGATATTGATATGTGACCTTTAAAATGTTAAAAAAAATCTTCCCGGAGGAGCATACCTCCGGCCCCCCCTAGAGGATGTGACGTCCACCCCCCATTCTATTGTGTATTCCTTGGATATTCTATTGATCTTTATCTTTTCTATTGTACGATTCTCTGGCTGGGGCGCCAACTCAAATCTCGCCTAGGGCTGCAAATTGTCTAGAGCCGGCCCTGGTATGCTTAGTCCTACTTTAGTTACTGTACTGAAAAAAGCAGACGGCGCTGCGCTCAACACACACACAGACTCAAAACCATGGACACACTGGCATATAAGTTACATAAACAATTTATAGGCCTAAATTGCATAAGCTACAGCAGGCCTATTCAACTGGCGGCCCGCGGGCCAGATGCGGCCCAGAACTCCCGAGTGGCCCAGCCTCCCGTAGCCAAATTCCTACACTAGTACAGACCATGAACTCTGCAACACTCCGCGTTGCATAGAAATCACCAAACCACAACGCAGCACGTTTTTGGAAAGTGCATCTAGTGGCGCTAGTAACGGTGGTTCTATGATAGCAACTCTAAAACATGTTTCTCTCAACTCTGAAGCGTAAACAGAGACAAAACGGTAATTGATCTTGTGGAGCAGATCCAAGTCAAGCTGGACCTTTTCGCGACCGACTTGAGCACGGGTCGGATGCTGCATTTTCCGACGCTCCCCAAACACATCACATCTCCGGCTCAAATCACGGATGTGATGACAGATTTAATTGCGAGGTTGAAAGAGAACTTTGCCGATCGATTGGATGGACTTGCTCTGCCCACAGAGGTGATGGGCTTTGCCAGAGACCCCTTCACTGTTGCAATAGAAGGGGACGTATCCACCAGAGCAAAGGAAGTGGTCCCCTGCATCGACATGGGGAAATATACACTGGAACTTATTGACGTGCAGCGCACTAACGGGCCAGCGATGTTTTGGAGTGACGTCAACAAACAGCAGTTCCCTAACGTTCAGAAAGTAGCAATCTGTGTGCTCAGTATGTTTGTATCAACATACATGTGAATCAAGCTTTTCACACATGAACTCAATCAAAAGTAGCACTCGCTGCTCCCTGACTGACAGCACTCTTCACCAATGTCGTAGGATTGCATTGACATCCTATGCTATGAGCCAAAAATCACTGCTCTTGTTCAAAACAAAAAATTTCCCTTCTCCCATTGAGAAAGTCAGCGATGACAAATCACAAATGAGGTGATAGTAAGCACCTAGTTTACTATAGTAGACATGTAGTGTAGTATTCATTCATATGTTAGTTACCCGTATCCCTTGTTATGGGTGTGTGCACTGAAGGGTTTGACAGGGCCATGGCCATCTGTATTCATTTAAATGCACTTTGTAATGTGTTTGGGTCAAATGGGACCAAAACGTAGGATTTCTTTTTGTTATTTAGTTGAAAATTGAAAAAATAGTATTGCTACAGTACTACCTCTTTGTGTTGCATTGGAGCTCTTTAGCTGTTTTTTTTGTATGTGAGGACATTTATTAAGACTTGTAGTGCCGAGGACATGGAGTCGGAGGCGGTGCAATGGAGATGTGAAAGGGTACTTTAATAGAGAACAGAATAGTACATGTTGTCGGGTCGCAGCCCGGGTCGACAAGAGAAAGAGCCAAGAGGGCACACACTATATATAAGTAACACATAACATGTCCGTGCGGGAACAATAGCCGCAACTGTAGTTCCCAGTTTGAATTATGAACCAGTGGTTAAATACGTGGTCATCACAGAAGCCCCCCCAGAATTCAAACAGGGCAAAAATAAATCCTCGCGCCCGTGGAGGAAGCACCACAGGGGCCGACGAGGGTGTGGTCGCAGGTGAGGACCGGGCCATGGAACGGGCCACGGTGAGGAGAGGGTAGGGGCCCTAACAAGGGCGAGGGCACCCCCACTGGGGGCGGGCCGGAACGGGCCGTCGTAAGGGGGCCGCAGTAGGTGTCGCGGAGAACCCAACAGGAAAAAGCGCAACCCGGCCGCAGGCAGACGCACAACGACGGCGGGCACGAAGTCCTCAGCAGGCGTTGAGGCGTCCCCGGGAAGGAGGAGAGCAACCCGGCTGCAGGCAGACGTGCTGCGGCGGCGGGCATGAAGTCCTCAGCAGGCGCTGAGGCGTCCCCGGGAAGCAGGAGAGCAACCCGGCCGCAGGCAGACGTGCCATGGCGGCGGGCATGAAGTCCTCAGCAGGCGCTGAGGTGTCCCCGGGAAGCAGGAGAGCAACCCGGCCGTAGGCAGACGTGTGATTACTTAAAAAACGATGATGATGTATTTGAAGATTTTCAGTCTGGCTTTAGAACACATCATAGCACAGAGACAGCCCTGGTTAAAGTCACAAATGACCTTTTAATGGCCTCTGACAAGGGACTTGTCTCTATTCTTGTTTTGCTCGATCTCAGTGCTGCATTTGATACTATCGACCGTGATATCCTATTGCAAAGACTAGAGCACTTAGTTGGCAAAAAGGGAACTGCTTTAGGTTGTATCGGTGCCATTTCTTTAGATTATATTATCTTATCTTTGTACAGTAGGTTTAGGTGCGGTTTAGGTCCTATTTATCTGAACGCTCTCAGTTTGTGTTTGTCAACGATGAATCTTCCATGCAAACCAAAGTTAGCCATGGAGTGCCACAGGGCTCAGTGCTTGGACCTATTTTGTTCACACTATATATGCTTCCGCTAGGCAATATTATAAGGAATCATTCTGTACATTTCCACTGTTATGCGGATGATACTCAACTATATTTATCCATGAAGCCTGATGAAACCAATCACCTAAATAAAATTCAAGACTGCCTCAAGGACTTAAAAACGTGGATGACCTTAAACTTTTTGATGTTAAACACAGCTAAAACTGAAGTTATTGTACTCTGCCCAAAGAATCTACGAAACATACTATCTAAAGATATACTAGTTATGGATGGCATTCATTTGGCCTCCAGTGAGACTGTAAGGAACCTTTGTGTTATATTTGATCAGGATTTATCCTTTAACGCCCACATAAAATCAATCTCAAGGACCGCCTACTCCCATCTACGTAACATTACCAAAATTAGGCATATCTTGCCTCAAAACGATGCAGAGAAACTAGTCCATGCATTTGTTACTTCAAGGCTGGATTATTGTAACTCCTTATTATCAGGGTGTACCAAGAAGTCAGTTAAGTCGCTTCAGCTGATTCAAAATGCTGCAGCACGTGTACTAACTAGAGTTAGGAAAAGGGACCACATTACTCCTGTTCTGGCTGCCTTACACTGGCTCCCTATAGAAAACAGGATAGAATTAAAATTCTTCTTCTCGCCTACAAAGCCCTTAATGGGCAGACGCCATCTTACCTTAAATAACTCATTATACCCTACTGTCCTACTAGGGCATTGCGTTCCAAGAATGCAGTGTTGTTGGTTGTCCCTAGAGTCTCTAAAAGTACAATGGGAGCCAGAGCCTTTTCTTATCAAGCTCCACATTTGTGGAATCAGCTTCCAGTTTGTGTTCGGGTGGCAGACAGCCTATCCGTTTTTAAGAGTGCGCTTAAGACCTTCCTTTTTGATAAAGCTTATAGTGATAAAATAAAATAATCTAATAAGAGTGCATTGACGTAGATACGTTGTGCCTCTTCACCTATACATTTTAGTTCTTACTCTTTCACTTAAATCCTAAAAACTTAGATCTTATATTTAAAACTTTCTCCAAGCCTTTCCCCTCTCTGACCTCTCAAGGTTCTAGAGCACTGGTTCTCAACGGGGGCGGTACCGCCCCCCAGGGGGCGTTCAGAGAACATCGGGGGGCGCTGGAAGCAATATTTTTGAAAGGGGGGCGTTGAGGTGTTCTTGGGGGGCGTTCACGCATAATGTATTTTGTCATGAAAAACGCTGGCCACAGCGCCTTTTCCTGTACAAAAAGCAGCTGTCAGCATCTTTTGTTGCTATAGGAAACCACAACTCTGCTTGCGATTGGTCAGCTGTCAGCAGTGTTATTACGGGTACGTTCGTAAATGCACGAACGGTCAGTCCGCTCGGACAACCCGTCTGTTCCGCCAGAGCACCCACCTGTGAGCGCTCAGAGCGCAGCGCTCTGGACTGTGGAACGGGGACGCTCGGAGTGCTCTGAGCGCATTTACGAACGTACCCTACAAAAAGCAGCCGGGAGCGGACCGGAAGTCGTAGTAATTTTGGGATCGCGACTGTTAATAATCTGTGTCACTTTGTTAAATTTTGATATGTTTTGATATGACAAATTCCACTAACAGATTCGAACTAAGTGGTCAGTTTATGAAAATAATACCCGTTTCTATGTCTGCTACGATATGGAAGAGCTGGCTAGCCAGGCTGCTCCACACAGAGCTCTGTTTGTTCAAAATTACAACGACTTCCGGTCAGCTCCCAGCACGATGTCTTGTGTTAAATATGTTCTTTATTCTCGCGTCCAGGAGAGAAGCTTTAAAATGAGACTAAATGGAGTCTCTGAAAAGATTCAAATGGGATACTTTAATTAAAAAAAGGCGCGGTAGTGTTACGGACAGAATATTGTTCCGTCAGACAAACAGCTGTGATCCGGTTCTCCTGAGCAAGAAGACAGCGGATCTCTCCTCCGGCGCTGCTATATACAGGACTGTCTCAGAAAATTAGAATATTGTGTTAAAGTTCTTTATTTTCTGTAATGCAATTAAAAAAACAAAAATGTCATACATTCTGGATTCATTACAAATAAACTGAAATATTGCAAGCCTTTTATTATTTTAATATTGCTGATTATGGCATACAGCTTAAGAAAACTCAAAAATCCTATCTCAAAAAATTAGAATAGTTCCTCAGACCAAGTAAAAAAAAAAGATTTATAACAGCAAAACACAATCAAACATTTGAAAATGTCCATTAATGCACTCAGTACTTGGTTGGGAATCCTTTTGCACGGATTACTGCATCAATGCGGCGTGGCATGGAGGCAATCAGCCTGTGGCATTGCTGAGGTATTATGGATGCCCAGGATGCTTCAATAGCGGCCTTTAGCTCATTAGCATTGTTGGGTCTGGTGTCTTTCAGCTTCTTCTTCACAATACCCCACATATTCTCTATGGGGTTCAGGTCAGGGGAATTTGCAGGCCAATCGAGGACAGTAATGCCATGGTCAGTACACCAGTTACTGGTGGTTTTGGCACTGTGGGCAGGTGCCAGATCATGCTGGAAAATGAATTCCTCATCTCCATAGAGCTTTTCAGCAGACGGAAGCATGTAGTGCTCTAAAATCTCTTGGTACACAGCTGCATTTACTCTGGGCTTGATGAAACACAGTGGACCAACACCAGCAGCTGACATGGCTCCCCAAACCATCGCTGACTGTGGGAACTTCACACTGGATTTCAAGCAACTTGGATTTTGCTCCTCTCCAGCCTTTCTCCAGACTCTGGCGCCTTGACTTCCAAATGAAATACAAAACTTGCTTTCGTCTGAAAAGAGGACTTTGGACCACTGTGCAACTGTCCAGTGCTTCTTTTCCTTAGCCCAAGTCAGACGCCTCTTCCGTTGTCTTGAGTTCAGAAGTGGCTTGACCATGGGAATACGGCTATTGTAGCCCATTTCCCGGACACGTCTGTGAACAGTGACTTTTGATACCTGGACTCCAGCTTCAGTCCACTGTCTTTGAAGCTCCCCCAAATTCTGGAAGCGACTCTTCTTCACAATGCTGTTAAGGCTGCGGTCATCTCTCTTGGTTGTGCAGCGTTTCCTGCCACATTTCCCCCTTCCAACAGACTTTTTGTGGATGTGCTTTGAAACTGCACTCTGTGAACAGCTTGCTCTTTGAGAAATTTCTTTTTGTGTCTTACCCTCCTGATGGAGGGTGTCAATGACGGTCCTCTGGACAGCAGTCAGATCAGCAGTCTTCCCCATACTTGTGATTTAGTTTACTGAACCAAGCTGAGTGTTTTTCAAGGCTCAGGAAACCCTTGCAGGTGTTTCGAGTTAATTAGACGATTCAAGTGATTCGTTGAACACCCTACTAGTATACTTTTTCATGATATTCTAATATTTAGAGATAGGATATTTGAGTTTTCTTAAGCTGTATGCCATAATCAGCAATATTAAAATAATAAAAGGCTTGCAATATTTCAGTTGATTTGTAATGAATCCAGAATGTATGACATTTTTGTTTTTTTAATTGCATTACAGAAAATAAAGAACTTTATCACAATATTCTAATTTTCTGAGACAGTCCTGTATATCCTCTGCTGGCTCCTCCCCGCCAGCCGGCTCACCTCGTCTCCAATGTCCGTTATTGCATTTAAACAGAGGATAGGTTCTTTTCACATTCAATATATGCTTAACACGCCGTTTCTCCTCATATTCTCTTTCATCACTTTTCATTTAACACATTCTAAACGCTGTAATCAATACTCTAAACAATACTTCTCGGCTCGTTTGGTTGCCGGTCATTCCGGATGTTGTCACATGCTACTCTCGTCTGTAAACAATAATGTATTCAAATAAACTGTACTTTCATTTAATATTCAACATGGTAGTATCTCGACATCTATCGTTGTAGTGTTAAATCAGTAGGTTTCGGTTTTCACCACACCAAGTCATTTCGCTCCTCAATTCACCTCTTTAGGAAATCGTATATTAGCCACATGCTACATGCTAACCGGAGATGTAGGATTTTCAGAATAAAAGCTTAACTGCTTGTGCACAAGAATTTCTGGTTTTTCAGTATAAAAGAGCGTTTAAACTGACGGTATGTTTAAGCTACATTATACCATCAAAACATTGATTTTAATTTCTAACACTTGTCATGTGCTAGCCCTCTAGCGTTTGCCGCCATATCGTGACACTACCCCCCACCCCCCTAAATATTAGCATCATAAAACAACAAAAATCATATCACATCAGCAAAATGGCCGCGAAAAAGATAAAATGCAGACAGTACTCTATTGAATTTCTTAGCTATGGCTTCATACCGTCTCCTACCAATGCACAACTCCTGAACATGTATTTTCCAATGAGGGAATGAAACCCTCACGTTTAAAGGAGCACCTTACCAAGATCCACCCGGATAAGGCAGATAAGGAGCGTCCGTTCTTCCAGGCCCTCAAAGAGAAACATGGTAGGAGCACCATCAGCAGTCTCTTCGCTAGGAAGACCACCCAGACTGACAGCGGGCTAATAGCGTCATATAACATCTCCTTGCTGATAGCCAAATGTGGGCAGCCGTTCACAATCGGAGAGAAGTTGGTACTCCCTGCCATCAAAGAGGTCATATCTACTGTGATGGAGCGTGATCCCACACAGGTGCTGAAATCCATCCCACTCAGTAATGACACCGTAGCACGCAGGATTGATGAAATGGGCGCTGATACAGAGGAGCAGCTGTGTGCCATCCTGCGGGAAACTCCATTCAGCCTTCAGCTGGATGAGACAACCACTTCTGACAACAATGTTCTGTTGATGGCCTATGTCCGCTATAGCACCTCCAACAGTCAGGAGATGGCTGAGGAATTTTTATTTTCCAAATATCTGGTTACAGACACCTAGGGCCAGACCATTTTTAATGCACTGGATGCTTATCTACAGGAGAAGTCAATCCCGATCAACAACATCCTCGCATGTGCTACTGACGGTGCCCCTTCCATGGTTGGCAGGTACCGTGGCTTCACCACTCTGCTGAAGGAGCAGGTCCCGCATGTCCTCACAGTCCACTGTGTCTTGCACCGCCACAACCTTGTGGCCAAATCTAAAAGTCCTCCTCTCCACGAGTCTCTCAATATTGCAGTAAAGGCAATAAACAAAATAAAAGCCCACGCCCTGAATAACAGATTGTTCCGACAGCTGTGTCAGGAAAATGATGAGACCTTTGAGCGTCTTCTTCTCCACACTGATGTCCGCTGGCTCTCAAAAGGAAACTGCCTTCCTCGTTTTTGTGAGCTGTTTGACAGCATCGTGGAGTTCCTGGAGGAGGTGGATGCAGCTCTCGGGGAACAGGTGTCATCCAGCCGCTGCGACATCATGTACCTCGCAGACTTCTTTGGCAAAATTAATGAAGTCACGCTGAAGCTCCAAGGAAAAGGAGTTACTCTGATCCAGAGCAAGGCGGTCATCCACAGTCTCACCTCCAGGCTGGATCTATACCGGCAGAGCATAGGCAGGAGGCAGTTTGCTCATTTCCCGCTGTTGACCAAGGTGAACTAGCCTAGGCTACTAAATAATGATAATAATAAATAATACATGTAATAAATGTAGGCTACTCTATGCAACACTATATTTGTGTTCCTGGTTAGTATAAATAACTTATGTTCTGAATGTATTATGAGGATAAAGAAACATCAATTAGTAAACTAATTAGCAATAAAATAACCAGTTTAAAATCGGATGGTAACATTCTGCACCGATAACAATTTCCTGGTTATACTCATTGCAGGTGTCTGAGGCTCTTACCGATGAGCGCCTCCTCATTTACACAGACCACCTGAGGATGGTGAATGCCGACTTGAAGATCCGCTTCAGAGATCTTTTGGACCTCGATGTTCCCACCTGGGTGGTGCAGCCCTTTCAGGCGGACGTGGCGGAATGCGAGCCAGCAATACAGGAGCATCTCATCGACATCCAGAGTGATGATGAAGCCAGGGCTATTTTCCGCACCTTTGGCTGGGGCAACATGTGGGTCAAATACTCTCAGGGTTACCCGGCTCTCTGGGAGAAAGCGAGGCTGCTTCTTCTGGCTTTCCCAACCACATACCTCGTGGAGCAGGGATTCAGCCAGGTCCTCCACATGCAGTCCAAGTACTGCAATCGCTTGAACTTGACGGCCTCAGGTGCACTGCGACTGAAACTAAGTTCTCTGCAACCCGCAGTGAAGAAACTGGCGGAGAACCACCAAGCGCAGGGCTCACACTAACCTTCCCCCCCCCGCAAAAAATGCGAAATGCAACACCTTTCCGACCTGTTAGTTCTGTAGGCCTAATGTACAGTTTTGTAGCCTACTGTTTGTTCTGCACTGGACATGTGTGAAATTGCTGCTGTTCCGTAGCAGTCTGTTTGTATTCTCTGCTCTTGTCTGAGTTTGTTTAACACTCATAAATATCATTTTTATTCACATTCACATGGCTTTTCTGCTCTCTGGTAAACTAATGATAATGATATTCCAACTGCCCAGTTAAATCAAATCTATTATTTGGCATTCAGTGACATGCTTTTTAAAAGATATAACACAGAATATTAGTCAACATTAATATTCAGGGAAGAAAATAAGTCTACTTTTTTTGATGGGGGGCGGTGAGAGACCTGGATAATGGACAGGGGGGTGCTGGCCCAAAAAAGGTTGAGAACCCCTGTTCTAGAGGGTAACAGGTTGCAGAGAACGCCTAGCCCGGCCCGGGAGTGTGGAATGTAGCCACTGACCTACTCCTATACCTCTAACCAATTCAGGTTCCAGTGGGGACCTTTCTCCCTGTGTGTGCCTCTCCACCTCTGTTTCCTACTTCTTACTTGCTACCCTTTTCCCTCAACCTATCCTAAGGGAGTGCATGTATGTATACACATTAGTTTAGCTGCTATAGGCTTGGACTGTTTGGGGGGGCACCTTACTCAGTCTTTTTGTCTGTTTGTACCTGTGTACTCTCATGTTCCGATTAACCCAGCTTCCCCCAAATCTCTTTTTTGTGTCCATATATACGCCGGGATCCTGAGTCGAGGCTAATCCTGTTGCTGTGGTCGTGTGTCCTGGATCCTGAGTTCTGGATCTGAGTCCTGGACTTCGAGTCGTGGCTGAACCTGTCTCTGCGGTCCTGCCTCACTCTCACCATACTTCCCTGATGGCTCCCACAGGATTGCTGACATCCTCGTGGATTAATCTTCTTATTATAGACACATGCATTTCCAAACATTTGGTCTACCTATGTTGTAAAATGTATTATCTTTTTGATTTACACACGGCATCTATTGCACGTCTGTCCGTCCTGGGAGAGGGATCCCTCCTCTGTTGCTCACCCTGAGGTTTCTCCCATTTCCCCTTTAAACTGTGGGTTTTCTCTGGAAGTTTTTCATTGTACGATGTGAGGGTCTAAGGACAGAGGGTGTCGTTTTCTCATACTGATATTCTGCACAAACTGTGCTGTTGTATTTGCTGTAAAGTGTCTTTACTGTAGGGTATTTTTATTATATGTACAGCACTTTGGCTCGACCAAAAATCGTTTAAAAATGTGCTATATAAATAAAACTTGATTTGATTTGTTGTCTAAATGGAGATCGGCTAAGCTCACGCAATATAGGCTATATGCTCCGACCGTCCACACTCACAACGGCCTATACAGACATAAATAAACCAGCGACTGTATTCTCCATGACACAGACAGTCAGTGGTTTGTACTTGTTTAACTTTTGTCTAGTTTCTGAACAGATATGAGGAGCTTGAGTGCAAACAGCTAACGGCTGATATTGTTTTTTCTGGGGTGCTCACGGGTGCTCATTGAAGATAAGATGATGTCACGGCTCCGCCTACACTGCGTTATAGTTACTGCCCCAGCTCCTAAACTGTAATGGAAGCGCAGCATTAAAGTGAGCTGGGCCTAATAAGGCCTAACCAAACCGAGCGAGGCCAAGCTAGGCCTGCGGTGGAAATGCGCCATTAGAGAAATTAGATGTCCTTCAACATGGCGCGCTGAAATCCATTTCCGGGTCACTACCGGAGGACAGAGGAGTCGAGGAGGGAAATTAGAGTATTGAGAAGCCTCTTATGGCTACACTGTGGACCTCTGTCACCTGTCAGCGCAACTTACATGGTGCCGTTGAAAAAATATAAAGGGCGGTGCCGGCCGTCAGCGAACCGAGCCGGCCTTTCTGCGCGACTGTCACTGAAATGCGTGACGTATCAATTTGTGGGACGCGGGACAAATGATACAAATGCTGTGTGTGCAGTCCTGCACAAAGCGACACACACACACACACACACACACACACACACACACACACACACACACACACACACACACACACACACACACACACACACACACACACACACACACACACACACACATACACACACACACACACACACACACACACACACACGGTGCTGCCCCTCTCACACACACACGCTTCAAATCAAGTTGCATATATGCTTGAGCTACGTTTTTATTATAATTAATAAATACATTTCTAGTAACTCTATTGCCCCATCCACAAGTAACGTTTCCACGTCAGGTATATATTATGTATGCTAGCAGCAACACACAGAGTTAACTAAATGATACAAACATGGGTTAATGATTAGAGGTAACTGAGTTATTTATTTTGTTAAAGTTTCAGCTATTCTGTTTACAGTTGTGTCATCACATAATTTAATATGATTTATTAAAACATTGTTGTTTCTTATTTTCAGTTTGCTTCAAGCATGGCTGCACGAGAAATACGTGGAGGACCAAGAAATGCTGGCCGGATTGGCAAAGACCGGAAGATACACAGAGAAGATAATGGATATTAACAAGACAAAGAAAAGAATACTTAAAAAAACAAAACAAAAAAATGTTTATAATTTCTTTGTTGCTATTTACATTTTGAATTATATTTGTTATTTCTAAATCAAATGCATCTATTTTAGATGATACATTTATTTAGATATAGGTTTTTTTTGTAATTATTGTATTTTTAATGTATAATTTATTAAATAAAAATACTGTTATGAACACTATACAATGTCTTCATTTTGATAGTTACCAGAATACATTGTATATTTAATACTAACATAAGCTGGTGATAGATAAATGCTGGTCTGCTGGTATGCCAGCAAAACCATGTTGTGTTTTGGTCGCTTGTATGCTGGTCTATGCTAGTATGCTGGTGACCAGCAAACCAGCATACTATGCTAGTCCCAAGTATGATCCACCAGCATGGACCAGCTGGTCCTCCATGCTGGTCCTCCATGCTGGTCCTCCATGCTGGTCCTCCATGCTGGTCCTCCATGCTGGTCCATGCTGGTCCATGCTGGTCCATGCTGGTGGATCATGCTGTTCCATGCTGGTGGATCATGCTGGTCCATGCTGGTCCATGCTGGTGGACCATGCTGGTGACCAAAACACAATATAGGCTGGTCCATGCTGGTCAACACCATGATGGTCCATGCTGGTTTTTTCAGCATGGCCCCCCCGCAGCAACTCTATATCCACCAGTTAAAGGAAATACAACTAATGTGTTATATTAGCTATACAATTTACCACATATGGTGCTATTAGTTTCCATACTTCCTGTGTTTTACGAGCGACTTATCAAGTCTTGGCAAACGGCATAAAACACGATTAAACATGTATTAAACATAAAACCATGCTCGTATCTACAACCTATAGAGATGCAAAACGGCGTCAGTTTAGACGTAATTCTGTCCTCCTGCTTACCGCATCATTTATGAGAAAACATTTCATAACATTAACACAACATATTCGAGGTGGTTTTAAATAACATATCCGTATTTATTTATTTCTCCCAGTTGTGTTTTTGTGTGCACTGAGGAGTCTCAAACAGGCGTTTGTTACATCATTTTAAGATTGGCTTTAATCAATGTTTGAAAATGAATTCTTCATATATGATAAATGAGAGTTAACATTTTATTTATGGTATTATTTCCACATATTTCTCCCCATTCTTCCTTCTGCCAACGGTGTCGCAGTTTCTCGTCTCTCCCATTTTTGTGCTTAGTGCATACGCATGGGTTAGACGTTTGCGTGGAGGACCGAACGTTTTCCCGTCAAGTTAGTATTTTATAAATCGCAAACATTGCGTTGAAACTGGCGTACGCCATTTTTTGAGCGTATATCCCTTTATAGATGAGGCCCCAGGACTGCAACCAACAGTTTGGATGAGTACACAGATGCTGTGATGTCCCCCATTAGTTTATGTGAGGACAGCTGTATTCCAACACACACCAGGGTGAGTTACAACAACAAAACAACAAGCTTTGGTTCACAGCCAAACTGAGACAGCAGGCGTTTAGTAGTGGTGCCTTGCAAACCAGTTGAACCAGTTCTAATGTCGCTATGAAGACCAAGGGGACAGTCCTGACACCAACCCCTGTGACAACTTCCACCAGCTCAAGTCTCAATGAAGGGGAGGGGGGTGATGGACCATCTGGTGACCTGGTGCAGGGGGCAACCACCTGGAGCGTAATGCTCTAAAGACAGTTGAGAGGGTTGTGAATGACTCCCCCATCACTCTGTGTGACTCCCCATCTCTCTCTGTGACTCCCCTATCACTCTGTGTGACTCACCCATCACTGCTCTGGAGTCGTTTCGCTTCCTGGGCACTGTCATCGCACAGGACCTCAAATGGGAGCAGAACATCAGCTCTGCCATCCCTCCACGACCTGAATGCCTCCAGGACCCTGAGTACCCATAGAGTCGAGTAGAGGGCCTGTGTAAGATATAACTGTTTACTGGGGAGGCTGCGCTCCATCAGGACCAAAACCTCTCACCACCTGAACAGCTTCTTCCCCTCTGCTACCAGCCTCATTAACCAGGTCACTGACAGTGACTATTATCCACCCCATAATAACATTATGCATTACATTAATGCACATCATGCAAACAGTATTTTGTTTTTATTTATTTCATTTAAGTATTGCCAGTTCTGCACAACCCTCCAAATATTTGCACATCTGTACACAAGCTACCTTTCATCCACTTTTCATAACAATACTGAACATATTTTATTGTATTATTGTAAATACATGGCAATAGTATATACAGCACGTAGTTCCTTTTTTTGAATATCCAGATTACATGTAAATAATTTACATATTTATATTTTAACATTGTGTCCTCAGCTGGTGGACTCCATGGTGGCGGGTAATATGAGGCAAAGGTTCAGGTTCCTGCTACTTTAGATTTAGTCTAATAAACAAACTAAACTTAACACAATTAATAAGGAAATCTATGTTTGTCTGTCTTTGTTGTAACAATGCTTCTTGGCAATACATCTTAAACTGTTGGAAAGCTATATATATATAATATATATATCTATATAAACATCTGTCCCTCTGCGTTAAGAGACTCTGAAGGTCTCAGGAACAAAGACCCCCTCTCTTTTTGCCCTGATCCATCTTTATTAAAACCTGTCTGAAAATGAGCTGATCAGATGTTGGCCATTTTGTGATGTCACAAGGTTTCTTTGGGTTGTGCAACCTGAATCTCCTGATCAGACATAGAATTCCTTTATTAGTCCCACAGAGGGGACTTTACATTGTTAAAGCAAAGAGACAATAATGATAGAGACACAATTAAAACAGTATTAAGTCAAGTAAAGTGGCATGCACACATATTAAACATTTTAATAATGACTCATTCCAAGTATAAAAAGGTAAGTAGCAGCATTATACAAAAAATGTAGTAAGTTGCAGCTTCATAATCGGTATAATGTGAATTAAGCCGGTCATGTTGCCAAAATGAACCCTGACAGGCCGTTGCCCATTAGACCTTACACGTCAGGTACTACTACACTCCTCTTCACTGTTGCACTTGAACTCAAAGCTTTACCCTGTTAAGATAACAAATTAAGCTGTGGTTATTTGTAGACATCACAAAATGTTAAACAGGAACATCGTTTTGGTTAAAAAAATAAACAATCATTAGCCTTTTTTAATTAAGTTCTGAAGTGAAGTGTGAGAGGGGTGACTTTTAGTTCTCTAGATTCAGTTCAAGATCACATCAGAAGGACCAAAAGTACACATCTATGTGAGTCCGGCCATCAGAGTGGCCATTATTCCATATAAGAACATGCTGTGGCCTTTGGTGCTAGTTTGTTTCCATCACAGATGTGAGGTGAACATCTGTTTGCATGCTCGGTAACCTCGCCCTTAGTTATTTGAAGGGGATAGTACCAGGGACAATGGAAATAAATGGGACAGGTAAGATTAGCAATCATGAATCAATGTCAAACTATGGGATTGCCACTCCCTCCACTGCATCAGTAAGACCTTGCCCTCTGCTATAAAGCGCTGGAACTCTCTCTCATCTTCCTCAGAGTTCCCGAAGAAGCAAATGGCTATGGCTAAAGAGTGGCTGCTATGGCTGTCAGTTATAGCTGCCTGGTACAGCGGTAAATATATTATATTCCATTAGGAAGCTTGACAATATAACAAAAGGGACTATTAACAGTTCAAATGTTTACCTGTGTGATGCAGTCTTGTTGTGTTTAAATATAGATTGAGATTTGTTATGGATTACTTAAAATAAAACATATTTCTTTCAACAGATGCAACGTCTGATATGGACCCGTTCTCCTCCAGGTCCCAGATTCCTGAGAGAATAACAGATGAGCTTTTTGGTTGTTGGTTCATAACTGTAAACAGCTTCCTTATGGAGGCAACATGTGAGAATCATGCATGGACCTAATGACACATTTACAAATCTGCCTTTTTTGGTTTCATGTCCTGATCTCTCTGAAGGTGTAAGTCCCATCCACAATGGCCAGGTTTGCAGTACGTGGGGCAAATTCCACTACAAGACCTTTGATGGAGATGTTTTCCAGTTGCACTCCACCTGCAACTACGTCCTGACCTCTTCATGCAGGAGCTATTACAACGACTTCAACATCCAGATAAGAAGGGGGGAAGATGGCGACCACCACACCATCAAAAACATCATCATGAAGCTGGAGGGCTCGGTAGTGGAGCTCTCTGTGGGCTCAGTGGTCGTTAATGGCAAATCGTAAGTCAACCTTCAAAACACTAACCCTAACCCTAACCCACATATGAAATCTCATAACTTAAATAGAAATACACTGGGACTGTGATTTCATAAACAGTAACATGGTTACCATGGCAACTTTAGTATGTTACTATTTATGTCTATGTTTGGTATTCCTATTAAAACTGTTGAATTGTGTTGGGAAAAAATGTGGTTCGATGTTCAATGTTTTATGATTTTTATCTGCAAACAATCCCTGACAAAATGTCAACAACTGTGAATGGATTTGGGTTGCTTACCAGAGGTTTGCTGGTCAAGAGTCCAAATGGACCAAGTAAGGGCACTGCCAAAGTGCCCTTGAGCAAAGCACCAGAACCCCACACTGTGTTAGCAGTGAAATATCTTTTATCGCCATTATTGTTGAATCACTTTTAAAGCTTTGAATTAAAGTGCGACAAGATGAGGCTGCACACTAAACAAATTATGTTTATAAGTTGTAATGGAATGCAAAATTTCCATTTGTCAAGTAGAACCGCCATATTAATATTATTTAAAGCATCATATGTACTTTGATTTCTAAAAGTCGTGTTGATAATCAGAATTAGCATTTTATGGTGAATCATCTGCAGGTTCTAGCTGTCCCTTAATGCGATGGTTTTGTTCTCACAGGTGGAATTAGACCCAAAGTACAAGAACCAAACGTGTGGTCTTTGTGGAGACTTTAATGGAGTCTACACATGTCTACACAAATTATTAAACGGCATTTTCCAAGCTATAACATTTTGTATCTTGTTTTCAATAATTATATAAATTGTCCAAAGAGGTTGTATTCTACAGTTTAGCCATGGTACACTTTAAGCCAGATAAGCAACTCCATCAGTGTAGGTTTGGCCAGAAAACTAAGATGTTTCTTTGATGTAACCCGGGTGTGAAAATATCCCCCGTGGATCTAACTTCTGGAAAATAAATGGTCCAACTGAAAGCTGCTCCGACTACACACTGGAATCAACACAAAGCTGCAACTACATGGTGAGCTCCACCCACTCTATGGACTTCTTCTTCTTCTTCTTCTTCTTCTTCTTCTTCTTCTTCTTCTTCTTCTTCTTCTTCTTCTTCTTCTTCTTCTTCCATCTACCCTACAAATCTGGTATCAAAGTTAACTCTGCACGAAAGCAAATAAGTGTATTTCCTAAAAGAATCTTCACAATACATTGGCTACCATACCATTTCCTGCGTTTGTCTCTCTCTGTGTGTGTGTGTGTGTGTGTGTGTGTGTGTGTGTGTGTGTGTGTGTGTGTGTGTGTGTCTGCAGAGACCTCTGTGTGAGCAGATCCTCACTGGCCCGGCGTTCAGCAGCTGTCACAGTTTGCTGGATGTGGCCTCCCTTACCTCTGCCTGTGTAGCTGACCTCTGCCACTGTGGTGCTGGCGGCAATGAACAGCTGGACCCCGCCTGTCTGTGCAACACTGTGTCCGAGTTATCCAATCAATCAATCAATGTTTATTTATATAGCCCAATATCACAAATGTTACATTTGTCTCAGTGGACTTCACAGTTTGTACAGAATATCAGTATGACAATACGACACCCTCTGTCCTTAGACCCTATATACAAGGAAAAATTTCCAGAGAAAACCCACAGTTTAAAGGGAAAAATGGGAGAAACCTCAGGGAGAGCAACAGATGAGGGATCCCTCTCCCAGGACGGACAGACGTGCAATAGATGCCGTGTGTAAATTGAAAAGATAATACATTGGCAACATAGGTAGTCCAAATGTTTGGAAATGCATGTGTGTATAATAGGAAGATGAATCCACGAGGATATCCATCCAGGACTTATGATCCAGGACCACAGCCACGACTCAAGATCCAGGACTCGCGATCCATGACACAGGACCGCAGGATCATCCATGACTCCGGATCCCGGCGTATATAGACACCAAAAAGAAAGACATTTGGGGAAGCTGGGTTAATCGGAACATGAGAGTACACAGGTATAGACAGAGAGAAGGAAGAAGTAAGATGTCCCCCAACAAACTAAGCCTATATCAGCAAAACTAGGGGCTGAATCTAATCAGCCCTAACTATAAGCTTTATCAAAAAGGAAGGTCTTAAGCGCACTCTTAAAAACGGATAGGGTGTCTGCCGTCCGAACACAAACTGGAAGCTGATTCCACAAAAGTGGAGCTTGATAAGAAAAGGTTCTGGCTCCCATTGTACTTTTAGAGACTCTAGGAACAACCAACAACCCTGCATTCTTGGAACGCAATGCCCTAGTAGGACAGTAGGGTATAATGAGTTCTTTAAGGTAAGATGGCGCCTGCCCATTAAGGGCTTTGTAGGCGAGAAGAAGAATTTTAAATTATATCCTGTGTTCTATAGGGAGCCAGTGTAAGGCAGCCAGAACAGGAATAATGTGGTCCCTTTTCCTAACTCTGGTTAGTACACGAGCTGCAGCATTTTGAATCAGCTGAAGCGACTTGACTGACTTCTTGGTACACCCTGATAATAAGGAGTTACAATAATCCAGCCTTGAAGTAACAAATGCATGGACTAGTTTCTCTGCATCGTTTTGAGGCAAGATATGCCTGATTTTTGCAATGTTACATAGATGGAAGTAGGCGGTTCTTGAAATTGATTTTATGTGGGTGTTAAAGGAGAAATCCTGATCAAATATAACACCAAGATTCCTTACAGTCTCACTGGAGGCCAAATTAATGCCATCCACAGTTAATATATCTTTAGATAATTTGTTTCGTAGATTCTTCGGGCCAAGTACAATAACTTCAGTTTTGGTCGTGTTTAACATCAAAAAATGTAAGGTCATCCACGTTTTTAAGTCCTTGAGGCAGTCTTGAATTTTATTTAGACGATTAATTTCATCAGGCTTGATTGATAAATATAGTTGAGTATCATCCGCATAACAATGAAAGTTTACAGAATGATTCCTTATAATATTGCCTAACGGAAGCATATATAGTGTGAACAAAATAGGTCCAAGCACTGAGCCCTGTGGCACTCCATGGCTAACTTTGGTTTGCATGGAACATTCATCGTTGACACGTACAAACTGAGAGCGTTCAGATAGATAGGACCTAAACCAGACTAAAGCAGTTCCCTGTATGCCAACTAAGTGCTCTAGTCTTTGCAATAGGATATCATGGTCTATAGTATCAAATGCAGCACTGAGATCGAGCAAAACAAGAATAGAGACAAGTCCCTTGTCTGAGGCTATTAGAATGTCATTTAACCAGAGCTGTCTCTGTGCTACGTTGTGTTCTAAAGCCAGACTGAAAATCTTCAAATAAATCAAAGTTTTTTAAGTAATCACACAGCTGTTTTGCGACTGCTTTCTCAAGAATTTTTGAGAGGAACGGAAGATTAGAAATAGGTCTATAGTTGGCTAAAACCTCTGGATCGAGGTTGTGCTTTTTAAGAAGCGGTTTTATCACTGCTACTTTGAATGATTGTGGAACATAGCCTGATAATAAAGACATATTCATAATATTTAATAAAGAAGTGCTAATTAATGGAAAAACTTCTTTTAACAGCTTAGTTGGAATCGGGTCTAAGATACACGTTGATGGTTTAGAAGAGAGAATCATTGAATTTAATTGTTCAAGGTTTATGGCTGAAAAGCATTTTAGTTTACTATCTAGTGTAATATTAGAACTTACGCTTCCGGGAGCTGTTGATAACACTATACTGGTCAAAGGCAAGAGGTCATTGATTTTGTTTCTAAGAGTAACAATTTTATCGTTAAAGAAGCACATAAAATCATTACTACTGAGTGCTATGGGAATAGAAGGCTCAGTCGAGCTGTGGCTCTCTGTCAGCCTGGCTACAGTGCTGAAAAGAAATCTTGCATTATTCTTATTCTCATCTATTAATGAAGAGTAGTATGCTGCTCTCGCTTTACGCAGTGCTTTCTTATATTCATTGAGAGTAATAAGCCAAATTAAATTAGATTCTTCAAGTTTAGTGGAACGCCATATCCTTTCAAGTTGTCTCGACTTTTGTTTTATTTTGCGGGTTTCGGCATTATGCCATGGAGCTAATCTATGTTGTTTTATTTTCTTCTTTTTCAAAGGAGCAACAGAGTCTAATTTTATTCGCAGCGCATCTGTAGCACTATCAACAACATGATCAATTTGGGGTGGTATACATTTTGTATAAGTTTCCTCCCTTACATGCAGACATGCTATCGAGTTAAGTATTGGTGGAATCTCTTCCTTAAATTTGGCTATAGCACTAACAGATAGGTTTCTGCTGCAGGAGCTTTTGGCTAATGCTTTGTAGTCTAGTAACAGTACTTCAAAAGTTACTAAGAAATGGTCGGATAAAGCAGGAGTATGCGGTTCGACTAATAGTTGCTCAATTTCAATACCATAAGTCAGAACAAGGTCAAGAGTGTGATTATAGCAGTGGGTTGGGTTATTTACACTCTGACAGAAACCAACAGAATCTAATATAGAGTTAAATGCAACAGTAAGGCTATTTTTATCATCGTCAACATGAATATTAAAGTCACCTACGATAATTACTTTATCTGTTTTAAGTACCAAAGTTGATAAAAACTCAGAGAATTCTGATAAGAATTCTGAATAAGGACCTGGTGCACGGTACACTGCAACAAATAAGATTGGCTGCAAAGTTTTCCAGGTCGGATGCGTAAGACTAAAAATGAGGCTTTCAAAGGAGGTATAATTTAATTTTTGTTTAGTATTGATAAGTAAACTTGAGTCAAAGATTGTTGCAACTCCACCTCCTCGGCCCGTGCCTCGGGCAATATGAGTATTGATATGGCTGGGTGGAGTGGCCTCATTTATGCTGACATATTCTTCATGTCTCAACCAAGTTTCAGTGAGACAGCATATATCATTATTATAATCTGATATTAAATCATTTACCAGTATTGCTTAGATGCTAGAGATCTTATGTTTAAGAGACCACATTGAATCTTCCTGTTTTGTTGCCCTGTAGTAGTTGTTACATTTACTTTTATTAGGTTATTATGTATGACACCTCTATTAGGTTTTACCTTAAATTGTCCTTGGGCAGACACACACACCGTTAATATTGGGTATTTTATTGGGTTCGGGATTCCTATGGATGACTGCCTAGGAGAGAGCGCAGAGAAGCGTGTAAGACTGCGACTCTGCCTCCTGGTCTCAACTCCAGTTTGTCATGGATTAAGTCCACAAAGCCCTGAAATGTTTGCCGAAATGAGATTTGCACCTTCCAAAGTAGGATGAATGCCGTCTCTCTTAATCAGACCAGGTTTTCCCCAGAAGGTTGTCCAATTATTTACGAAGCCCACATTGTTTGCTGGGCACCACCAAGACAACCAGCGCTGAAATGATGACATGCAGCTATACATGTCATCATTGATCAGATTGGGGAGGGGACCAGAGAAGATTACGGTGTCCGACATTGTTTTAGCATAACTACACACCGACGCCACATTAAGTTTGGTGCATTCTGAGTGGCGTAAACGAACATCATTACCACCGACGTGAATAACAATCCTACTGTATTTACGTTTATTTTTAGCCAGCAGTCTAAGATGCGCCTCAACGTCGCCCGCTCTGGCCCCCGGAATGCATGTGACTGTGGACGCTTCGGTCTCTAAATTCACGTGTCTCATAATAGAGCTACCAATAACCAGAGTTGGCTTCTCAGCGGGTGTCTCACTGAGTGGGGAATATCTGTTAGATACGTGAAAGGGTTGGTGGGGACCTGCGGGTTTCGCGTTATGCCCCTTCTGAACAGTCACCCAATCTCCCTGCTGCTCGGGAGTTGCCGGGGGACGGCTAAGAGGAGCTACCTTTTGCCGGTCCGCACCGGCTAACATGGGCTTTACTGTAGCTGAGTTATTTTCTAAGATGCGGAGCCGGGCTTCTATGGCTATGATTCCTGCCTCCAACCTAACAACTATACTACATTTAACACATGTATCGGTACCAGTAAAGGAGGTAGGGAAGTAACCAAACATGAGACAGTTAGAGCAGGAAATAGCACCCGAGGGTGGGGAAAGAGCCATGGCTAGCTATCAAGCTAAAGTAGCTACCGTTAGCAAACCCGGAAAGAGTGTAGGCAACTGTGGAGTTACAGTCGCTAAGAGAAGGAGAGTTTGTGAGTGCTTAAGCTGTAGTAACGTGTGATTACAACGTCGGGCAGTTGCCGTGATCAAGAGTTTTAAAACGATCGATTAAGTTTAAGATAATAAGCTATCAGCAACAGAACAGGCACACGGGATACCCGGAGATGACAACAACAACCGGAAGTTACAACATGCTTACCGCAATAGTGGTCCGTGTAGAAGCAAGTGCAGTGCAGCCATGCTGGTGGACAACCCCAAAACTGGAGAACCAAAGAGCTCTGCTGTGAGTTCACTCAATACACACTGCTAATGGAATATTCCATCCGAAGGAGGTATATTTCAGTTTCCAATTAAGGGTTTTAAAAAGCAGATACACTACAGCGTATATGTTCAGCATCATGCAAATGTTTAATTTATTCAATTTTATGTAGAACTAGAAAATTCAGAGAAATGTTGACTGTGTGACTGAAACTCGGGTGCGCGTCCCCATGCTAACATTACCCCTGCTGAGTAAGTACTAATAGCATAGTTGTATTGTTAAGGTACAATAAAGAATATCCATTAATTTTAGCTGACTATTTTAACTGTTTATCTATTACATTTCCGAATTATTTTACCACATTCCTGCATCGTTTCTGAACATCTTTAGTCAACGACCGACAGGTGTGTTCAAAGATCAAAGCGTTTCCACAGCAATGCCCAGCCAGTGAACGAGAGACAGTCTGTTAGAGAATGTGTAGACAATATTGTGCTCCATTATTGCTTCTAAGTAAAAAGAATGTAACTCCAATCAGCTAAGTATCCTACCTAGAGTATTTAGGATACCAGATGAACACCTGCTGACTCTCGTGTTTGTTATATGTGTCTGTTTGATTAAATGAGCATATTGGTGCGGCCGTGACAAATGTATATGACTACAATATGATCACCAAATTATGTATCAAGAGTGAAAATTATGGCCAGCCGAGCAAAAACTCCTCTAGCCATGATGTCACCCACTCTAAGTCTTAACCAGCTCTCCCATAAACACCAATTATAAAATGTGAAGTGTTCACAAAACGTAAGCTGTGTGAGAACTGTACTAGGCTAGCTATATAAAAATATCAGATTAGTCTAATAATTGGATATTAGGGTTAGGGTTAAACGGTTCTCGAGAACCATTTAAATTGTATTTTCTTTCCTACGTTAAAGTAAGGGGAATCTGTATGGGGTCAAAGTGGGGTGTTTTTGAGCTCTGTTCAAATGTATTTCCCATTCATTCCTATAGGGCAAATGATCGCAGTTTTCTGTGATTTGCGTGAAAACGGCTAGGCGAATCTCTCATAAAAGACATAGCAACGTGATCCTGGTCATTCCGCACGTTTTTATGTGTTTTTTGTGTGTGTCAACGCTGCCGGACGAGTAGCATGACAACATTTGTGGTGGAAGAAGGAGAATAAGATGATAAGTATGTTGAATCCAAGTCATATCCAAGCAACAGAGCTTCATTTAACATGAAAGAATGATTGCACTGCATACAGGACTGTCTCAGAAAATTAGAATATTGTGATAAAGTTCTTTATTTTCTGTAATGCAATTAAAAAAACAAAAATGTCATACATTCTGGATTCATTACAAATCAACTGAAATATTGCAAGCCTTTTATTATTTTAATATTGCTGATTATGGCATACAGCTTAAGAAAACTCAAATATCCTATCTCTAAATATTAGAATATCATGAAAAAGTATACTAGTAGGGTGTTCAACGAATCACTTGAATCGTCTAATTAACTCGAAACACCTGCAAGGGTTTCCTGAGCCTTGAAAAACACTCAGCTTGGTTCAGTAAACTAAATCACAAGTATGGGGAAGACTGTTGATCTGACTGCTGTCCAGAGGACCGTCATTGACACCCTCCATCAGGAGGGTAAGACACAAAAAGAAATTTCTCAAAGAGCAAGCTGTTCACAGAGTGCAGTTTCAAAGCACATCCACAAAAAGTCTGTTGGAAGGGGGAAATGTGGCAGGAAACGCTGCACAACCAAGAGAGATGACCGCAGCCTTAACAGCATTGTGAAGAAGAGTCGCTTCCAGAATTTGGGGGAGCTTCAAAGACAGTGGACTGAAGCTGGAGTCCAGGTATCAAAAGTCACTGTTCACAGACGTGTCCGGGAAATGGGCTACAATAGCCGTATTCCCATGGTCAAGCCACTTCTGAACTCAAGACAACGGAAGAGGCGTCTGACTTGGGCTAAGGAAAAGAAGCACTGGACAGTTGCACAGTGGTCCAAAGTCCTCTTTTCAGACGAAAGCAAGTTTTGTATTTCATTTGGAAGTCAAGGCGCCAGAGTCTGGAGAAAGGCTGGAGAGGAGCAAAATCCAAGTTGCTTGAAATCCAGTGTGAAGTTCCCACAGTCAGCGATGGTTTGGGGAGCCATGTCAGCTGCTGGTGTTGGTCCACTGTGTTTCATCAAGCCCAGAGTAAATGCAGCTGTGTACCAAGAGATTTTAGAGCACTACATGCTTCCGTCTGCTGAAAAGCTCTATGGAGATGAGGAATTCATTTTCCAGCATGATCTGGCACCTGCCCACAGTGCCAAAACCACCAGTAACTGGTGTACTGACCATGGCATTACTGTCCTCGATTGGCCTGCAAATTCCCCTGACCTGAATCCCATAGAGAATATGTGGGGTATTGTGAAGAAGAAGCTGAAAGACACCAGACCCAACAATGCTAATGAGCTAAAGGCCGCTATTGAAGCATCCTGGGCATCCATAACACCTCAGCAATGCCACAGGCTGATTGCCTCCATGCCACGCCGCATTGATGCAGTAATCCCTGCAAAAGGATTCCCAACCAAGTACTGAGTGCATTAATGGACATTTTCAAATGTTTGATTGTGTTTTGCTGTTATAAATCTTTTTTTTTTACTTGGTCTGAGGAACTATTCTAATTTTTTGAGATAGGATTTTTGAGTTTTCTTAAGCTGTATGCCATAATCAGCAATATTAAAATAATAAAAGGCTTGCAATATTTCAGTTGATTTGTAATGAATCCAGAATGTATGACATTTTTGTTTTTTTAAATTGCATTACAGAAAATAAAGAACTTTATCACAATATTCTAATTTTCTGAGACAGTCCTGTATATATATATATATATATATATATATATATATGTATATATATATATACAGTGGGGCAACAAAGTATTTAGTCAGCTACCAATTGTGCAAGTTCTCCCACTTAAAAAGATGAGAGGCCTGTAATTTTCATCCTAGGTATACCTCAACTATGAGAGACAAAATGAGAAAAAAAAATCCAGAAAATCACATTGTCTGATTTTTAAAGACTTTATTTGCAAATTATGGTGGAAAATAAGTATTTGGTCAATAACAAAAGTTCATCTCAATACTTTGTTATATACCCTTTGTTGGCAATGACAGAGGTCAAACGTTTTCTGTCAGTCTTCACAAGGTTTTCACACACTGTTGCTGGTATTTTGTCCCATTCTTCCATGCAGATCTCCTCTAGAGCAGTGATGTTTTGGAGCAACACAGACTTTCAACTCCCTCCAAAGATTTTCAATGGGGTTGAGATCTGGAGACTGGCTATGCCACTCCAGGACCTTGAAATGCTTCTTACGAAGCCACTCCTTCGTTGCCCGGGCGGTGTGTTTGGGATCATTGTCATGCTGAAAGACCCAGCCACGTTTCATCTTCAATGCCCTTGCTGATGGAAGGAGGTTGTCACTCAAAATCTCACGATACATGGCCCCATTCATTCTTTCCTTTACACGGATCAGTCGTCCTGGTCCCTTTGCAGAAAAACAGCCCCAAAGCATGATGTTTCCACCCCCATGTTTCACAGTAGGTATGGTGTTCTTTGGATGCAACTCAGCATTCTTTCTCCTCCAAACACGTCTAGTTGAGTTTTTACCAAAAAGTTCTATTTTGGTTTCATCTGACCATATGACATTCTCCCAATCCTCTTCTGGATCATCTAAATGCTCTCTAGCAAACTTCAGACGGGCCTGGACATGTACTGGCTTAAGCAGGGGGACACGTCTGGCACTGCAGGATTTGAGTCCCTGGCGGCGTAGTGTGTTACTGATGGTAGCCTTTGTTACTTTGGTCCCAGCTCTCTGCAGGTCATTCACTAGGTTCCCCCGTGTGGTTCTGGGATTTTTGCTCACTGTTCTTGTGATCATTTTGACCCCAAGGGGTGAGATCTTGCGTGGAGCCCCAGATCGAGGGAGATTATCAGTGGTCTTGTATGTCTTCCATTTTCTAATAATTGCTCCCACAGTTGATTTCTTCACACCAAGCTGCTTACCTATTGCAGATTCAGTCTTCCCAGCCTGGTGCAGGTCTACAATTTTGTTTCTGGTGTCCTTTGACAGCTCTTTGGTCTTGGCCATAGTGGAGTTTGGAGTGTGACTGTTTGAGGTTGTGGACAGGTGTCTTTTATACTGATAATGAGTTAAAACAGGTGCCGTTAATACAGTTAACAAGTGGAGGACAGAGGAGGCTCTTAAAGAAGAAGTTACAGGTCTGTGAGAGCCAGAAATCTTGTTTGTTTGTAGGTGACCAAATACTTATTTTGCACCATAATTTGCAAATAAATTCTTTAAAAATCAGACAATGTGATTTTCTGGATTTTTTTTCTCATTTTGTCTCTCATAGTTGAGGTATACCTAGGATGAAAATTACAAGCCTCATCTTTTTAAGTGGGAGAACTTGCACAATTGTTAGGGTTGTAATAAATAACTCTCAGAATAACGTTATTAGCACATTTGTACAACTTGAGGAACGAATGTTTTTAATAAGGGCTATACAAGTGTTCATACTGCGTAGTTTATTTAGTTTAAAAAAAATTATCCAATGATTTACAGACCACTCTTTCCCCATGTAAGTCAATGGGAAAAAGTGTTTCCGGGCCTGGCAACCAAATGGAGGTGTAGTACCGCCGTTTGGCCACCACAAATATTTTCATCTGAGTCCGGCGCACTTCCTGGGGGCTTGGCCCCTATGGTCATTATTTTTTTACCACACACATTAAATAGGAAAATACTCTGAGCATGCGCAGTGTAGTTTTTACAGTCACCATTCACTTTGACAGTGAGAGGGCGGGGTATGATCGGCTTTTGTCCCACATGGCTCTAAACAGCTCAATAGGCACACACTGTAGACCAGGCATGGGCAAACTAAGCCATATACGGCCCGTTGGGCTTTTGAAGCCGGCCCCCCGAATATTGGTACAAAATTGTCCAAATTATAGTAAAGACCGCATTCATTAAGCCTTTTTCCTGCAATACCCGGCATTTCAGTTGATCCCACTAGATGGCGCACTCTAGACACAATTCACCTTTGCTGGAGTCTGGTCTATTCTCTGGCCAAAGGGAGAGGTGCCGGCACGGAGATCTCGTTCCCGCGGCGCCCTCCACCTCTTCAGCCCACCCCGTGGAACCGGCGTGCCGGCACTCACGGGAACGGGCTGCCCGTCTTCACGGATCTGACTGGCCTGGCGGGGGGAGAACATCTCTCCGCCCTGGACGAGAGTGCGAATCCCGCCTCCTCTCTGTATAATGCACATATCACCACGTTTTTCTAATAACAATGAGGTTGATCTGTATCCAAATCTGAGTGTCTTTTGTTTCCACAAATGCTACACTTACACACAATGTTAACCGTACAAATTCCCCATTCGCTGCCCCAGCTGTAGCTCCTGTAAAGGAGGTGGCTAGTGGGCATGCGCAGATGAGAGGGATGAACCGCAGGGAGTGCTATCTAAAGGAGAGCGCTATGCGGGTGCAGGGACATTGTGGCCGGCGTATTGCTGTCAGAGAACACACTACGCCTAGAGCAGGGGTCTGCAACCTTTTTGACCAAAAGAGCCATTTTGCTCCTTTTTCCCCAAACATTTTTTGTCTGGAGCTGCAAAACATATTTCATAGCTTGATAGCTAAGTTGTATTTATTGTTATATCAGACAAAAACTACAGTTTTTTTGCATTTTTTAGGCTATTTATTACATTATATAAAACTGTTAACCTCTAATAAGAAACAAAGAACTCCTATAAGGAGAATTACAAATAATACACAGGCCTACTTTAAAATAAATTAAACACAGCACTTGGGGAGTCCTCTGCACATTTGAAGGAAAAAAAAATATGATTAAAATGGGCCCACTTTGAAATAAATAAAACATATAGCTGCACCCTAAAACGAGTTAAAGGTAGGGTAGGTAAGAATGGAGAAACCAGCTCGTGTGCGCTAGAATTTGAAAATACACAACCGGAAAAAATAGGCCTCTTCCTTCAGACTTTCTTACAGATTCCCTCCTCCAACACACACGAACGCGCATCATCAATGAGGCCACGAGATAAGTTTGTGCACAGATGGAAGGCTGACAGGCAGGTAGGCCATCCAGTTATTTTAGCCGGGTCGGCTAAAATGATTGGTCGTGGTTTTTACAGCGCTACGGCTTCCAGAGATTCATTTTTGTATGTATTTATTGTCAAAGCATTTAATATATTCATTGCTATCGGGACATTAAGAGCATTCCATGGAATATAACAAAAAGTGTTTTCTGAAATAAATTACATACCCCATTGAATTATGACTGAAGATTGTCAGCTGTCTTCCTCTCCCTTGTTGTTCCTCGATACGTAAAGGCTGCAGCACCGTTGACAACTTCTCTCTACATATCAAACATACCGGTAAACCAGCATCGTTTGCTGTGAAAGCATATAACTCTGTCCACACAGAATTAAACCCTGTGTTCCTCCGGTACTTTTCTTTGATTTATCCATAGTTCGCTCATCGAGCCGGGGGTCCCCGCGCGAGCGCCTTTTAGGATGTGACGCATATTTTAGTTGACCTAATTAAAACTGTTTTGTTTTTTATTTATGTGTCACAGTATCACCTCAAAATACAAGATACGAAACATTTTCAACCGTGCAACAAAATATAAATAGTCCTACACATACTTTTATTTTATTTCCTTCTTATTTTTGTCTAAGCTCAAGGGAGCCAGAGCAGAGGGCTTAAAGGGCCGCATGCGGCCCGTGGGCCGCGGGTTGCCAACTCCTGGCCTAGAGCAAAGACTACAATTAATGCAGTTTTCCATACTGGTAAAGGCTGCATTATGGCGGAGCCCGCACTCACACAAGAGCGCGTGGCGGTGCGTTCATGGACCTCAGTAGAACACACTACGCCTAAAAAAGACTCCGATTAAATGCTGTTTACCGTAGTGGTAAAAACAGCATTATGGTGGAGCGCGCGTTCACACAATAGCCACGGCGGTGCGTTCAGGGACCTCAGTAAATAATCGTCCCTTTCTGTGTCGACCCTCCATGGGCAAATCTTCCCTTCACGGGGAGTTTTGCAGCGGAACGGGTCACCAGAGAGTATCAAAGCTTCATAGCTGCGGCCCAACAGCTGAGGGCTTTCCATTAACACAATGTTATGGGGAATGGAAACTCAGCTGTGTGCTAACAAAGTTGATGGACAGGACGCTGAAACGGGGCTATTCACTCCAGTTTTGCAGTGTCCCAACTCCTTTTATGGGCATGCGAGAGGAAATCTGTCTTCCCAGGAGGAGATTGGTTTCCTCTCAGCAGAGATTCAGGCTCTGGTGCAGAAACAGGCTGTGTCTGTTGTGCACCCTCAGCTCAGAGAAAATGGTCTTTATTTCATGTACTTCCTGGTTCTCAGGAAGACAGGGAAATTCAGATCTATTCTAGATCTCAGCAGCCCGTATCGCTACATTGCCTGCAGAAAATTCAGCATGTTAACTATAAAACAGTTAATGGGGCTAGTGCAAACCGGGCGATTGGTTGACCACCATCGACCTGAAAGACGCATACTTTCATGTGGAAATTGCTCCGGAGCCCAGAAAGTGTCTGCGTTTTGCCTTCCAGGGAATAGCCTACGAGTACAACAGACGAGCTACTCCCTATCCCCATGCACATTCAGAATGTGTGGTCACTGCGCTTCAACCGCTGCGCGCCCACGGCATGAGAGTTTTTCTTTTACCTAGACGACCTCATAGTCATGGCCGGGTCCAGGGAACAGGCAATGCTTTGCACAGCACAATTGATCACACACCTAACCAAATTAGGCTTTGCGATCAATTGAAAAAAGAGCACCCCCATACCTCACCAACAGGCGCTGAAGTTGAGAGTGGTGTTCGATGCAGGCGCGCTACGCGCCACCCTGTCAGGGAGCAGCAGTGCGTCCCTTCTCCGGGCGGTTCACAGGCTGTGACAGGGGGCGAAAGTGACAGCTTTAACTGTCATGCAGACTTTGAGTTTCATGATGGCTGCTCACATTGTGGTCCCGCAGGGGTTACTGCATATGCGCCGCCTGCAGAGGTGGTTTTCCAGCCTGCGTTCGGATCCCAAGAGGCACAAACGGTGGCTGGTGACCATCCCCCCTCAGTGGAGGGCAACCTCCGGTTCTGGGGGTCTCCCGGGCGCCTCCGGAGGGGGTCTCCACTGGGACGGATAACCTCCTACATCACAGTGTTCACGGGAACAGGATGTGGAGGGACCTGCCTGAAGAGGGCTATAGGTGGGTGCTGGTCTCTAACAGAAACACGACACAGCAACCTCCTAGAGCTACGGGCGGTAATGTTAGTCCTCCAGCATTTCATGCCCCTAATTCAAGGGAGACATGTATTGGTCAGGAGCGACAACAGCACCACAGTGGCTTATATCAACAGACAAGGCGGAGTCCGCTCCGCCACCTTGTTGGCCACAGCGGAGAGGATGTGGTTATGGGCTTCAGAGGTGGTGTTATCTCTGAGAGCCCTCCATATCCCAGGACTGGAGAACAGGGGGGCCGCCCCTCAACATGAGGTCGGCCCCCTGCCAGGCGAATGGACGCTTCACCCAGAGGTGGTGAAGCAGATCTGGGCCCAGTTCGGGAGAGCGGAAGTGGATCTGTTCGCCAGCCGGCGCTACAGCCACTGTGCCCTGTGGTTCTCCATGGCCCTGAGCGACGACCCGCCTTTAGGGGTGGACGCGTTTGCACACGAGTCATGGCCAAGCAAGCTGCTATACGCCTTTCCACCGCTGCGTCTCACTCTCCCTCTCCTGGGGAGAGTGAGGCGAGAACGTCTAGCAGTTATTCTGGTAGCGCCGGATCGCGTCGGGGCTCCGTGGTACTCAGAGATGACACAGATGAAGGTGGGCCAGCCCTGGGCGAATCCCTCAGTTCTGTGGGACGATGTCTCAAGAGCCAGGTGCAATCGGGGGGTTACCCACTCTGGGCCTGGCTCCTGAGAGGGACAGGCTGAGACAGGGTGGATTGTCTGACAGCGTTATTCAGTCTATCCAGGCAGCTAGAGCAGGATCCACCACAGCCTGTTACAGGCCGAAGTGGCTGGGATTCCAGCGATGGTGTGAGGAGCGAAAAATAGAGCCCCTATCCTGTGAGTTGGGCTCTATTTTGTCCTTTTTACAGTTATTGTTGGACAGAGGACTTGCTCATTCTACTGTAAAGTGTATGCAGCAGCCAGCTCGTCCTGTCATGAGGGATTCAAGTCAGGTCAACCTTTTCTCATCAACTGATGTTGCGTTTTTTACAGGGGGTCAGGAGGCCAGTGGTGCACGCCTCCACCCCGCAGTGGGACCTACTGCTGGTGCTCAAGGCTCTGGTCACAGAGCCATTTGAGCCTCTAGAGCTCTCCTCCCTGAAAGCACTGTCGTGGAAGACAGCGTTGCTACTTGCCTTAACGTCAGCCAAAAGAGTGTCCGAGTTAACCACTCTGTCGGTGCACCCGAGCTGTTTACTGATTCGGGGTGACCGGGGCGGGGCGACACTCAGACCAAACCCCTCCTTTGTGCCCAAGAGCCTAAGGAGTGCGTTCAGGTCGAGGGCTATTCAGTTGGAGGGATTTAGTCTTCCACCCCATGGTGGGGCCAGGGAAGCTAAATTACACCTCCTCTGCCCGGTGCGCGCGTTAGCATGTTATGTAGAGCGCACAGCTACCCTGAGATGCACTGAACAGCTGTTTGTGTGCTTCGGGGGCGGGGTGACTGGAAAATCTCTGTCCAAGAAACGCCTGGCAGGCTGGCTTTGCGGAGGCATTGCACACGCCTATAGAGCAGGCAGGGAGAGCCTGTCCCACGGGGGTCCGTGCGCACTCCACACGATCTGTGGCTGCATCGACAGCTTTATTCAACGGTGTGAGTGTGGAGGACATATGCACAGCGGCGTCTTGGTCAACGCCAGGTCCCTTCATAAAGTTTTATCTCTTGGATATGTCTGGCTCTTTCTCCGCGTTTGTGCTTGCTGGGGCAACACAGGACTGGTGAGGAGGGAGGGTCTGTGGGTCAGTTGGCATCTGACCCCCTCCCCGGGCGTAAATGCGCTTACGTTTCTCCGGACTCCTGGAGGGTCGCGGGCTCCATACTATAGTGCGTACACACTCTGCACGGGGTCAGTGTCTGAGTGTGGGGACATAGGGGGCACTTGCGCTCTCCCCGTGCTCTTTAGGGACTCAGGAGAGAGGGTGCATAGTGAACCCATACAGCTGCGGACTTTCCCTTTCTGCCTATAAGCGGACGCAGGGGAGCCCTCAGCACTGTTTTCGAGCACACTTTTATGCGAGGCAAGCGCGTCAGGGTGTGCTCTATCAGCCGCAGCCCAGACTTCTCCACGGTTACAACCGAGGGAGAGGTGAGTGAGGCGCAGCGGCTGCTAAAGCCGGTCAGGGACAGTGAGGTTGAACGGTGTGCTGGATGAAAGTGCGTGCATACATCGGGGCTCCGCCCATTGTATCCATAGAGTCCAGTAGAGGGCGGAGCCTGTGAGAGATATAACGCCGGGTTACGTATTGTAACCCTTGTTATATTAGCACAGGCGGAGCCCTCTACCTTGGGGCACTGTCTGTCCTATACCGCTCGCTGAAGAGTGGTGTAGGATGGTGGTCAGGAGGCGAGGCCTCCTTTTATACAGAAGTGAGATGCGCACGCATTCAGGTAGGCCCGCCCCGGGGCCGGCTACGTTTATAGAAATCTCAGTAGGTGAATGCGTGCATGATAAGGTAGTACCCATAGAGTCCAGAAGAGGGCTCCGCCTGTGCTAATATAACAAGGGTTACAATACGTAACCCGGCGTTATGGGTTACTTAGTAGGCTTAAGTAAAAGATGGCTGGCCTGTGCCTCAAGGAACATGAGTATAAATATAACCTGACAGGGTGGATTGATTGCACTGTTGCAACACAACACCAAAAATAACTATATATTAATAAACAACGTTTAATAAGTCTTCTTATTAGTTTTGCATTCATATTTTAAACTCTGGTTGGCTATGGATAAAGTTGTCTAATTAACTTAATTCTAGATCCATAGTGGGATATATGGCTTCTTTCCTAATCAGACAAGGCGTTTCCTAGATAACCAGATCATCAGCTGGATGCCACATCGGCAGCCAGCTTGGGACCAATGACAATGACAGGCTGAACTTCTGATCACTGGTCGGACTTGATGAGAGAAAACTTCGGAGAACAATATTATCTTTGCATATTTACACAACTACTCAGCATTCACTGAAGACGTTCAATTGGCGTATTGATCATACTATGTTTTTACTTATTCATAGCCAGTATTTAAATAGTACAGCCACACTTTTAATATCATCAGTACTCTCTCTTAGAAGTCCAGTCTGGAATATCTATACTAAGTATAATTTTATTTTCCAGCTCTCTTCTGTGATTACTACAATCCCCCTGGAGAATGTGAATGGCACTACAAGCCATGCGGATATCCTTGTATGAAAACCTGCAGGAATCCATCAGGCAGCTGCTCTCCACAGATTCCTCCTCTTGAAGGTAAGTTAAGCTTTTTATAACTTGACCTAACCCCAAAAACACATTCAAGATTGAAGATTTCGGATTGAACGCATTGTGTCTTTAAATTGGCTGGATTTCTCAAAAGTTCTTATTTTAAAAGTTGTCGTTCAACCACAATGCCAGGTTAAAATACGAAAAACACTTAATCTGATTGTACCCATGAATCGGCAAATATTCCAACATGACCATTTGTTTGTTTTTAATTAGGTTGCTACCCAAAATGTCCTCCTGCTCAGCCATACTTTGATGAAGATACTATGACATGTGTTTCAAAAGAACTATGTGGCTGCCGCGATAAAGAGGGGAGATACTATAAAATACCGACAAAGTGCCAACAACCGAAAACTGTCATACATGGTACGTCTTGCATACATGTCCCATTCAAGGATGTATGGGTTTGTTGCAGGTTCAAATTCAATGAAAACAATATTATTGTCAGTAATATTTTCTGTTTTTTTTCTTGTAGTAACTGCAGTTCAACGACCATCCAATGCTTTTACGATGCCCAAGGTATGCTAAAGGTTTGGAGAGATTGAGGGTTGTAAAAATATATAACTATGTCAAGTAACTGGGATGCTGTGGCTCAGTGTGATAGTGCGCTGAACTTAGTGCGCTGAACTTTGAATCAGGGGATAGCAAGTTCGAGTTCCACCACAGTCAGCATGTTGTTGTTCCCTGGGCAAGACACTTCACCCCAAATTGCTCCTGTGGGGATTGCCCACAGTACCGAATGTATGTAAGTCGCTTTGGATTGGCGTCTAACAAGTGTTTTTTTACAACCACATCAGATATGCGCAACATCCTTTTCTTTCAAAACTGAAGTTATATTCAGCTGTATCGTGTAAGATATACTAAATAACCAGCCCACTTTGATGTATGTCCACAGAGCCCCATATAGTTACAGTCCCATGCAATCCCTGTGAATGGTCCCCATGGTATGATACTAGCTTCCCAACTCTTGGAACTCCAGGAGGAGACAGTGAAACTTATGAGAAGATTAGAGAGGCAGGGCACAAGATATGTGCCAAGCCAAGCGAGATCCAATGCAGAGCTGAGCAATTCCCAAATGTCTCCATTGACAGTGTTGGACAAGTGGTACAATGTGATCTGGAAGACCAGTCGGGACCACTGGCTTTGTGCTTCGACTACCAAGTCAGAGTTCTGTGTTGTGACTATAGTGCATGCCCAACAAAGCCTACTCCTTCTATGACACCTTCAATCTCAACCACAAAGCCCCCAATAATACTTACCACCAAACATGTTACAGAAACACCTTGTCAGGAAACGTTATGCCAATGGTCAAAAATTGATAAGTTCTGACTACCCTGAAGATGGTAATAGGGGTGGAGACAATGAAACCATCAAACACATCATTCAGAAAGGATTTAAAATCTGCGAGGATCCAGTGGCAGTGGAATGTCTTGCTGAGGATTATCCAACAGTTCCCCTTTACCAGCAAGTGACATGTAATAAACAAGGACTCCTGTGTAAGAACAATTTACAGTATCCTCCCATATGTCTCAATTATGAAATAAGGGTAAAATGTTGCAGAACAGTTCAATGCAGCACAACACCACAAACTACTATTACTTTCACACCGACATCACAAAAACCACCTACCACTATAACCACCAAGCCTTCTACCACAACTAAAACAACAACACCCTCAACTCCCTCCACCACAGTAACAACTACGACACCCTCAACTCCTTCCTCCACATTAACAACTACAACACCCTCAACTACTTCAACTACAGAACAACTACAAAACCATCTACTCCTTTCACCGCAGTAACAACTACAACACCCTCAACTACTTCCACTACAGTAACAACTACAGCACCCTCAACTCCTTCCACTAGAGTACGAACTACAACACCCTCAACGCCTTCCACCACAGTACCAACTACAACACCCTCTACTGCTTCCACCACAGTAACAACTACAACACCCTCAACTCCATCCACTAGAGTTCCAACCTTGACACCTTCAACTACAACCACCACTACACCTTATACCACAACTGAAACAACAACATCTCAGTCAACTACAACTGCACCTTGTCCTGGTGGACATGATATGACATGTGGTTGGTCAGAATGGATCAATTTGGGAGAGCCAACCACAGGCCCAAATGGTGGAGATGATGAATCGATCCAGAAGATAATCTCTGATGGTTATCATATATGCTCAGCTCCTGAAGAAGTCCAGTGTAGATCTGTTCTTTACCCAGGTCTTCCTATGTCAGAGATGGGACAAACTGTGACTTGCAACACAGAAGTAGGTTTAATTTTAAACAACAAACAACAGGGGCTTCAGCAACAGTGTTTTGATTATGAGATTAGATTTAAATGCTGTGGGTGTCAAACCCGTTCTACTACAGAACCTACTACACCCTCAACGCCTTCCACTACAGTTCCAACCTTGACACCTTCAACTACAACCACCACTACACCTTCTACCACAACTGAAACAACAACAACATCTCAGCCAACTACAACTCCACCTTGTCCTGGTGGACATGATATGACATGTGTTTGGTCCGAATGGATCAATCTGGGAGAGCCAACCACAGGCCCAAATGGTGGAGATGATGAATCAATCCAGAAGATAATCTCTGATGGTTATCATATATGCTCACCTCCTGAAGAAGTCGAGTGTAGATCTGTTCTTTACCCAGGTCTTCCAATGTCAGAGATGGGACAAACTGTGACTTGCAACAAAGATGTCGGTTTAATTTGCAACAACAAACAACAGGGGCTTCAGCAACAGTATTTTGATTATGAGATTAGATTTAAATGCTGTGGGTGTCAAACCCGTTCTACTACAGGACCTACAGATGTAGCACTGAATTTCAGACTTCAGTTTACAGCTTCCTGCCTACGACCTGCCAAAGACCAGTATAGAGGAATGTTAAGCCCTCCCACTATTTTCCAAGAGGGCGTTGCCAGATTTTCAATTTCAGGTTTTAACCAGGAGATGGCGCTTCATTCACAAATACAGAAAGACAAGTTTCATGGACTTTCAGTTGTGTTTTGAAGAGCATTTGAACACATCAATATTTTAGATCAACTAAAGTATATCTAATCTTGTAATTCAATAATATATAGTCTTTATATATTAAATAATCATAATTATAATGTAAATGTTTACATTACACTTCTTTATTTGTTATGCTCATACTTTTACCTTTACAATCGTTTGCTTTAATATGCAGTATATTTTTTGTATATTTTTGTGTTTGCTTCCTCCTGCTCCCTTTCGGACACATACTGTATGATTTATTATTATTATTAATATGAAGATATTTTTAAGATAAGATAAGATGTTACTTTATTGATTGAACATTTTAGTTTAGAATGTGCTGTCCCACGGTAATTCAGAAGGCTCACAGGTCACATTCCGACCATTATTTAAAACAATAGGTGCTTTCACACCGTCTACAGTTTGATTTGTATAGAGGGAGCTCTGTCAGTTTTCGAATTACCCATTTGCTTTCGGGGAGCCCTATTTTTCAGAGCACATCCTGCTACTAAATATGTCACACGCACGCTCTGTTGACTGGCGCAGCAGCGCGGATGCGATCAATTGCTATAAAAACACTCTTCTACTAATACAGACGATGTCACTATGCCGGCGGATGTGGCCGTTGTTGAAGCCTCTTCAGGCTCCGCATCGGCAGGCCTCTCCCTCGGTGTGGAGCTGTCAAGCTCGACCCTAACGCCGCTTATGCCGGCCAACTAAAAGTTGTTTTCCGTTCACGTTGTCATTTTTAGACTCCTTCGCTTCTTTGCTTGTGAATCCAAAAGCTGTGACGCTTGGCTGTTTTCGTTTTGCCATATTTTTTATTACAAAGCCAGAGTTAAAAAAATATCAATATGAACATTTCAAATACCGCGCCGGCATCACTGCCATAACCTTAGCAACGTAAGTAAGAATGCAGCGCCGCCACGTACAGATGGCAACACCCAGACATATTCACAAATATAAAACAAATATTCAGAAACTGTAATGAACAATAACTATTATTTATTTCAAGAACTGTTATTTACAGAAACTCAACATTTCTAATCCAGTGTTTCCCCTAGGTTCACTGCCTTGGCAGGGTGCTGCTCGGGTACCCCGGAAAAAAAATTCGGGGCACCCAGATTTTTTTTAATCCTCTGGAGCAGAGAGAGGAGCTGTGGATTATTGTTATTGATATCGTACAGTAACAAAGTATTTGTACATTAAAAAGTAATAAAGTACAGTGTTACACTTTATTACTTTAATTCAAACTGTATTCCCTTCTTATCATGTAGCCTACACTTCTTCCTTTCATTGATACATTTATATCACCTGACTACAGCATATAACATACCTGCTGCTGCAACCCCGTGCCGCTGCTGCTGCTGCTTCTCTCTGCCTCATCCTCTATTGCTGGAGGCAGCTCCACCTCATCTGATCTCTGATATGAAAGCAATCGTGTTATGATCATATTGAGCTATTGGTGTGAGTCTAACATTAAACAAGCAGTCTGCTTGTCATACATTGCTGACGATACATCTTAAGTGGCAATTTGTTGAGTCACTGCCGCTAAATGCCGGTAGCATCAACTAGCAAATCCTGCATTAGCCTCACATCAACAGGTGTAGACAGAACATCCAATTATCCTGAGCTAATTTACTGAATAAAACAACTCACATCTCCTGTCTTTTTATTCACCCAACTCATTAGATTATTCTTCTGCTGGCGTTTGATTGTTGTTTTCTGTCAAATTCAATACTGTAGTTCAAAACCGCGGTACCTGCTCACCATCTGTGAGCTATTTTTAGAATGCGCACGCTACGTTCGTTATCGCGTTCGCGCGCGTCCACCTGGGCAGGCTGTGTGTGTCCTTCTCCCGTGACGATAACGGCTTGCGGTTAAAAAATAATAATAAACGAATTTGAAACTGGGGACACACACAAACGGGCAGATAGCAGAGCTGTTGTTCTCCTCCTTTCCTCCGCTCTTGTCTCTGATACTACTGATAGTGAGTGTGTGCATTCGCGTGTGTGTGTGTGGGGGGGGGGGGGGGGGGGGGGGGGAGCGGAGCCCCGCCCTTCAGAAACAGAGCGGAGGGAGAATTTGAATACGCAAGGCTGTGGACACTGAAACATGCACATTGGATAGGTAACATAGGCGTTTAGTTTATTTAATAAAAGAGCACATGTTCAACGTGAAAAGTGACCGTAGATAGATTACTTCAGTTGCAATTTGGTGCTATATATATACACATATATATATATTTGTTTTAAATAATAATTTAAAAAAAAGTTAAAAAAACAAACAAAACACCTTGAATTTCAGGCAGGGCGCGGGGCTCCGTTGGCAGGGCGCAGCGCTCCGCCAAGACAATGGTAGGGGAAACACTGTAATCTGTTTGACACAAATATGCACGATTGTTTTGGTCTCCCCCTATTTATCTCAAAGTCAGCCTTCAGGGGAGCTCCCTCCCTCTTCGGGGGAGCCAAGCTCCTCCTAGCTCCCCCCCATTTCGAACAGTGTCTGTGGCTGAATGGCCAGCGATTAGGTGCGGCGCATTTATCATAGGTGATCAGAGCTAACTGCCTGCCGTCAGATTTCATTTAAAAAACAGATCTGATTTTAAGACTATTTCTGCGCTCATAAAGAATGATAAGAATAAGAATAATGCGTGTTGAACTGGTTTCATTAATTAGTGAGTTTATTTAACACTAGAACCGCCAATCGGGTCAATCTGTGTGATGTGTGTTGTGTGTGTGCAATGTAACTTTTTTTCAATAAAAATATTAAAGTCTCCCAGTCAGTGACTTTTCCTGAAAGTGTGTTATGTAACACCCTATGTTGTTAAAAATTGCATTCTAATAGCGGTATTTGACGGGTTTAGATAGGCCTATACAAAAACCTCTGGCGGTTCTAGTGTTAAGGTAATTAGGTACAGTAGAAGCCCTTTTTTTATCAGTAACGAATTTAGCAGTTGAACATAAAAGTCAACTAACTGAGGGTCACTTGCAATGACAGTGTTGTGTCTAACTGCAAGCTTGTCACTCAGAGTAACCTACCGTTAATTTAGCTGCTGGAGAAGAAAGATCAAGGGGGGAGGGGGGGAGAGAGCTGTGGTTGATGGGCCATTAGTTATGTAAATACACAGCTGAGAGCTGCCGTTTCATTCAGACTGTTTAAAAAACGGTAACAACGGACTATTTTTCTTAGCGGATGCATGTCAATTTAAATCAATACAATAACTATTTTTTAAATCAATAAAAACATTTTCTAAATCCATAAAAGCATTTAAATTAATATTGGGAGTCATGTCGTTACTTTGTTGAGAATGTGGCCGTGTAATAAGCCGGATAATTTGCAGCGACTTGTTCCTTATGGGGAAAATAACACCCGTCATGTGTGTGTAGAGGTGTGTGTGGTTAAAACACTTTCATGAAGTGAAGGAATTTCCTTCTATAAAACAGCTGTGGGCAGCAGTGAGTGTCACGGACATGAATTCATAGATCAAGGCAGACTGGTGCACACACTCTCCTGTCCTGCCAGGCGACACGCCCGTTCTAAACCGTGTCCCTCACTCCTCACAACCCCAAAAAGTGTATTATATTGTTACATCTCAGATGTTATGTTTCAGTTGTGCTCTGTCTATGTTCAGTGATACAAACGTGTCACCTTTCGGAGAAATTCGCCGTTTTGAATCCAAAATAAGTCGTTTGTGTGATTCATGTAGATCTGCAATAAAAATATGTTTGGGGTATGGGGGGGTCTGGGACCCGGAGTAATCTGCGGCCGTGAGCTGTTATGTGCCATCATGACACGCATGGTGTTCTTTTTTTTATATATTATAATGAAGTACGCATAGCCGTGGGAACATGTTTCAAATGGGGGGTGCTGTGGGGATGACACCAGGGCTGGTTCTGACCGATGTGCTGCTAGGCAAGATTTAAGCTGGCAATGAAAAACCTCTACAAAAGACCAATACACTGCAAAAAGAGAAATATATTGACATGGTGCACAGCTTATATAACAAGGCTTCAAATGTATTATATATTATAACATGTTTTAATTGGGGGGGTGGACTTCACATCCTCTCGGGGGGTCCGGGGATACCCCCCCGGGAAGATTTTTTTAACATTTTAAAGTAAAATGCTTCAATCTGGTGCACTTTGAGCACCCAATTAGAGACTGATCTAGGGGGTACAACTCTAAACACCCATATCAAAAAGATCGGTTTGCATTTTATTAATCAAATAAGTAGGTATGTGAACATTTCCAATAACCTACCATAGCCAATAACAAATACATGTAACTTATTTTATTTGTGTTGTTCATTCATATCTTATTTTACCAGTTAACATTTATTTATTTATGTATATTTTAAAATCTCTCCAGTTTTAAACAATATTTTTGGTTTACTGTCCTATAGTATACATTGGAATGATTTGAAACCTGTTTTTATTTATCCTAATAATTATAAAGGTGTGCCTTGGAAATATTTGTTTACATAAATTGTGATCAAAACGTTTGAGACCCACTGAGATAACTTCGACTAAAGTGAACTATCTAAGCCCTCAGAGTCCTTTACCTCACTGAGCCTCTCAGTCTGACAGGAGAGAACCCTCCCTCCACATTATTGTAGAAAAAGCTTCTTATATCCGTTAGCGCAGCAGAAGCTAACAACAATCCCCGCCGGTACCGCGTTATCCCCTCTCTCTATCTCTCTCACTTTGGCTGTGAGCTGCGGGCGCCTGCTAAGCCAACATCCCCCACTTTCATCACTTACAGCGCCCATCGCACAGGGCAAATGGAAAATGTAACCGGGGTGAAAAGGGTGTTATCTTTACTTAATTATGAATGTTGTTACATCAAGGCTGAAAATTCCTTTTTTTTCCTATTATATCTTGTGGAAGTGCAGATCCCCTGTTCTCCACCAGGGGGTGCTGCAGCACCCTCAGCACCCCTACTTCCCACGGCCCTGGAAGTACGAGCTGTGTGCTCGAGTCTTCCTGCCTGTCGGCTCTGCTCATGGATGTATAATAAGGCTCTGCTGCTCCGAGATGATGGTCTAGCTTCAGCAGCTACATTACCGGGTGCGTTCGTTAATATTAACTGTGCGTCCGGAGTCACTGTGGCACAGACTGGACCGCTGGTGAACAGCTGTTAGAACGGGCCGTTCAGGTGTCAGAGCAGAGCTCCCTGTCGGAGCGGCAGAGCGTGATGTGAACTGAAACATTTTTCTGTGGCAATATTATTTAAGGAATCGTTGAGCTAGCTAGCTAGCATATATTGTCACTATCTGCTAACGTTAGCTTTAGCCTTCTATTTCTAATAGTTTTTTTCATAGGCTATAAACAGAGGTGGGATAAGTATATATATATTGTACTTGAGTAAAAGTAGAAGTACTCAGATCTTGTACTTGAGTAAAAGTAGAAGTACTCAGGTCTTGTACTTCAGTAAAAGTAGAAGTACTCAGATCTTGTACTTGAGTAAAAGTAGAAGCACACAGATCTTGTGCTAGAGTAAAAGTAGAAGTACTCAGATCTTGTACTTGAGTAAAAGTAATAGTCCCAGAGTGTAGGAATACTCTGTTACAGTAAAAGTCCTGCATTCAAAATGTTCCTCAAGTAAAAGTAGAAAAGTATTATCATCAAAATATAGTGAAAGTAGCGACAGTAAAAGTAGTCATTGTGCAGATTGGTCCATTTCAGAATAATAGATATGATATGTTTTATAATGATTGATCATGAAAGTGTTCTCAAAGCTGGTAAAGGTGCAGCTAGTTTGAATGACTTTGTATACTGCAGGATAGCTTGTGGATTTACTCCAGGTGGAACTAAAGTCGGAATTAACACTTGATTATATTTCACATCATTAATCCACATCTGTAAAGTAACTAAAGGTATTACATACATGGAGTGGAGGAAAAGTACAGCATGTACCTCTGAACTGTAGTGGAGTAGAAGAACAAAGTAGTAAAACATTGAAATACTTACATAAAGTACAGGTATCTCAAAATTGTGCCCAAGTATAGTACTTGTTGAGTTTATGAACTTAGTTACTTTACACCATGTGACTATAAAGATAAAAAGACTTAAGCCTTGCACAGAGGCATGAAAATACATTTTCAAAATGCTCAACAGTGCTGCCAAAATTATAAACTGACTGCTACACAATTTAAAATAAATGCTTTTATATATTTCTATTAGATGTGACTCTTTGGCGTTTCTGTTATTATTAACACTGCTGCTTTAGTTGTTCTGACTGCTAAAATCCTCTGTCATTCCGTGGGGTGGGGGAGCCGGGGGCTCGGATCCTTGTCACCTTTTTCATACCTGATGAGTTTGCATCCCTGTATGTTAAAAAGCCTCAGTCACCTTAATTCATGTAATAAAAACATCTCAGGTCAGTAACACTCAAAGCTAAATGTGCAATACCATGTTCAGCTATGTTACTATTTATAATGTTATTGTTGTTACATCAGAAGATGTACATATTGGAATGATTTCTTAACTTACAGTAGGCTATTTTTTACAATGTGTGTTGGAAGGATTTATTAAATTACAATGAATATTGTCATTGTTGAAGGCTTTTAGAGAAGGGTGAACTATAAGCCTGAATTACACAACATTTTATACCTAAAAACATAAAAGCCACAATAAATAAATCACAATTATTGTAGTTATTTTTACCTCCCGTATTGCTTTCAACCCACCAGCTTTTATGGTGTTGTTACGTCACTAACTGTAAACTTGTCACATACAGTCTATGGTCACTCAGAGTAACCTACTGTTAATTTAGCTGCTGGAGAAGAAAGATCAGGGGGGAGGGGGGGGGGAGAGCTGTGGTTGATGGGCCATTAGTTGTGTAAATACACAGCTGAGAGCTGCCGTTTCATTCAGACTGTTTAAAAAACGGTAACAACGGACTATTTTTCTTAGCGGATGCATGTCAATTTAAATCAACCATAAAAGCATTTAAATTAATATTAGGAGTCATGTCGTTACTTTGTTGAGAATGTGGCCATGTAATAAGCGGGATAATTTGCAGCGACTTGTTCCTTATGGGGAAAATAACACCCTTCATGCAGATCAGGATCCCTCCGCTACGCTTTGGGATCCAGATCGACCGACGAAAATCCATTAAAATATACATATTTTTGGTGAATTACTGAGTTTAACGTTTTAATTAAGTTGAATACAGTATATTCATATGTGTCAGTGATTTCATGTCAATTCGGCGAACATAAACATAAATGATCGTGGTGAAGATGATGATTAAATTAGGATTAAAAATCGAGAGCCGGGCTGCATTTCCTCCCGTTCGTTTTTTTCGATTAACAAAATTATTTTGTTAAATAACAACATGGTGATGTTTTGTAAATGATTACATGTCTCTTATTTAGCACAGTAGTATGATATCCGTGACATATGGATCTTAACAAAGTTCCGCTGTACATTCAGCGTACTGTATCTGACTTTATTTCACATGAGCTCCAGTGTGGAACCCCACTGCACCCCCTGGTGGATCAATGATCCATTGCAGCTGGCTTCATTATAATTACATTTATCTATCACGGGGGCGGTCTCAAGTCAAGCTGGAGGTTTTCCCTTGAGCGAGGGCAGATCACGTACCAATCACGGCCCTCGCGTTTCAAACTGTCTGAAATGAATCGCTACATCTGTACTACACCCTCAACGCCTTCCACTAGGGTTCCAACCTCAACACCTTCAACTACAACCACCACTACACCTTCTACCACAACTGAAACAACAACAACATCTCAGACAACTGCACCTTGTCCTGTTGGACAAGATATGACATGTGGTTGGTCAGAATGGATCAATCTGGGAGAGCCAACCACGGGCCCAAATGGTGGAGATGATGAATCAATCCAGAAGATAATCTCTGATGGTTATCATATATGCTCAGCTCCTGAAGAAGTCCAGTGTAGATCTGTTCTTTACCCAGGTCTTCCTATGTCAGAGATGGGACAAACTGTGACTTGCAACAAAGATGTTGGTTTAATTTGCAACAACAAACAACAGGGGCTTCAGCAACAGTGTTTTGATTATGAGATTAGATTTAAATGCTGTGGGTGTCAAACCCGTTCTACTATAGGACCTACTACACCAGGGCTATTCAACTAAACATTCAGTTGGGCCAGATTTTATAACTACAAAATTCAGCTGGGCCAGACATTCAGCGGCCTGTAAAAAGCGGGTAGTGGTACATTTTAAACCAACACATATTACTGCGATGAAAAACATGCAATTTTTATTCATTGTTCATCTAACAAAAGGTAGGTCAAAAAGTGCATAAAAACACAATAAATTAGCATTAATTTAACAGAATCTGAAAAAAAAGTGCACAGTTGTAGCATTACATTTGTTTGCTTTAGAAGTCAAATATTCAGGTTATGTTTTTTGAACCAGGCACATCACAAAGTGCATTTACTGAATACAATAATAGCAGTCTTAATAAATGTCCTCACATACAAAAAACACAGCTAAAGAGCTCCAATGCAACACAAAGAGGTAGTTCTGTAGCAATACTATTTTTTCACTTTTCAAGTAATAGCAAAAAAATCATACGTTTTGGTCAAATTTGACCCAGACACATTACAAAGTGCATTTAAATTAATACAGAAAGAACTGTCAAACCCTTCAGTGTACAAACCCATAACAAGGGATACGGGTAACTATATGAATGAATACTACACTACACGCCTACTATAGTAAACTAGGTGCTTACTATCACCTCATTTGTGATTTGTCATCGCTGACTTTCTCAATGGGAGAAGGGACATTTTTTGTTTTGAACAAGAGCAGTGATTTTTGGCTCATAGGATGTCAATGCAATCCCAAGACATTGGTGAAGAGTGCTGTCAGTCAGGGAGCAGCGAGTGCTACTTTTGATTGAGTTAATGTGTGAAAAGCTTGATTCACATGTGTATGTTGATCCAAACATACTGAGCACATAGATTGCTACTTTCTGAACGTTAGGGAACTGCTGTTTTTTGACATCACTCCAAAACTTCGCTGGCCCGTTAGTGCGCTGCATGTCAATAAGTTCCAGTGTATATTTCCCCTTGTCGAGGCAGGGGACCACTTCCTTTGCTCGGGTTGATACGTCCCCCTCAATTGCAACAGTGAAGGGGTCTCTGGCAAAGCCCATCATCACCTCTGTGGGCAGAGCAAGTCCATCCAATCGACCGGCAAAGTTCTCTTTCAACCTCGCAATGAAATCTGTCATCACATCCGTGATTTGTGCCGGAGATGTGATGTGTTTGGGGAGCGTCGGAAAATGCAGCATCCGACCCGTGCTCAAGTCGGTCGCGAAAAGGTCCAGCTTGACTTGGATCTGCTCCACAAGATCAATTACCGTTTTGTCTCTGTTTACGCTTCAGAGTTGAGAGAGACATGTTTTAGAGTTGCTATCATAGGACCACCGTTACTAGCACCACTAGATGCACTTTCAAAAAACGTGCTACGTTGTGGTTTGGTGGTTTCTATGAAACGCGGAGTGTTGCGTTCAAGGTCTGTACTAGTGTAGGAATTTGGCTACGGGAGGCTGGGCCACTCGGGAGTTGGTTCTGGGCCGCATCTGGCCCGCGGGCCGCCAGTTGAATAGGCCTGTACTACACCCTCAACGCCTTCCACTAGGGTTTCAACCTCAACACCTTCAACTAAAACCACCACTACACCTTCTACTACAACTGAAACAAAAACATCTCAGCCAACTACTACTGCACCTTGTCCCGGTGGACATGATATGACATGTGGTTGGTCAGAATGGATCAAACTTGGCAAGCCCACATCAGGCCCCAACGGTGGAGATGATGAGTCAATCCAGAATATAATCTCTGCTGGTTATCATATATGCTCGGCTCCTGAAGATGTCCAGTGTAGATCTGTTCTTTACCCAGGTCTTCCTATGTCAGAGATGGGACAAACTGTGACTTGCAACAAATATGTTGGTTTCATCTGCAACAACAAACAACCAGGGCCTACGCAACAGTGTTTTGATTATGAGATTAGATTGAAATGCTGTGGCTGTCAAACACCTTCCACGTCTACAGTACCAATTACACCCTCAACGCCTCCCACTACAGTAACATCTACAACACCCTCAACTCCTTCCACCACAGTAACAACTACAACACCCTCAACTCCCTCCACCACAGTAACAACTACAACACCCTCAACTCCTTCCACCACAGTAACAACTACAACACCCTCAACTCTCTCCACCACAGTAACAACTACAACACCCTCTACTACTTCCACCAGAGTAACAACTGCATCTCCCTCAACTCCATCCACTACAGTAACAACTACAACACCCTTAACTCTATCAACTACAGTACCAACTGCAACACCATCAACTCCATCAACAACAGTTACAGCCTCAACACCTTTGAGTACAAAAACTACAACACCTTCTCCCACAACCGAAACAACAACAACTCAGCCAATCACAACTGCACCTTGCCCTGGTGGACATGATATGACATGTGGTTGGTCAGAATGGATCAACCTTGGCAAGCCCACATCAGGCCCAAATGGTGGAGATGATGAATCAATCCAGAAGATAATCTCTGATGGTTATCATATATGCTCAGCTCCTGAAGAAGTCCAGTGTAGATCTGTTCTTTACCCAGGTCTTCCAATGTCAGAGATGGGACAAACTGTGAATTGCAACAAAGATGTTTGTTTCATCTGCAACAACAAACAACAAGGGCCTATGCAACAGTGTTTTGATTATGAGATTAGATTGAAATGCTGTGGCTGTCAAACACCTTCCACCACAGTAACAGCTACAACACCCTCAACTCCCTCCACCACAGTAACAACTACAACACCCTCAACTACTTCAACTACAGGAACAACTACAAAACCATCAACTCCTTCCACCACAGTAACAACTACAACACCCTCAACTCCCTCCACCACAGTAACAACTACTAAACCCTCAACTACTTCCACCACAGTAACAACTAAAACACCTTCAACTTCCTCCACCAGAGCAACAACTACAACACCCTCAACTCCTTCCACCATAGTAACAACTACTACACCCTCAACTTCATCCACCACAGTAACAACTACTACACCCTCAACTACTTTAACCACAGTAACAACTAAAACACCCTCAACTCCTTCCACAACAGTAACAACTACAACACCCTCAACTCCCTCCACCACAGTAACAAGTACAACACCCTCAACTCCTTGCACCACAGTAACAACTACAACACCCTCAACTCCTTCCATCAAAGTAACAACTACAACACCCTCAACTCCCTCCACCACAGTAACAAGTACAACACCCTCAACTCCTTCCACCACAGTAACAACTACAACACCCTCAACTCCATCCACCGCAGTAATAACTACAACACCCTCAACTCCCTCCATCACAGTAACAACTACAACACCCTCAACTCCCTCCACCACAGTAACAAGTACAACACCCTCAACTCCTTCCACCACAGTAACAACTACAACACCCTCAACTCCTTCCATCACAGTAACAAGTACAACACCCTCAACTCCTTCCACCACAGTAACAACTACAACACCCTCAACTCCATCCATCACAGTAACAACTACAACACCCTCAACTACTTCAACCACAGCAACAACTACTACACCCTCAACCCCTTCAACTACAGTACCAACTGCAACACCATCAACTCCATCAACAACAGTTACAACCTCAACACCTTTGAGTACAACAACTACTACATCTTTTACCACAACCGAAACAACAAAACCTCAGCCAATCAGAACTGCACCTTGCCCTGGTGGACATGATATGACATGTGGTTGGTCAGAATGGATCAACCTTGGCAAGCCCACATCAGGCCCCAATGGTGGAGATGATGAATCAATCCATAATATAATCTTGGCTGGTTATCATATATGCTCAGCTCCTGAAGAAGTCCAGTGTAGATCTGTTCTTTACCCAGGTCTTCCTATGTCAGAGATGGCACAAACTGTGAATTGCAACAAAGATGTTGGTTTCATCTGCAACAACAAACAACAAGGGCCTACGCAACAGTGTTTTGATTATGAGATTAGATTGAAATGCTGTGACTGTCAAACACCTCCCACTACAGTACCAATTACACCCTCAACTACTTCAACCACAGTAACAACTACTACACCCTCAACTCCTTCCACCACAATAACATCTACTACACCCTCAACTCCTTCCAGCACAGTAACAACTACAACACCCCCAACCAGGGGCGTAGCTGGAAATTCTGGGCCCCATGAAAGAATCTATTTGTGGGCCCCCAATCCATGCGAGTGCGCATTAGCGCGCACGCAAAAAAAAATGTGGCCATTTATTTATTGATGAAAACGCATAATATGGTTTTTACCTATACATTCGGATCAGCAGTTCAGCACCAGTTCAGGATGTCGCATTGCGTTCATCTTCAATGAATGGACCAATGCAATAGTCTACCAAACAACCTTGAGTTGCACTAGCTAGGCATATTTTCCCCTATTCTTGTGACAATGTTTTCTGATACTCAACATACAAAAGCTGTTACTTGTCCTGTCTCTCTGTAATCCCATCTCCAACACAAATAGTCTACTCAAGCACACTATTAGGTTGACAGACACTTACATTTTGATGTGCTCTGTAGTATACAATCGTTCCCTGCTTGGATATACCTTTTACTAAGCAGATTTTGAACTGTCGTGGGCAGAGCACTAGCTTTTTTGCTGTAGCGGCCGGGTTGCTGCCTTTCTCAGCAGAGTGCTAAAGCCCTACCTGTTACACGCGCAAGTAATTCGAGGAGGCGCGAGTGACAAGTGTTGAGTTATTGGTGGGGACAATTCAGGATTCTTGGATACTGGTGGGGTCAGAACCTTGCGTCCACCCCCAAAACGACACGATGAAACCCAACCTCGAAAACCCTGTTGAAGTTAATGAACTGTAATGGACTGCAAGAAATCAACATGCACTGACTATCAACTTTATCTTCTGTCTATTTAATTGAAAATTACACCCAATACAGGAATGAACAAACAAAAAATCTCAACATTCTTTGACTTATTAAATTAAGATTTGAACAACACAAGGACAAAAGTATAAATTAACTGAAGATGTGAACATAATTATAAAACAATAAACTCTCAGGACATGAACACACTTACAGCAAACAATGAAAAATGTAGTGCGAGAGGACTATGCATCAGATAGTAATTGTTCACAATGTGGGCTGTAGCCTGTCAGCTTACTATAGGGAAACATCCCACAATCCTGTCATAGACTGGATTTTTATTCCTAAATCCCGAACGCCAATCGCCGGACCTTCTTGGTGGCAAAATCTTTTACGAGCTCTTTGAAATCAAGTGACAGAGCCAGCTTGCTTTCAATCGATAACATTGCAAGGCTGTTCAACCTCTCTTGCGACATGGTAGATCTTAAATAGCTCTTGATAAGTTTCAACTTACTAAATGATCTTTCACCACCAGCTACGGTAACTGGGAGCGTCAAGAAAATTCTGAGGGCAATGCAAACGTCTCCAAAAATGCTCTGGAGTTCCATCTTGTATATTGCATTCAGTAGATCAAGAGAGCTACAATCAGGGGGGAAAGTGGCAGAAAATATTTTATTGAGATGCCTTATCTCACTCTCAAACTGATCTGTGAGATCCTGTGAGTATTTCTCCCTCAGTGGCTGACACACAGAAGCCATGACACTGTCACTCAACTTCCCAATTTTAAGTATGGCAGCAAATTCTTCAACAATATTTGCTCTTGTTTGGAACCGAGTGTCCAAGTCACTTATGATCTGGTCCATGGCAGTGAGAAACACAGTGTTACGGAATGTTGTTTCTGGCCTATCCTCCTGACCTGTTCCTTCAGCAGTTTCATCATGAAACCTCTTCCTCCTCCTCTCACGGCAAAGTTCTTTTTTGAAATGAGGTGGAACCTCCATTTCCTTAGCTACCATTGATGCCTCAGACCGAATAGCATCCCATCCATTTCTGAGAGTCTGCATCTCATCTCTTAGTGCAGCAACATTACCTGCCTCCACCTCTATTGAGATTTTCCCTGACTGGAGTATCACATTTCTGTCATCAATAGATTGCAATACTTTCACCCAAATGGTGAGAAGGACAATGGCATCAAATGACATGAGGTAGTTCCTCAGACCAACAGCTTCAGATTTGGCCTCACCTGTGAGACTGCATGAGCTCAGTATGGTAGCAAGGGCTTCAATGACACCAGGTAGGTGCTTTGCTACAGGTTTCACAGCATCAATTCTCGCACTCCAGCGAGTGTCAGATAGCCTATGTACAGAGCAACCTGTTTTCTTTTTGTATATAGACCAACGAGATGGACTGGCACTTACAAATGTGTAGAGGCGGTTAATGTAACCAAAAACGTTGGATACTTCAGGGCTCGATTCTGCAGCATGCACGCCTACCAGATTCAACGTGTGGGAGGCACAAGGTGAGAAAGTAGCAAGATTATTCTTTTTCAGTATTTGTGCTTGGACTCCCTTGATTTTCCCTGACATATTCGCCCCATTATCATACCCTTGCCCCCTGCAATCACTAATGTCTATCCCTAGATCCAGAAGCACACTCTCCATCATGCCTGCTATTTCACATCCTGTTTTTCCGTTGAAATCTTTGAATTCAATAAATCTTTCAGTGATCTCCCATTCGCCTGTGTCTTCATTATAATGTACATATCTTATGAGCACAACATTTTGCTCGGTGTGGGAAATGTCAGGCGTTGCATCACAAATGATTCCATAGTATATGGCATCCTCCCTTTCCGTCAGAATGGTTTTTAAAACCTTTCCCCCACACAATTCAATAAACTCGTTCTGGATGTCTGGGCTCAGATAATGAGTTAGCTGGCTTCCTTTTTTGGATGTCCTGATTTTGTCTAAGTGGTCTTTCAAGAGTGGATCATATCGTGACAAAAGTTCGAGCGTACCTACAAAATTTCCATTGTGGACATCGCCCAAAGCATGCGTTTTACCTCGGAAAGCTAAATTCCTCGTTGCCAAGTGCAGAGTGACATCAAGGAGTCTCTGCAAGATAGCTTTGTTTTTCTCAATTTCAGACTGTAGCTCTCTCTGCAACTGATGATCAACGCCACATGCAGTCATAACCGAACACTGTAGGTGTTTCCATCGCAAATAACAGTCCCTGTGATTCCTACTTGTTTCATGGCTTGGGAATTTATCATACATGCGACGCCACTCGACGTCACACATCTTGTATCCCTGGTCACTACTCAAAGCACTAAGAGAGGGTATTTTTTGCTCCTTGGAGAAAAGAACACATGGTATGCAGAACAGTGCATTTGCACTTTCACTGTGAATCAACCAGTCCCTTTTCACTTTTCCCCTACCCTTATCTGCTTTGGTGTATTTCAAGTAATCTGGAAATCTCTTTCCCTTTGAATCATGTGGAATTTCTTGATCTGTTTCTCGCATTGCTAATTTCTTTACAATAGTTGCCCTGTCCTTGTCACTCATCCTAGCTGGGAACAACCCTGGGTCAAGTGATAGCAGATCTTCTACCTCAGACACCACTACAGGTGGCTCAGTATCTGTGGCATCCTGTGTCGGAGCCTCACTTTGTCCCGATTGACTGTCCATAGCTGCTTCCTCCTCATCTGTGCTGCTTTCATGGTCCTCGACCTCTTCTTGTACTGGTACCTCTGCCTCTTCACCTCTGCTCTCCTCGTTGGCTGCCTTGCTCGAAGGCCCTGGCTCTAGAGTATCCATAGTGTACATAATTTATAAAATGCCCTATAATAGTAATAACACAGTACAGCTCGAGCTATCTCTTAATTGTTATAATAATAATAATAATAATAATAATAATAATAATAATAATAATAATAATAATAATAATAATCATTTGTATAGATATTTTTCAATTGCTCAAATCTAGCTATAGCTACTGTAACAACCTCAATTTAATGTGCCAGTGGTCAATGGTATTGCAATTACTGGAAGAACTAGAGTAACTAAATGTGAATATTACCTAAAGTTGTATTCAATGCATGGTAAGCATATTTAAAATCTGTTTGTTAACCCCAAGCCCTGCTGCTTTACCTCCCTCTCCTTCAACTGGGAACCGGCCTGAGGGAAGGGGTACTGATCCTGAAGCCGCATCTGTGCATTAGAGCAGATGTGATTAGCATGTAACATTATACAGGTTAGGTTAGCTAGCCATAGCAAAAGGGCATAGCTGCTGGATACAAATTCACTGGGCTCATCGACACTCATCTAATTTTTGATAGCAACAGGTAGCTAACGTCAGCCACAAAATGTTGGCTAAGCTGTTATGGGCTTCAAAACAAGTTCTGTGAATAAATACCTTTCTTGTGAAAATACTTGGTGACTATCTGTCGACCTCTTTTATTATTTTCCTCTTGCTGACGTTTTTTCTTTCGTTTCTGAGCTCCTGATTCATGAGCTGTAGAGGACATTTTCCTGTCAGTCTGTTCAAGCTGCAAGCTGCTGGTGCACTGCTGTGCCGCCTAGTTATAGTTGAAAGTGGGGGTGCAAGATTAGTAACTGGCAGGCAAGGGGTGGTTTGGAGTGGGTCAGGCACGACCACCTCCATGGCAGAATTGTTTTAATTTAATGAACACCTGTACGTGCAATTTCCTGCAATATAGAGCACAGAACTGTCTCAAAATCCTATGGGATCCTAAAGGATTCCTATAGGGTTCCAAAAACGTATAGAGATTCCTATAGATTTTTTTGACTAGGGATGTTATCCTAGGTCTCTTTCTCACTTCCTCTGCCTCCTCCCTGAGTCTGCACAGTCACCACATCATTCTACATTAAGGAGAGCAATACACTTATGAGTACACTGAACTGGTTTGAATACACAATCTTTATGCTACTCTGTAAAGAAAGGGAGAGAGGGGGGAATATATTATCCAAGTATTTGTGTCTTAATTTGTTATGTTATCCTACACTTTAAGCTGACTGATATTTCCATTACCTGTAACTCTTGTGTCTCTTTCTCTCCTTCTCTGCCTCCTCCCTGAGTCTGCACTGTCACCACCACATCATTCTACACAGGAGAGCAATACACGTATGAATACACTGAACTGGGTTGAATACATGATTTTTTATTTTTTATGCCATGTTCTACCTGGTTGGCTGGCTGGCTACACACACACACACACACACACACACACACACACACACACACACACACACACACACACACACACACACACACACACACACACACACACACACAGTGTGCAGGTTAGTTACAGTAGGAGATGGGCTTCTATCATATTATCTTCTATCATTCTATAATTCATTCTTCTTTTATTTTCATTTCAGGTAGTTGTACCTTAAGAGAATTGAAGGCTGGCATCTGTAAATGCAGATAGATATAAGTACTTTATTCTTATTTTATTATCATTATTTTCTTTCCAATGAAATGAAATCAGAAAATAAGTGGTATATGATGGAAAATATGAAAGTCAATGGTTGAAGGAAAATGGACTTCGGAAAAGTTTTTTATTTTGTATTTACTGTTCTGTAAAAGTCTTGTCGAATGCAATGTTTTATGTTTTGTGTGGACCCCAGGAAGACTAGTTGTTGTCATGCAACAGCTAATGGGGATCCTAATAAACTCAAACTCTAATGGGCTTCGATCTACCAGGTAGCTAGCTAGTCAAACACACACACTGGTTGATGTTACTAGCTAGCTAGTGTTAAATATGTTCTTTATTCTCGCGTCCAGGAGAGAAGCTTTAAAATGAGACTAAATGGAGTCTCTGAAAAGATTCAAATGGGATACTTTAATTAAAAAAGGCGCGGTAGTGTTACAGACAGAATATTGTTCCGTCAGACAAACAGCTGTGATCCGGTTCTCCTGAGCAAGAAGAAGACAGCGGATCTCTCCTCCGGCGCTGCTATATATATCCTCTGCTGGCTCCTCCCCGCCAGCCGGCTCACCTCGTCTCCAATGTCCGTTATTGCATTTAAACAGAGGATAGGTTCTTTTCACATTCAATATATGCTTAACACGCCGTTTCTCCTCATATTCTCTTTCATCACTTTTCATTTAACACATTCTAAACGCTGTAATCAATACTCTAAACAATACTTCTCGGCTCGTTTGGTTGCCGGTCATTCCGGATGTTGTCACATGCTACTCTCGTCTGTAAACAATAATGTATTCAAATAAACTGTACTTTCATTTAATATTCAACATGGTAGTATCTCGACATCTATCGTTGTAGTGTTAAATCAGTAGGTTTCGGTTTTCACCACACCAAGTCATTTCGCTCCTCAGTTCACCTCTTTAGGAAATCGTATATTAGCCACATGCTACATGCTAACCGTAGATGAAGGATTTTCAGAATAAAAGCTTAACTGCTTGTGCACAAGAATTTCTGGTTTTTCAGTATAAAAGAGCGTTTGAACTGACGGTATGTTTAAGCTACATTATACCATCAAAACATTGATTTTAATTTCTAACACTAGCAAACGTCAGCTAACCGCTAGCTAACATAAAGAGTGACCTGTAATTCAATGCAGCGAAAATGAAGAGAAGGTGATGATTATAAATGTGTTTTATTGTATTGAGTGGTAGAAGTAAAGACATGTCTAACATATTCTTTGTTTGAACAACTTACTGAAAAGGTCTGCCACCAATGACAGACTGTTCGCGGTGATTTACACTCAGCCTACCTGCATCAGGACTGCTGTGGGTGGGAGGCAGTTGATCAAACCATTGTGAGCGAAATGCGGGGGGGGGTCACAATCTTTGGAAACTTAAAAACTCGCTATTAAGTGTCTATAATCAGCACAAGTTCTTTCATTGCGTATTATTAATTCGATTGAAATTACACACTTATGTTTACAGTGATATATTGGGGGGGAAATGTCATATTTTTCATATGATCAAAAAGTGGGGGTGCAAAAGCACACGTTTGCTCCCCCAAGGTCAATTGTGGGGATGCACCTGCTCCGCTTGCTCCATTGCTCAGGCGCCCATACCATGCAATGAATGAAGGGAGGGGTGCTCATTCTGTCAAACAGAGTAACAAGCACCTGTTTGTTTCTTTTGGGACGTTTTTTTTTAATACAGGCAATTATACTTTTGAGTCATTTACATTAACTTACTTTAGGATAATAATAAAACCATATTAATAAAAAGATAATAATAGTGTTCTCTGGGCCCCCCCCCCCCCCCAGTGCTGGGCCCTTGGAATCATCCTAACCTCCCCCCCCCCAGCTACGCCCCTGCCCCCAACCCCCTCCACCACAGTAACAACTCCAAAACCCTCAACTACTTCCACCACAGTAACGACGACAACACCCTCAACTACTTCCACCACAGTAACAACTACAACACCCCCAACCCCCTCCACCATAATGACATCTACAACACCCTCAACTACTTCCACCACAGTAACAACTACAACACCCTCAACTCCCTCCACCACAGTAACATCTACAACACCTTCAACTACTTCCACCACAGTAACAACTACAACACCCTCAACTCCCTCCACCACAGTAACATCTACAACACCCTCAACTACTTCCACCACAGTAACAACTACAACACGCTCAACTCCTTCCATCACAGTAACAACTACAGCACCCTCAACTCCTTCCACCACAGTAACAACTACAACACCCTCAACTGCTTCCACCACAGTAACAACTACAGCACCCTCAACTCCTTCCACCACGGTAACAACTACAACACCCTCAACTACTTCAACCACAGTAACAACTACAACACCCTCAACTCCCTCCACCATAGTAACGACTATAACACCCTCAACTGCTTCCACTACGATAATTGTAGTTACAGAAGAAACCACTCAACCAATTACTTTGCCACAACACTGCCATTGTTTTCATAATGGTTCTACGTTTCCTGCTGGTAAGTACTGTTCATAATAACGGATTTATCTTGAAAATGGGGCATATCAATTTAAGACACCAGTTTGATATCACAAAAAAACACAAATATAAAATAAAGGCCTATACTACATAAGATATTTGTTCGAAACCCATTTCTCCACTTAAATTGTACACTTAGCATGTACCAAACAATCCTATACTAAATTGTTATAGAACAATAAACCAAATATGCAGGTTCATTGTTGTTGCTCAAACAAACTCCAGTGACATTGGTACAACGAGTTTAGGGAAAACAGAACGTCTTTCACCATAATACATATGGATCATATGGAGCGTCCGCTCAAAGGCACAGTTGAATGTTGATAAATATTGTCACAGCTTGGCATCTACAATCCTATTTTCCAAATTGCTTAGAAATACTGTACAGCAGTTTGTTTATTATAAGACAAATGCAAGTCTGAGGAGGTAAATTAATAACAAAGAGTGCCAAAGTCTGCATGTATTTTTTGGATGCACAGTATCTGAATACATCTGCGTAATGTATGAAAGACTTGAATAGAGGATACAAAAAGAGTAACTGTATTCAATTATATTTACATAAAAATAATGGAGATTAGTAGCAGGATTACAATGTAACAATACATTTGAAAATAAGATGATTAGATCATAGGAAGACTGAATCTTATTTTATCTTTTCATTTAGTCTCTCTTTTCTAAATCTCTTTTTCTTTTTTTAAATGCGGTGGGTGGAAATCTGATTTATTAAACAACAACAAAAAACTATAGTATTCTGTAGGCCTATCCTTTAATCAAAGAGGACACATTTTATATACGGAATAATTTGGTTTCTTCTTTTCTAAGTTGATATTGTATAAATAAGGTTATTAATTAAGCTTGTTTAACATTTAATTAATAATTTTAAGAGAATATAGATTTAGGGTAACCCTTCGATCTCTGGATATAACATTATTTGATATGTGATAGACTCCTTTTCACGAACCTGCTGTGTCTCATTTTCAGGCTCCATAGTATACAATGAGACAGACCCTGATGGCTACTGTTACACAGGGTACTGCAATGAGAGCTGTCATATAGTAACCACAGGACAGCCATGTCATATGTATCCTCCACATCCTCCACCTGTGGTCTGCTTAACACTTCAAGGTCCAAAACAGGTAATTCTTGATTTATATTCCATACAAATGTTGTTATTATGTTATTATGACAAATTATTTTTGGTTTAGTCAGCACAACTACTTGGTTAAGTTTAGCAAGAAAATGTGATTTTAGTTTAAATAACAAGGTCAACATCCTTTGTTTTGCGTCCCATCCCTCCCTTATGGAGTTTTCTAGCTGATATACAATGCAACTGACTATAGCCTCTGCTCCTGTTACAACTGCTACTGTTGCTATATGTGTTGTCTTCTTTTATTCAATCCTTTGGTGAACAAATGTGCTGAAACATGATCAGTACTGCCTTCTAGTTGGTTTAGCAGGCCCCTTCTGACCTGCATTTATAAAGCTGAAGACCACTGATAGCACTCACTTAATCGGCTGATAAATGGAACCAGGTGTTAAATCCTTTGACTGTTATTAATGCATTAAAACCACTCATCTCTATTTTTACACACCAATCTTTAATTATCCTCACAGACTGGTGAAAGTTGGATTGAGAGTAACTGTACTCAGGCAACGTGTCTAAATGGCAATGTGTCCCTGGGCCCCAGATTGTGCCCTACTCAAAAGCCTGTAGTCTGTGCAAATAACTTCGCTGCAATTCAAGTGCTGGATGATGATGGATGCTGCCCCCACTATGAATGTCAATGTAAGTCTGACCTGCTCAAATGTTGGTTGTTGAAAAATCCTATGGTTGAACATGTAAAAGCATTTTACCTAAAACAATCTTTTATCTTCTTTTCTTTCTCTATATTCTTGACTTATATTGTTTCAACAATTGCGTGAAATGTCATAAAAAAACTGAAATACATTTTTTGTATGAAGGTATCTGCTACGGGTGGGGGGATCCCCATTATGTCACATTCGATGGAACCTACTATGGTTTTCAAGGCAACTGTTCCTACTGGCTGGTGAAAGATCTCGCCCAAATATGACTTCAGTGTTATGATTGACAACTACTACTGTGGAGAAGCTGATGGCTTGTCCTGTCCTCAGTCCATCACAGTCTTCTACAAAAGCTACAAGATCTTTATAACGCAAAAGGATATAAATTGCATGTTTAAAAATCAGGTAATTCAAAGCAATTGTTAACTTTCTTCCTTTCAATTTAAACTAGTGATTATCTTAGCTTCAACCCTTTTGTGTTCCCTTCATCGCAAATGCAACCCATTGTGTGAACCTTACAAAACTGATTTGATCCTTATTTATACAATTATCAAATGCATTGATCCTTGCAAATTGTCATTTCGGCTTTTTGTCTTAGATTTCCGTCAATGACAGGCATGTAAATCCTGCATACCAGAACGGTGACTTCCGTATGACCACCACTGGTATTGATACAGTGCTTGTCATCCCTAAAATCCATGCCAAGATCACCTTCTCAGGGCTCATATTCAGCATCGCCCTGCCCTATAGTCAATTTGGCAACAACACCTGGGGACAGTGTGGTAAGTCCTGCAGTTTAAATAAAAAGCATCTCAATGTATGTAGACTTTGGAAAGCAGTCGATAATGGAAATGCTTCATATCTACAGAGGCTGAATATGTTAATACTTACATAAGATGGAATCTATTGTACCTATTCGAGACATTCTGCCATCAGTGTGATTGATAATGAGGAGGGTTTCTCCAGGCACATGTGATAACAACCGGACAGATGACTGCATGTTGCCCAGTGGCAAAATTGATTCTTCATGTCCTAATATGGCACACGAGTGGCATACTAACGGCAGCAGCTGTAAACAACCTCCTCCCACACCAACAACAACTCCTACGCCCGATACCTGCAATACAAGCATCTTTGAGATCATCAAGAGCAGGTAGGAGGAAAATAGGAAAACATGTCATCTATAACTCGAATCGTCAGTAACATCAGATTTAACATTGCTTAGTTTTAATAATACATTTCAGCTCATGATTTTGAGATTTTACAAATTATTTCACTTATTGTAGGTAAGTACAGTCTTTATATGAAAGAACACTGATAACTGACTCGTCTGTCAATGTATTCAGCTTGTGTCCATTCTGATTATACATCTCATACTCCCCAGTGTATTTGAAGCTTGCCACAAGGTCGTTGACTACCTTCCTTTTGTGGAGGCCTGTGAGTTTGACGTTTGTCACATGCACATTAATCACGTTGGCTGCATCAGCTTACAAACGTACGCTGAAGTATGTGCTTTGGCTGGAATATGCATCGACTGGAGGAATTCCACCAAAGGACTCTGTGGTATGCAACTATATTATGTTATACAGGCACTATAACAATATCAAAGCAATGACCTCAAATTAAAAAAGCATGATGTTTATTCTGTCTTCGTCTCTTATAGTATATACATGTCCAAGTCCCAAAGTGTATCAGCCCTGTTGCCCACCGGTGGAGCCTACCTGCGATCTCTGGTACAGACATTCACCAACTCTCATTGTCAATCCATCAACATTCATTTATGCTTTGACTCACATACAACATTGGCTTTCACACAATAGGTTGTTGTTTCTGCAGGTACAACCAGAAGTTTATCCATACTTTCAATGAGTTCAGTGAAATGGATAGTGTGAAGATAGAGGACCAACCTCCTCTCCTCCGCCTCTGATGAATGTGTTCCTACCTGTGGTAAGGGCAGATGGCACTTCTCTATGGCAAAAGCAGTAAAGGCAATCTCACATTCATTAATGGACTGTATTTTTATCTGACTGTTTTTGTGACAGTTTGTGTGCTGTAGAACAATTAGGATGTAAGGGAAACTAACTTTAAGGCCCTTCTGCCAGGTTGGCACCTGATCTGAGACCACCTGTGTTTCTTATCCTTATCTTTCACCTTAAAGTCTTTCGCCATTACTTTGCCGTGCTGTCGCTGACATTCTAAAGGTATTCTGAAATGTATTAAAAATGTCTTTAATTTCCCACTGTATCACAGAACTGCCAACTTTTCCTTATAATTAATAACCTGCACACATATACAGGTTTTAGCTTAACCTCTTTTGGTTTATGCAAACCAACATATTCAACTTAAAGTGAAGGTAGACAAGCAGTGATTTAGCACAGTAAAGCTGTGATATTAGATCTTAGCCAATTTAAATACGGAGCATGCAAACTGAAAGCAACCTGCGTAGGCAATGGGTTAAGTTTTAACGGTTAATCATCATTTGGAAAATGAAGTTTGAACATAAGATTAGGAAAGATATGAGAATTTTGAACACACTCAGTTTTTACTAACCTTATCTCCTGAGGCTGGCTGGCCAAACCACAGATGATTGTAAATTACTTTATTTAGTGGGAACGCTGTTAACAGCATTCCAACTAACTGTTCTTCTACGCACGAAAAGTTTATTATTCCGCCGACTTATTTTGCCGCGCTTCTTCTCCCGCATTGAACATCGCAGAAACTCCGTTCAAACATCAAAATGTTCAGCTCGGTCGGGAATCGATGGCTATTACTTTTCTCATTCATAACTTTCATAATTCCAGAGATACATCCCATAATTCATCACATTTTTAACATTTGAACTTTAACATTGCGCAGCTCATTAAGGCAGAGTGCGTGATGTCAGAGTTAGAGTGGAGGACAGTTTGAAATTTGCCTTCATATATTTTTTTAAAACTGCCATAATTCCCAAACCCTACATTCCTGAGACATACTTTTTCATGACAAACGTAGGAAAACATCCGGTAGCTTGAAAAATGACAAATAATTAAGCAAAAATGATTAAACAAAATGCTTTTTGAGGACATGAAGTGACAAAAACGTTCAACATTCCTCCATTAAAGGCCATTGTAATTTCAGGCTGATATTTCCTCACGGCAGCAGCCGCACACCTTTAGTTAAACTGCCAAAAAGGCCACATCATTAACCCGAAACTACACAAAAATTACACTTCAGATACTCAACTTCCTTGACATGCTTCACGTTTTCAAATTTCACAGATATCTGTTACTGTTCTTCCACAAAACGCTCACATGTAAGAGGTTAATCTCTCATTCAGAACAATGAAGCCTTTGAAGTCTAGGCACCTCGTTAGCTCAACTATAAACACCTGTGCAATGGAACACGATGATGTCATCACTCCAACTGACATGCTCAGAGCAGCAGACTTCAGATAGCAGTGTGCAAACAGTCCAGCCGTGAAGACATCTACAGGACTGTTTTGAGATTTCTTCAAATGCCGTTGCCATGGCAACACAATGCTCGCCTTTAAACACGGTTTTCTCATAACTTCAGTGAAAATACTCCAAACAGCCCAGAACTACACAGGTTTGGTGACGATGCAGCCATCAACGCATCTAAGCGTAGTATGGGGTGTCATCAAATGCCGTTGCCATGGTGAAGGACCACTCGCCATGAAACACGATGTGGCTGTAAGTCCCATCGACACGGTCCAATCGTCCCCCAATCTTCACTTGTATATCACCTAGGGTTGCCAACTCCCAGAGTTTCAAATAAGGGACACATCTTGGCAGCGCGGCAAAACCCCCCATTTTTGGGTTAAACCCCTCAATTCCAGTCTAAATTTTGTGTCAAACACCCAAAGTGTGAGGTTATAGTTAGGTTATAGACATGAGACATGAGAAACAGATTATCGTTCAATCATTTATTTTTTCAAATGTGCAAAACAGTTGTCTTTAAATAACTAAATAAATCAGTGCAAAACACACCTTCTGAACAAAAACATAAATATACACCTTCTGAACAAAACACATAAATATAAACCTTCTGAACAAAAAACTGTGTGTTTGAGATGTAGTGCAAACATATTTGGCCTCTTTGAAAGAAAAAATAGATTAGTGCAAAACACACCTTCTGAATAAAAAACATAAATATACACCTTCTGAACAAAAAACAGTGTGTTTGAGATGTAGTGCAAACATATTTGGCCTCTTTGAAAGAAAAAAGTAGATTAGTGCAAAATCGTAAACTAAAGAAAAACACACCACGTGTGTGTGTGTGTGTGTGTGTGTGTGTGTGTGTGTGTGTGTGTGTGTGTGTGTGTGTGTGTGTGTGTGTGTGTGTGTGTGTGTGTGTGTGTGTGTGTGTGTGTGTGTGTGTGTGTGTGTGTGTGTGTGTGTGTGTGTGTGTGCACATTAAAGCAGAAAAAAAATACTATTGGCAAACCCCAAAACTGCCTATGGAACAACCAGAGACGATGTCACACAACCCTATTTCTTCCACTTGTATTTTTGTTGGCCTTTTGCATCAGCAAGGAGTTGTCTATCCACCAGAGATGCAGTGTAAAACTCTGAGCAAGACTCTTCATAATTGAGAGTGACAATCAGCTCACTCTTAATTAGTTCAACAGAGCATCTGTTCCGCACATCTGACCATTTATTTTTCATCAAAGAAAAGACCCTCTCCACGTACCCAGTAGAGGAAGGGATGCTGAGGACAAAGGCCACCACAGCCAGAATGTTTGGAAGGTCAGCTGCCCGGCCCCTGAGAACTGCTACCCACCTCTCAGCTGTTCCCTTCAGCTCCCAATCATCCTTTGACTTTGTGAGGTGATCGAGGAGGCTGTTTGCCGTAACACACTCATCAAAGAGCTCATCCATGGAGAGGTTGAGCCTGCGAATAGAGATGAAACTGGAATTCAGTTCAGTAGCATTATTAAAAACTACTGAGACACTTGTTGAATTCATTTGATAAAATGTTATATTAAAAACAACACATAAAAGCCCCGTGCATTTGTTTGCATTTAAATAAGACATGATTTGTATGATGAGAAGTATTTATGTATAATTTTGTTTTTTATTAATACAAGACAAAAGTGGTGTTCATAATATGCCAGTATAAAGGGAATAAGTACAAAGTGGTACAGTGTGTGAGTTACATACCTGGCAACTAGGTGTAGCTTCTCAATGATCTTTTCCATGTCTTCATATGAGATGTTCCCAGATGTCAGACAGAGTGGCTGCAGGTAAAAGAGCCAGTTTTCCTGAGAGAATGTGAACCACTTCTGCAGATAAGTGATGGCAGTGTTTAAGAAGGCTGTAAACTCTTCCCTGGCAAGGTTAGCTTCAGATGGAATGAGACGCCGAAGCTTTTGTTTGGTGAGGTAGCCATAGAACTGATCATCTCTTCTCTTGATTAGTTTTCTCAGAAAAGAGTCCATGATGGCATATAGGTCAGCAGATGTGGTGGCATCCCTCTCCAGTTTTTTGACCGACTCTTCAAAAAGCATCAGGACATTGTTGCAGAAGAGGAGATACACCTCTGCAAGATCAGCCTCCTCTTCAACCCCAGCTGCATCTTCAGGCAACCTCAGCAACTCTCGCAGCCGCCTTGGACATTCATCACCGAGGCTGATGAAATATGACTTCAGCGCAGTCCAGTTCTCCAACAAGCGGCTGATTGCAGGGTTGAGTGACAGCCATCTGGTCACCACATGGCGCAGAATGTCATGGAACTCTACATCCAGAAACTCACAGAACTCCTTCAGGGTCTCTCTCCTTTTGGCAGAGATGGAAAAGTGACCGTACACCTTCAGGACAATATTTTCCACATCAATTGACAGCTTATCCAAGGCATGTTTCACGGTGTTATGGACCACATGTGCATGGCAGTTGCCACGGAGGATCTCGCTGTTGGACTCCTTCAATTTTGTGAAGACAGAGTTATGGATGCCATAATTGACATTTGCATTGTCTGCACTGAATGCAGACACATGATCCAAAGTTAGACCCATTTTGTCCAGAGAACTTTGGATTGAACTGGCTATCCCTGCAGCAGACTCATCTGCATTTTCAACAAAGTCGATCAGCCTTTTAACAATGCCCTTCTCTGGAGTGAAAAACTGCACAGCCAAGGGAAACATCTTACGATTGCCTCTATTTGAGGCATCAGTTTGTAGAGAAAACTGGAGCGGCTTCACTTCACTCTTCAAATGGCTGAGTACCTCTTCAACTGCCTTTGGTGCCAGGACATCAGTGACCACTGCCTCAGCTTTTGTCTTCCCACACGACATCTTTTTTGCGATTGAGGAGTCACTTAGTGTTTGCAGGGTCAATTTGAATGCACAATCAGATGAGTTATAGCTCAAATTATGTTTGACCGTGTGATAAACATGGGCTACCTCAGCAGCAGTTACCTGTAAAAGAAAAAGAAAATATCACTATACATATAATCATTGTAATATAATATTATATATAATATCAAATACTACCTGATATGTATTACACATGTATATACTAGCTGTTTGAGTGTGTATAGGTTGTATATAGTATGCATTATTTTTTATTATGAACAGAGGTGGGTAGTAATGAGTTACATTTACTTGAGTAGCTTTTTGGATAAATTGTACTTTGAAGAGTAGTTTTAATGAAAAATACTTTTTACTTTTACTTAAGTAATATTGTTCTAAAATAAGAATACGGTTGGCTGCTCTACCCACCTCTTGAATACAATATATATATATATATATATATATATATATATATATATATTCCTTCCCTCCCTCCTTGCTTCTTTCCTTTCTTAAATCTGTACTTCATTCATTCCTTCTTTACTTCCATCCTTCCCCCTCTTTCCTTCTTTCCCTCCTTACTTCTTTCCATCTTCCACTCCTTCCTTCCTACCTTACTTGCTTATTTCCTTCCTTCAATCTTTCCTCCTTCCTTCCTTCTTTCCCTAGCTCCTTCTGACCTCCCTTCACTCCTCCCTCCATCCTTCAGTCCTTCCTTTCCCTTGGTGTCCTCTATAGTGGACACAATTAATTTCTGGGTCTCCGGAGGTGAATAGTAGTTTTAATGAAAAATACTTCTTACTTTTACTTGAGTAATATTGTTTTAAAACAACAATACTCTTACTTGAGTACACTTTTGGCTACTCTACCACCTCTGATTATGAATAAATATTAGTCATTACATCTACTTGCATCATTATATGATTAAGTTGATCATATATTGTTTAAAAAATATCACAGTGTATCAGTGTTGGGGTACTTAATTACATTGAACATTTAGCAGTATGAAATTGACCAAACAAAATGTTTGTAAATGTAGGTTTAATTTAAATTCATATACAAAATTAACATCCTTATTTGACATACCAAGTTAGCCTCTGGAGTTGCTGGACGAACGAGGAACTGTGTCAAGGCTCCCTGGCTTCTCCTTTGCTTCTCTGTTTTCATGTGGTTTTCACCTGCAGCATGTTGTTTAACGTCAGTTAGTCCTCCGTGACTAACTGAAAATTGTCGGCGGCAGACAGTACAATTTGCCTTGTGCACATCGTCCCTTACGCTTTCTAGCCACACGTATTCTTTTTCCCACTCAGTTCTGTAGTAACTCTTTCTTTTCGTCTTTTTCTTCGGCGGAGGAGGAGGAGAAAAGTTGTTTTTTGCATCACTTTCGGACTCTGAGGAGGTAGTTTTGTTTGTGCTTGTCGTCGGCAGCATCTTCCATGTTGGGCAGGACGAGCAGCATGGAGGTGAAACGGTTGCTAAGATACGATACGTTATAGTGATTGGCTCCTCTGCTGCATGACTATGAGTATTGACCAATGAGCTGAGCGTGCATGCTGCTGCTCCCACAGCTCAAGATAGCCCCCCCTGCTTGTGTGTGTGTGGCTCTGAGAGGTGCGCACGCAGTCCTCAAGAGAGCGAATGACTGAGAATCACCATAACGAGCGGTCATTCTTCCACCACCCCAAAATACGGGACAAGGTGCGTCCCGTATCAGTTCATTACGGGACAGGTACTTACGTTTCCAAAAACGGGACAATCCCGTATTTTACGGGACAGTTGGCAACCCTAATATCACCGGTCCATGCCTCAACAGCTCTACGCCAAATCTGAGATCTCACCATATGCCGTTTCCATGGAAACGTATCCCTCGCCATAAAATATGATGTCGCTATAAGTCCAATGGACACGGTCCAATCGTCCCCCAATCTTCACTTGTATATCACCGGTCCATGCCTTACCAGCTCTATGCCAAATCTGAGATCTCACCATATGCCGTTTCCATGGAAACGCATCCCTTGCCATAAAACGTGATGTCGCTATAACTCCTATGAAAATGTTTAAAAATTGCTCAAACTTCACATTTGTGCTAACAGTCTAGCCGTGAGGACATCTACGAGACAGTTTTGAGATTTATTCAAATGCCGATGCCATGGCAACACAATGCTCGCCATGAAACACGGATTTCTCATAACTTCAGTGAAACTGCTCCAAACGCCCCAAAACTTCACAGGTTTGGTAACGATGCAGCCATCAATGCATCTAAGCGTATTATGGGGTGTCATCAAATGTCGTTGCCATGACGACAGATCATTCGCCATCAAGTTAGTTCAGAAGTTTGCAGTTCAAATATTCTGCTGCTTTTCCAAGCCTTTTTACTTTATTTTCTTCTCTTATCACATATTCAAGCCGCCAGTGTTCATGTATCATTTCAATCTAAATTCGCCACTTTCTTCTTACACATTTCATTTCAATCTAAATTCTTCACTTTCTTCTTACACATTTCATTTTAAACTAAATTCTTCACTTTCTTCTTACACATTACATTTCAGCATAGCAGTTTAGCGTCACATTTTCAGCATAAAGCATTCCCACTAGCAATTTCTTCAGGAATTGCATTCTCTAGTTCATTGTATTTCCCTCCTAACAGAAATATGTCGACTGGCAATTGGAAAATGGAAAGAGGTAAATGTTTTTTCAACAATGCCAGACCCTTTTTCTTAACCCTTTGATAATAATATGCCTCCTGCCACACTTACCTTAACATTGTGTCCTCAGGCCAATTCCACGTGGACAGAAGACTGTAAGACATGTATTTGTGAGGAGGACACACTGAACGTCACATGCAGTCGCGTGTCCTGTCCAGCACCGCCACCTGTCAGCTGTGAGGAGCCGGGTCTGGTTAAAGTCAATAATACTGTTGGCTGCTGTCAAGAGGAAAAGTGTGGTAAGTGAGCAGCAAGAAGTGTATTCACTTTGGGTTTGTCCCTTTTAAGTTGAACCCAAGGATGGCCTATCAGATGAGTAATGTAGGCAGCTAGGACTCTGTGCAGGAAGGAACCATGTGTGTCAGAGGGTTAGAAAAACAAAAAACAAGAAATCTGATGCTTCCAGAATGTATGCAGTGGTTGTTTCAAATGAGCTTGAGTCAGGATGAACTAAGGTTTCACTAGATCATGTATGGCAGGATGTTTGCAGGAAGCCATGCTCAAAGTGAGATAACAACCTAGAGAATTGTACTGGATTGTTAATGGATTGTTAATTGTAATGGAGGACCAACAAATGAGCAAACCCAGGTATTTTCTTGCCCGTTCTGATTAGGATAAGGATGTTTTTAATTTATATAGTAAAGATGAATCTTATGTTATTGGCTTGTGTTTAATCAGAGTGCGATTTGAAGCAGTGTCCTGGCCTTGTGCTGCCCTGTCCTGTGTCCATCCTTTCACTCAATAACCAGGTTGATTTTCACTAGGATTTTTATATCAGAATTAATCTGAATCAAATTGGTATTTTTCCTTCACAGTGCCCATTCCGGATGTGTGTGTTTTCAACAACCTTGAATATCAGGTGAGATCCCACATGTTAACATGATGTGATGGGAATAGAATACATCATCATCAAGGATTACAAGATAGCTTCGTTTAAAACATAGAGGACTGTGTCATCTTTCTATAGACATACACTATATCTGGAAAGCGTCTTTGAGCACCCGTAAAAGCGCTAACAAAATAAATCTATTATTATTAATCTATTATATGTCATCAAGAATTTTTTTAAACCTACTAGGTAGTAGTAGTGTGGGACATGTATGGTGGTTGTTGCTGTACTGCCTGAATACTGATGTTTAGCTTTTAAAAAATAGCAAAAATACAAAAATGATGCAACATTTAGACAAATCTAGGTGGGAATTGGTGTGGGATCTGCCAATGAATCCAGGAAAAGGTTTCTTTGCCTCATGTTCCAGTATTTAAAGAATATTAAATAACAAAAAGTGCATTATTTCTAGACACACGTGCACTAGATCTGTTGAAACCAAATACATAGAAAGCCACTGGACATTTGGATTCAGTGAATCTATGAATGTCTTGCATCATAATGCAGTCTCTCCTACAAATGCAAAGTTGAATTCATAAGCCATAAAATATCAACGAGGAGCTGGTTCCTGTTTGAGTCCTCTTTCCATCAACACAGAGGTCAATTGTGAACATATGTTTGTGGCCACTTTTCCAGTTACACTTATAAAACAAAACCCAACAACACAGTAATTAACTTTGGAGGTATGAACCCCTAACTATATGTGTTTTACTGAGGACTGCATAAGAGAGGAAATATCGTCTTGCTGACTGCTCACCCTTTCTACCCAGGTTGGAGACTCAGTGCCCATGAAGTCATGTGAGATGTGCAGATGTAGTTCCCGGACAAATGCCAGCAGCCACCTGAACATCATAGACTGTCAGCCATTACCATGTGACACACACTGCGCTGTGGTAAGATATTCAACATCCAATCAATTGTTGACATGTTTTTAACTGTGCACAGTGTTTGCTGGTAGGCTGTGTATTTGCCAGACCATACAGTTATGTGTTTCCTTAACTGACTTAAGTAGTTTTGGTCAACTTTATTTCGGGGTGGTGGAATCTGGTGCCCTCTTGGATATTTGACCCACATCGTTCCCTCATACATATTTGTTTTTAAGTTCATGCTACCTAGGTTCTTTATGACATTAATTATGATAATTAATCACATTCTATCCAAGAAACATTCATCTTCTTTTTTCAATGGTAAAGGAAAGCACTGTTTGCCATAAAGAATTTTCATTTTTCAATCCACATTAATGCCCATAAGAACTGAGCTCTGAAGTGGACTTTTCTGTTCTGCTTTGATTGTAGGTTCAATCATAAAATATAGGATAAGCAAAAGAAAAACAGAACACTTCCATATTTGATTCAAAACCATCTATTTAGTACACAAAGGGAATCCAGTTATAGGCCATTTTCATGACTTTTGCTAGGACACACGTTTGCCTTCACATCAGCCACAAACAGAGACAACAGGTTAAGTGTTCTGCATTTTCCCAAGCTTTAGTTTTGATCTTTACTGCCACTGTAAATATGTAATACAACTTATTAAAAAGTTAGCAATACTCTAAACCAAACAGACTACTAATGTCAAGCCTGAATCCAAATTGCGATGTTCTCGTACTGCACATTTTCAGGGTTATGAGTACCAGGTCAGCCCTACTCACTGCTGTGGACAGTGTGTCCAGGTCGGCTGCCTTGTCGCATTGCCTAACTCCACACAAGCATTAAAGGTTAGTATCTGTGTTTGTGCATGCACTGTTCGTTTGGAGAGAGAGAGTGAAAGAGGTTAGATGTGAAGATTCTATGACGTCATCAACATTCATTTTTTGTTTGCTTTTGGTTAATGCCAACCATGCTGTGTTTTGGAACATATTTAGCAATATGTTTAGCGTAAAAACTTAAATAAACATACATAACCCCTGGTGTGACATCTCTTCACGTTTTTCCAGTCATGCCACTAGATCTTTATTCCATGGCACACACACATTGAAAGAAAGAGCAGGCAAGGCAACATTCCACATATGAAGATCAGATGACTCTGATAAAGCGCGCTTTGAGAGACTGTTTTATAAGAAATACAATTATTCGATTTGATTCCTCAGCCTGGAACCCTTTGGAGTCCCACTGGGAACCCCTGTGTGAAGTTTGAGTGTGTGAAGATTTCTAATCACTTCGTTACTGTTGAGGCCAAGACCATGTGTCCTCCCTACGACCCTGCAGAATGCATACCTGGGGTTACGTAATGTAACCCAGCTTCTATGAGTATAGGCGCAGCCCTCTAAGGCTATCGCTATTGGGTAATCCCTCCTGCACGTGTGCAGCACTGACAGATTTAATCCACGCCCACCTATGACGTGGGCCCCACCTCCGGGCTCACTTCCGTATAAATAGGAATTAGGCCCTACTATCTACTCCCACACAAACAGCTTTTCTTCAGCTATTCGCGGAGCCAGTGGGGCCCGACCCTTAGAGGGCTGCGCCTATACTCATAGAAGCTGGGTTACATTACGTAACCCCAGTTCTATATCGTATAAGGCTTCGCCCTCTAAGGCTATCGCTATTGGGTTAAGGGCGAAGCAGGATGTAGTCTACGCCCCACTGGTTCCGTCCGTTACCAGAAGCACAAAACACACCTACTCAGTTAATAACCCATGTCCATTTCGTCCTGCGTAAAAATGGAGCATCACATTCCCAGGGAATATATCATTTAAAAAATGAATATTCTCCATAAGGGAACGAGGGTAGGCTTACTTATGCTACCTATCGTTTATAAGAGATAGAGACCGAGTCTCCTTTAAATAAAACGATCAAGAGAGGGGGGAAAAGGGCAGCTCTCTAAGTGCCTACCGGCCGGAGAGAGGGCACGCAATTAAAAAAAACCGACATTACTCATTCTGACAGGCTATTCAGCACTGAATGTGTCAGAGAGGAATGGGAGACATCCCTCAAATAAAAACGAATAAAAGAACAGGGTGAAGACCAAGATGCAGCCGTGCAAATGTCTTCCACTGTCATTCCTCCGTGCAACGCCGTAGAGGTTGAAACTCCCCTGGTGCTGTGCGCTTTAATGTTCTCCGGGGGATCCAACCCAGAGGAGACATACGCCTGTGACACCGCCTCACATAGCCAGTGTGACAGGCGCTGTGTAGATAGAGGCTGCCCTAATGAGCGCTCTCTATAATGTACAAACAGACGCTGGGATTTGCGTAAAGCAGCCGTGCGTGCAATATAGCCTGCCAGCGCGCGCACGGGACAGAGGAGATGAAAAGTGGCTTCTTCCTCCGATATGTGAGGAGGGGGAAAGAAGCCCTTCAAGGTTATCACTCTTGATCTAAAAGAGCTTGTTATCACCTTTGGCATAAACGCCGGGTTCGGGCGTAATACAGCTGAGCTGCCATCTCCTTGGATCTGGAGACACGACGGAGCCACCGAGAGAGCAGACAAGTCACTCACCCTTTTAGCTGATGTCAGAGCTAAGAGCAGAGCTACTTTGACTGACAAAAACTTCAGGGGAACCTGATCTAATGGTTCAAAAGGAGCTTTACCCAGTGCGCGCAGCACTAAAGCCAAATCCCATTGAGGCGCTAAAGCGCGTGACACCGGTCTGAGTCTCTGTACTCCTCGTAGAAAACGTTTTGTCAGAGGGTGACTGAACACCGTGCCGATCTCAAAACCTACGTGGCATGAAGAAATGGCAGCGGCATATGTTTTTATCGTGCTATAAGCCAAATTCCTGTCCAGCAACAGCTGGAGGAATGACAGCACGTGAGGCAGGGGACACGTAACGGGGTCCAAGCCTTTCCCTACACACCAACTCTGGAACGCTGTCCATTTGGCTGTGTAAGACGCCCTGGTGGACGCGGCCCTAGACCCCTGAATAGTACTCACAACATCTTGAGAGAGGCCCAGCCTCTCTAAGTGTTCCCGCTCAGGGGCCATGCCCACAAACGTTGGCCTAACATTGGGTGACTGTGGATCGCTCCCTCCACCTGGGAGAGAGCATCCCCCCGCCACGGAATTTCCCACGGTCTCCCTGACAGCATCCGCTGTATGCAGGGGAACCAGGACGCTCCCGTGCGCTCCGGGGCTATTAAGACCGCTATCAGCCGCTCCTCCTGCACTCGGTCCAGGAACCGAGGGATCAGAGGGACTGGTGGGAAAGCGTACAGTAACACCTTGGGCCAAGGTCTGTGTGCGAACGCGTCCACCCCCAGAGGGGGGTGATCCTGCCTTCTCAGGGAGAACCAGAGAGCACATTGCGCGTTCCCGCGTGCAGCGAACAGATCTACCTCCGCTCTTCCGAACCTGCTCCATACCTGGGAGACCAGCTCGGGGTGGAGGCTCCAGTCCCCTTGTCGAGGACCTCCTCTGGACATGAGGTCTGCCCCTCTGTTCAGCTCGCCGGGAATATATACTGCTCTGACAGAGAGTACGTGTGTGCGCGCCCAGCACAACAGCCTCCTGGCTGTGTCCAGCAGCTGCGCTGATCGTACACCTCCCTGACGATTTATGTATGCTGCTGCTGCCTTGTTGTCCGTTCGAATCAACACATGATGATTCCACAGCAACGGGGCGAAGTGCCGGATTACTTTCCATATGGCGAGTAATTCCAGCGCGTTTATATGAAGGGACATGTGAGGCGGCCACTGTCCCCCCACTGCCTGCGACATGCATGTTCCTCCCCACCCTGAGAGCGATGCGTCTGTGAACACCGAGGTGTGTGACGTCACTCTGCCGAGGGGAACCCCCACTGACAGGACGTGGGGATTTTTCCAGTAGGTCAGATCTAAACCTACGGACAGAGGAATGTACACCATGCGTCTCTTCTGACGCACGGGGTCGATGCGCAGGCGAATAAACCATCTCTGAAGTCTCCTCATGTAAAGGAGACCCAGGGGGATCACCACGTGACCAGCTGACATCATGCCCAACAGCTGCATCACGGAGAGGGCTGTCACCACCCTGCCGGGTGTGACGCGCCCGAGGAGAGCTGTCAGATCCTCCACTCTCCGCTGTGAGAGTCGTGCTCTCATGCGGGCTGAGTTGAATTCCACCCCCAGATATATGATAACCTGGGAGGGAAGAGGACAGCTCTTCTCCCAATTGATTATGAAACCCAGGCTTGACAGGTGAGATACAAGTTGTACCGTCTGTAAAGCAGCTTCCTCTCTGGAGCGGGCCAGCAATAGCAGGTCGTCCAGATAAAATAACACTCTCATCCCTCTTCTGCGTAGCGGCTCCAGCGCCGTCTCTACACACTTTGAAAAAGTGCGTGGAGCCAGAGAATATCCGAACGGCAGTCGATTGAACTGGTACGCTATTCCCTGGAATGAAAAACGCAGGAATTTCCTGTGTTTTGGGATGATGGTTATGTGGAAGTAAGCATCCTTCAGGTCTATGGAGGTGCACCAATCTCCCTGGTGAACACACTCCATTACCTGTTTGATTGTCAGCATATGAAACGGTCTTTTCATTATCACCCTGTTGAATGCTGACAGATCTAGGATGGGTCTCATCCCCCCGGTCTTTTTCGGGATAAGAAAATAACGGGAGAAAAACCCCCGATTTTCTTTCCCCTGAGGAACCCTGGAAATTGCTTTCTTTAACAGGAGTTTCCGCAGCTCTGACTGGAGCGCAAGACACTGTTCTTGGGATGACAGGAGCGTTTCCTGAATCCCCTCGAACTGCGGGGGGGGGGTAAGGCAAATTGCAGAGAGTACCCTCTGCTGATCAGCCTGCTCATCCATCCGTCCATTAAACATAGCCGCCTCCACTCTGAGCACCGCTCTGAGAGCGGGCGTACCTGTTTTTGTTGTGTTGTGGTAGTCATGGTGACAAGCCATGCCAGAGCCCTTGCCGCCGTTGCCCGTGAAGCAACCCAAGGGGGGCCCCGCCCTAAAGGGCTTTGAAGGGGTCTCCACACGCTGCATCACATACCGGCTCTCAACCTGTCTCTGTTTAGGAGAAGACTCATCAACAGGACCCTGAGGCGGGTTTATGCTCCAACTCGTGGAGGTGTGTGCAGTGCTATTCACCTCGTGCGTAATAGCCGCGCTAGGCTTAATACGACTGTGTGTAGGCACAACTGGAACAGAGAAAAAACTGCGCTGCTTGTTACCCGAAAGGATAGAAGTAGCCGGTTTAAATGTCAAGCCCTGTTGTCTTTTAACCGACTGGTTAAATACCGCAGGCTTATACAGCGAGCCTTGCTGTTTTCTAACCGACAGATTAGAAACAGCTGGCTCAAACGGCGAGTCCTTCTGTCTTTTACCCGAAAAGGAAAAAACAGATGGAATATGCAACAAGTCCCGCTGCCTTTTAACCAATAGATTAATGGCAGCCGGCCTGACTAGTGTGGGGGACATGTGAGACACAGTTGCTACAGACACACTGTTGAGATTTGAATCGTTTTTATTCAAAATTCTCTCTTCCCACATAACCCCCCCAAAGAGTCATCTTCGGTTCTGTTTCCTCGGAGGTTCCCTCGGAGGAGCAGACCAGGAGCGGGGGTTCCTTTTTCCCCTCCGACTCGACGCCTGCAGATCCTGTCTCTGTGGCGGAGGAGCGGAGACCTGGGACGGAGCCCCTGCAGCTGCCGAAGGGCGATTCTGACGCCGTTGCTGTTCTCGCCGTTGCCCGCGCTGCCCTCGCTGAGACTGTTGCGGGGGCTGCGGGTGCTGTCGTTGCTGTCGCTGCTGTTGCTGAGGACGTTTGTCCTGAAGCCAGCTAGCGTGACGCCTTATGTCTTCTGCCTGCTCCGCGGCAGATTTCATAGACTCCACCATGGTGTGGAACTGTGGCCCAAACAGTCCGTCCGGACTGACTGGCGCCTCCAGCAGCTCCTTTCCTGCACCCTCCGGTATATTCCCCTGCTGTAGCCAGAGGTACCGTTGAACCTGTGTCGCCCATGTCGCAATCCGCGCCTGCGAGACTGCGACTGCTGCGCACAGGGTAAATGCAGTACTAGCCGCCTTACCTATCTCCTCAGCCTCCACTGAGGACATGGTTTTAGACTGCTCTGACATTTCCACCATGGAATTTGACAGCAACGCTATATTGTTTGCCGCCGCCGACGCCTGGAACGCACACTGATGCATGCGGTCAGTCTGTCGGGCGACAAACCGATCTTTGGCGGCAGCCAACATGGGTTGCCGTCCGGAAACCGTGTTGGCCTGCCTAGCCCCAAAGAATGCCGTGAGGTTCGGCTCTAGAGGAGGCACGGTCGGGAAATTCACGTCCGTGAATCCCTCCACTCTCGTGAGGGGCACGTATGTCCCTATCGGAGCTTTCATTGCTCCAGGGTGCCTCGCTGCCCCCTCCTGGTACTTCCTTATGGCCGGGAAGCGTGGCCAGATCGGGTCAGTCCTAACCCTGTGCACCCGGGAGAACACCCCGGACATATCATCCGGCGGTGAGCTCTCCTGAGCTAGGGGAACAGGGAGATTTCTCCAGGCGGCCGCCTTAGATATAATCTCCGGAAGTTCTAGGAGGATCCCACCGATCGATGGCAACGCCGTGGCGCCGGAGATAGGGATCACTGGGACGATCACCCGGTGATCCCTGAATGGAGGGGACGTAGTCGTCCGACTCGTGCCCTCCACTCGGATCCAGGAAATCAAGGGCTTTGTCCCCGGAGTACTCCTCCTGGACGTGCCAATCGTCCTCGGCGGCCGCAGCAGCGAGAGCGTCCGCTCTCTGCTGTCTGAGGGCCAGCGGGAGACGGGCACAATGCGAGCAAGACACCCCGGGATTGAGAGCAGCGTTCGCATGCTCTAATCCCAGGCAGGACTCACACTGTGAGTGCCTGTCAAAACTCATAATGTAGCCCGTTCCGCATACGAGGCAATCCCTGACACAGCCTTGACTTTCCTGTCCAGTCTCCATTTTACCGGAAAACAGAAGCTTTTTAGGAGGAATGCTTGTGTTACGGTAAGTAGCTCTTAACAGAACTGTTTTTGCCTGACAATGCTTCTGCAACGGAGTGCTGAAGAAAAGTGGGAGTAGATAGTAGGGCCTAATTCCTATTTATACGGAAGTGAGCCCGGAGGTGGGGCCCACGTCATAGGTGGGCGTGGATTAAATCTGTCAGTGCTGCACACGTGCAGGAGGGATTACCCAATAGCGATAGCCTTAGAGGGCGAAGCCTTATACGATATAGAACGGTAACTGACACACACACACACACACACACACACACACACACACACACACACACACACACACACACACACACACACACACACACACACACACACACACACATACACATACACATACACACACACACACACACACACACACACATACACACACACACACACACACTATGAAAAGCAGCAGTATACTGATGTGATCTGATTGTGTGTCTCCTGCACGGAACTGAGACCGTCGCTCCAGACGGATGCTGCCACATCTGTATGTATTGTTTTCGTGAACCTGCACACTATCCAGCCAGCTCTCCTTTCTCACATTGATGTCAACGTATGATTGAACCATTCAGAAGCATTGTAGTATTAGTATTAGTTTTTAGTATTAGTATGTATTGTAATAATGTACAGTAATGTATGTACAGTATTAGTTTGTCGGGGGACATCTTACTTCTTCCTTCTCTCTGTCTATACCTGTGTACTCTCATGTTCCGATTAACCCAGCTTCCCCAAATGTCTTTCTTTTTGGTGTCTATATACGCCGGGATCCGGAGTCATGGATGATCCTGCGGTCCTGTGTCATGGATCGCGAGTCCTGGATCTTGAGTCGTGGCTGTGGTCCTGGATCATAAGTCCTGGATGGATATCCTCGTGGATTCATCTTCCTATTATACACACATGCATTTCCAAACATTTGGACTACCTATGTTGCAAATGTATTATCTTTTCAATTTACACACGGCATCTATTGCACGTCTGTCCGTCCTGGGAGAGGGATCCCTCCTCTGTTGCTCTCCCTGAGGTTTCTCCCATTTTTCCCTTTAAACTGTGGGGTTTTCTCCGGAAGTTTTTCCTTGTACGATGTGAGGGTCTAAGGACAGAGGGTGTCGTATTGTCATACTGATATTCTGTACAAACTGTGAAGTCTACTGAGACAAATGTAACATTTGTGATATTGGGCTATATAAATAAACATTGATTGATTGATTGTGATCAGCAGGCCATTCAACAACTAGTGTCGGTATTGATCCAGGGCAGTTACCTGACAGCTAGGAGCTCATGTTGAACAAAGAGATTTGTCTTACTAAAAGAAAATACTTTTCAACCATGACCTGCTACCAGCAAAAGCAGGAGAAGTAGCCTCCAGGGTATACAGCTGCTATGAATGTGTAAACCAGGTCAGATAGAAAGATCTCATCCCTCCTCAGTCCTGCCTCAGGAATTCACAGAGGTCAGCCCTGCAGTGTGAGCAGCACTGCTGTGACCGTGGAGACCCAGGGCTGCCGCTCCAAAGAGGTTGTCAATGTCACGTCCTGCGCCGGAGCATGTGGAACCTTCAGCTTGTAAGTCCCCCTCATGTCATTGTCCCAGGACGGGTACAAATAATAATGCTTTTTTTTTCAAATGCTAAAACACGTTTTTTGGAAACTTATTTGCTCAAAACACTAAACACGATTAGGTAACAAGATATAGGGAGGCTAGACCTATACAATTGATTTATTATGGTTTATAATGTAATGTCAAGACGAAGAAGAAAAAGATGGCTGCACTGTTCAGTGTCAATCCTGTGGAGGTGGAGGTTATAAATCTCTAAAATCATGTTCAGCTTAAGTCTCAGCAAAACTCACAACATTTCTGGAGCCTTGTAGACCCAGAAAACGATAAGAACATTCACCAAGCAGCACTGAAAATGTCTGCTTTATTTGGCTCTACATACCTTTGTGAAGCAGCTTTTTCTGACATGAATGTCATGAAATCTAAATACAGAACAAGACTGACTGATGAACATTTAAATGACTCTATTAGAGTGAACCTAAGTGGGTCCAGCATACACCTCAATGGTGGACTCCATGCAGCGCCAGTCCTCTCACTGACTGTGCAAAAAAAGAGTGAATGCACTTATTTTATACATGTGCCATAAAATGTTTGTACGGTGGTGATTAAGGCGATGTATTCACTATGTGGGCCATAATAAGAAGTGAAAACATTTTATTTTTCTCTTGGACATTTATGTGAATTTTCAGTGATGTACTTAACTATGTGGGCCATAATAACATGTGAGAAATTGTCATTTTCTTGAACCTTGATGTGAAGTTAAGATTTTTGATAAGTTTTGGGTATTGCAATTTCACACGTGTACAAAAGTAGCTTAATTCAACTGATGAGTGCTATGTGAATACATGTAAGCGATGTGATGCAAGTAGCTCTTGGCCACTTTCATTTTTTCAAAGTAGCTCTCAGATTAAGAAAGGTTGGAGACCCCTGCTGTAGAGAATTTTGCCTATAAAGATTGTTCGGGTCTACAGAAATATGTGCAGAAACACCCTGTTATTATTTTTTCTTTGGTGCTACATTCAAGCACACCACATAGACGGGGGTGCACATAACTTTCTATGGGAGGTACTCAGATGAGTACCTGGAGTCAGTGTTTGGTATTCCAACTTCTGGCTCCACTCAAAGTTATTTGATGAAGCCCTCTGTATCGCGAACGTCAACGGGGGGCAGTGCTAGTGGAATACTTCAGGAAAGTCGACGGGGGGGGGGGGGGGGGCTAGTGGAGTACTCCGTGACCACAGAGCGTGACCGTTGTGATCAGCTGTTTTAGCGCAGTTCTCCAGTGAAGGGGGGGAGTCTCCCTCCGCAGCCGGTTGGCGTAGTTTTGGCACAATTCCGTTGTCCAGACCAACGTTAACAGCAGCCCTGTCTGTGCACACGAAGACCGACTCTGTCTTCTGGTGATCTAACCGCCTTCTGGAAAAGCTTCACAAGTACGTCGGTACGCAAAGGCGCTTTGTGACACAAGAGACGGTACGCACTTCGGATTGTTGCCGCGCATGCGTGCGTACCAGCGTACCAGTTATGTGCACCCCTGCATAGATACGGTTGTGTAAACAAAAATGATGACCGTCAAATCATAGTAAAGTGAAAGGAAACTTTGAGGAAATAGAAAAAAAACTGCAAACAAGTGAATTTGTCAGATGTTCTTACTTAGAGAACCGTGTGCAGTGTTTTGCAAACTTATTGCAGAGCTGAACATGTGTTTAGAGTTTTGGAGATTTGAGTAATAATAACCTCAGGCTTTGTACTTTCGCTATGACATCATCATTGTTATTGCCTGTGATGAAGCTTAGAGTAGTGCACTGATCCTTAAATATATTACATGTACGTAGCCTATATAATATTACATTATTTTGCTTTTTTCCTGTCACCTTTATCTTCACACATGGTTCCACTCTCTCCTCAGTTACTCTACCAAAACGCGAGCTCTGCAGCACATCTGCTCCTGCTGCCAGGAGGTGGTTACGTCTGAGAGGCAGATCCAGCTCTCCTGCCCCAACAGCACAGAGATTAGCTACAGCTACACCCACATCGAGACCTGCGCCTGCCTGGACACCGACTGCTCTGTGGAGCGCCGCGGGCAGACCTTTGCCCCAGCTGCCAGCTCTCGCCGACGCAGGAGATAAAGCCAAAACCAGGCATCATCTGCATACATTTCCCTCTATTTATGTCTCATGTGTTAGGGCAGATACATTTATAAACCCACATATATCTCTTTAATAAAGATCATACAGTACTGCAGGCTGAGTATGTCTTGTTTTCTATACACAGTGTGTGAGTCTGAGGATTTGTCAATGTGAGAAGTGCATCCTTTGAAATGAAATCTAAATCAAATGTCTACAATAAACCCTGTTGTAATAGATTCAAAATGAATTATTACATGGTTTGGTTTAATATTCAATTCTGATTGTTCAAATTGTTTGAGGTGTTTACTCTACAGCTCTGTAGTAGCTGCAGGTTCATCAGAGAGCAGAGGTACATCAAATGGAGGACATGTTTAGGGCTGAGTCTGGGACAACTGGACTTTCTTTAGATGTATATCTCATGTCATAACAAATAAGCAGCATACATATTAAATGTAATGCTGAATGCACTGTTAATTCAACCTTGGATTCTGAATCATCGTTGTGATCCTGGTTGATATTAAGAGTTATCTAAACTGCACTTTCACCAAATATCATAAATGTACTATTATTGAAAGTAATTATCGTATAATAACAATAAGAGCTTTGAGCCATTTCATCTTCCAAACCAACTTTCTCACAGATTTTCCCATATGTAAGACCTCTGTGTCCCTGTTTACTGCTAAGCTGATTTTTTCCCCACATTTTCGTTGTCATACAAAATTCCATCAGAGAGGACAGAATATTGCACCCATCCTCTGGTTCACATTCTTTGTGAAGCAACAGTTAAACTTATACCGGGAGTGGCTCTTTCATTTACTTATTGTGAACAGTGTTCTTATTATTGTTATTTGAGTTTGATGAAAAAAAGTGTTATCACAGAGAAAAACAGATCTCTTTAAACCTAATACAAATTCATGTATGATTAGAAACTATATTTTTTCACATGTGTCCTCCAATATTTCATGTTCATGAAATGTGAGATGTTTACTGAATGAATAAGTTAGCATTTAATTTGACTGAACCAAAAACGGAACCTTTTCTAAGATTACACATTTAGTTTATTTTAAGGAAATAGTATATATAAATATATATATATATATGTATATAGTAGTTCCTCTAAATCAAGAATCACCTTTAAATATGTTTTCCTGCATATTGTAGCTTTTAAGGCAAGACAATGTTTGATAAGATTATAATGTTCAGGGTATTGTCTGAGTCCCTGCAGCACTCCTTGGGAAAATATGCACACAATAGATATACAGTATGTGGTTTGCCACATCGAGGATGTTTAACATCAGACTTAGTGTGTGGTAATTCTGTACGTTCAGCTGTAGCCCATCAATCAAGCAGCCATAGCCGTGGGAACATGTTTCAAATGGGGGGTGCTGTGGGGATGACACCAGGGCTGGTTCTGACCAATGTGCTGCCCTATCGGCAATATTTTAGCTGGCAATGAAAAACCTTTACAAAAGACCAATACACTATGAAAAGAGAAACATATTGACATGGTGGACAGCTTATATAAAAAGGCTTCAAATGTATTTATTTAATATTATAACATGTTTTAATTGGGGGGGTCGACTTCACACCCTTTAGGGGGTAAGGGGGTGCCCCCCCGGGAAGATTTTTTAAACATTTTAAAGTAAAGTGCTTCAATCTGGTGCACTTTGAGCGCCCAATTACTAGAGACTGATCTAGGGGGTACAACTCAAAACACCCATATGAAAAAGATCGGTTTGCATTTTATTAATCAAATAAGCATGTAAACATTTTCAATAACCTACCATAGCCAATAACAAATAAATGTAACTTATTTTATTTTTGTTGTTCATTCATATCTTATTTTACCAGTTAACATTTATTTATTTATGCATATTTTTAAATCTCTCCAACTTTAAACAATATTTTTGGTTTACTGTCCTATAGTAGGCTATACATTGGAATGATTTCAAACCTGTTTTTATTTATCCTAATAATTATAAAGGTGTGCCTTGGAAATATTTGTTTACATAATTGTGATCAATACGTTTGAGACTCACTGAGATAATTTAGACTAAAGTGAACTATCTAAACCCTCAGAGTCCTTTACCTCACTGAACCTCTCAGTCTGACAGGACAGAACTCTCCCTCCACATTATTGTAAAAACAGCTTCTTATATCCGTTAGTGCAGCAGAAGCTAACAACAATCCCCGCCGGTAACGGTGCACCCCCTCTCGCTATCTCTCTCACTTTGGCTGTGAGCTGCGGGCGCCTGATAAGCCAACATCCCCCACTTTCATCACTACAGCGCCCATCGTACAGGGCAAATGGAAAATGTAACCGGGGTGAAAAGGGTTTTATCTTTACTTAATTATGAATGGTGTTACATCAAGGCTGACATTTTTTTTTTTTGTATTATATTAGTATTATATCTTGTAGAAGTGCAGATCCCCTGTCATCCACCAGGGGGTGCTGCAGCACCCTCAGCACCCCTACTTCCCACGGCCCTGCAAGCAGCTGTGTGAGAAGCCGATCAGCTGCACACATGCAGGCTGTGACCACATCCTGCTTCCAGTTTACTTCCCAACCATGAGTATTTGCCCAGGACTTTTGAGATAAAAGGTCATAGAATATAGGACATGGAAACTATGCCAAGTCGCAGACAAACACTCACAGTGTGACACCTTTGGGCAGGGCAGTGTCACACAACACACATCCTCCATTCAGCTCTTTGTTAGGCTCGGGGTGGAACAGAACATGTAGCCCTAGAAGTCTTAGTACAAGGATGTTCACTTAAACTACCTTTCCCTCACTAATGCGGGGAAATATCACTGACCTTTCAACGTTAAATCGTTAGGCATAATAAGTCTCCAGGTAACAGTGTGGAGTTATGGAAGAGAAAAACAGGTCAGCAAACAGGATTCCTGGAGCAGGGAACCAACACACACACACACACACACACACACACACACACACACACACACACACACACACACACACACACACACACACACACACACACACACACACACACACACACACACACACACACACACACACACACACACGAGCGTAGGATTTATTTTAAGTTGTTTTAGAGCCAATGCCTTATCATTGTAAGCAGCTGCACCGATGCTCTGCTCACATTCTCACCTGAGCAGCTCTACTTGTAAAACATATTTGTGGAACTGAAATGTTAATCCGCTGTAAGTCAAAAATAAACGAAGGATCAATACCTTTAATTGTTGGATTTTTGCACACAAACATCTGACTTACATGACTTGAGTATTGAAATATGAGTTGAGAATTTAACAAGAGTTTTTGTACAATAGTAGATTTGTGGTCCCAAAAGTCCAAAAATGATGTCCTATTTAGAAATACTTACAAAGAGTCTGTCTTTTTACGCTTCAACTGGATTTCAGGAAAAAAAGAGTTGGTGACCAACATGAACAGATAGTTAATGTGTGTGTTGTCCGGTCTGAAGGGTCTGGGAGGGAACACTTCAAGTCTGCTTTGTGACTAGAAGACTCTGAGCCCACCGGACCTATTCCACTGCTCAGGGTCAGCTTCATCCATGTAGAATGACAAGAAAAAGAAAAGAAAAAGGTAGGATAGAAGTACAACAAAACATATATTCACCTGAAAATTATAGTGCCTTAAATAGCATATTAATTGACATTGAATTGCATACTCCAGCAATAACTAAATAGTAATATTTAGTTAAATTACTTAACTTAATACGTAATATATTGTTTCACTTGACATGTTCTGCATTGAAAGTGTTATATAAGGGCTGACAAGACTTTATTGACACCACACAAACAAATTAGCTGGCAAAGCAGATCAGAGCTTTCTTGAAAGATGCACCACAGGATGCATATCCTGGACTGAGGGAGCTGAGTCACTGTGGATTATTTAAGCAGGCCTCTGACATCAACACAAGCCAAACAATCCTACCTCCTTAGAGAAACACATTGGATGTTTACACCTGAACAATGGGGGATTTTGTGTTCAATTTCCAGAGCCGAGTTGAGTGTTGGGTGTGATAAAACGTAATCACCAGAGCAACAATTACAACAATAGATAGCAATGGGAAAATGAAAGGCACTAAGTAAAACCATTGAAGATGATGGAAAATATGTACATCTTTAAGTTTGTTTTAGAAGTGTCAAAGAGATGGTGACACGTCTAAAAGCAACTTTACTGAGGATTTAACAAGCCTGAATTGGAGTAGGGACAAAGAATTTCGGAAATATATAGATGTGTCATCTCCTGTATGACTTTATAAAGAATTTAAAAAAAAAAGTAATCACAAATCTGCATTTAACAGGTAACCAGTGGAGGGATGCTAGCACCGGTGTAGCTTTTTTTCTGTCTTTTTCCAGAAGTTTGTTTTTGATTTGAGAGCATGACTCCTTCATTTCTTTTCAAAACCATTCATGCCCTCACACGAATAAGCCCTGCTTTTACTTAAACTGCATGCTTGCTCTCAGATATTTTGATGCTTGCTCCTAGATATATGAATGTTTTCAGATTTCCTGCGTTCCAACCAATAAAACGGCAGGTGTAGTGTTGGCTAATTATCCTTGCATCATTGTGGGTGCATTTGTTTTGTTTTTTACCAGGTGCATTCATCTATGTTCATAGTGAGCAGAAGGGATGAAGCTGGAGTGCAGGATATATAAATATACTATATATCTGAGCACAAGAGTGCAGTTTGTTTTAAAGATTTCTGGCATGCATGAATGTTTGACGTCAATGGCCCCGTAGTGATAGGGTGACCAGAAACAATCACTTCTGTCTTGTTATCGCTCACATTAAGACAGTTCTTTGCCATCCAGTATTTCACATCCTGGAGGCAAGGCAAGGCGGCAAGGCAAGGCAAGTTTATTTATATAGCACCTTTCAACCCAAGGCAATTCAAAGTGCTTTTCAAAAATAAAAGACATTAAGAAAATGGCATTTAAAAGCAGTCATTAAAAAGCAAAGATAATAAAATAAACATTAAAAGAAAAAATACATGGATAAAAGTTACAGTGCAGTCTAAGATATGAATAGTTCAATTAAAAGCAGCGACAAAAAGAAAAGTCTTCAGCCTGGATTTAAAAGTAGTAAGAGTTTTAGCGGACCTGCAGGTTTCTGGGAGTTTTTTCCAGATATTTGGAGCATAATAACTAAACGCTGCTTTACCATGTTTAGTTCTGACTCTGGGGACAGAAAGCTGACCCGTCCCTGAAGACCTGAGAGATCTGGATGGTTCATAATTTAGCAAGAGGTCAGAAATGCATTTTGGGCCTAAACCATTCAGTGCTTTATAAACCAGCAGCAGTATTTTGAAATCTATTCTTTGACACACAGGAAGCCAGTGTAAAGACTTCAGAACAGGAGTGATGTGACCCACTTTCTTAGTGTCAGTGAGGACTCGAGCAGCGGCGTTCTGAATTAGCTGCAGCTTTCTAATAGATGTTTTAGTGAGACCTGTGAAGACACCATTACAGTAGTCCAGTCTACTGAAGATAAAAGCAGCGAAGGCAAGGAAAGACAACACACAACTTCACTTTACGTAGCCAAAACGGTAAATACGTCTTACCTTTACTGTTTTCTGATCAAAAGTTGTGTTCAATGGCATTAAAACGCAAACGCTGCTGAAGGTTAATTCAATGTCTCTGTGTCACTTTGAAATGATTACTGATAATCATCATAACATTTTTGTGAAAAACTGAGTTTTCATATAGAGTGTGTCAGAGCTGTAACTCAGCTTCCGGTTTCGGGCTTGCTGGCTGCGCATCACTCTCTTCACCAACGGTATTGTTTGGATGGATTTAGGAACTTAACCTCGATTTGATTGGCTCTAACGGTTCAAAAGTGGTGTCAATCACCAAAATTGACCGATGGGTTCCAGAGATATGGCAAATCCACCCAAGCGACCCCAGAAGTGGGTTTTTTTTCTAAACCTCTCTAAAAAGGTCAAATTGCACTTGTTTTGCATCAATCTTGATACAGGGTACTTATTATATGTTATAGTTTGGATTCCTAAAGGTTTTTGTCTACTATTCAATCATTCAATGGTGGTTTTCACTATAGGTAATGGGTTTCTTTTGGACGGAAACTATCTTTTTTTTTTTTACTATGTTCTATCTGAATTTTCTTTCAAATAAAACCATCTATATTGATTCTGACTGAAAAAAGATTATTAATTTACCCCTTTTAGAAGTGAAGATATAATCATTTGTTCTGGGCATGTCAGGGCTTAACAGTTTAAAACATCATTCTGTTGGGGGTTTACTAGCAACTACAATGATGAGCTCATGTACCTGAGCAAAATATGCCTTACCTGTTGGAACTGTTTTAATTTTTAATTTTAAGCATCTGCCAAGTGCACTTATTGCCCAAGGGTTTGCAACCCAATTAAACTACTTACATTCCACCACTGTTTTTCCAGTAATAATAAAAGAACGTGTAATGAATTCAAGTTTGCTGAAGTGCTCCACAGGGTTCACATAAGTAAGGTCAGGACATGGACCTTACACGATAAGACAGCACCAAGACAGCTAGGCAGCTGATCTCGATCCATACCAGCTGAAGGGTCTGTGGTTCAGCGGAGGCCTGTAAACGGAACAAGTGCAGTGATAGAGGTGATGATATGTTTGCTGAGCAAACATATTGCAACCTTGTGTGTACTCAAAGGTATTAATTCCATATGCAAATACCAACCTCTCTTAAGACATTTAGAGTGAAGGAGGGACGAATAGTGGAGCTGCCTATCTCTCTTTCTCTCTGAGCTCATGGTTATAAAGGGATTTGCCCTCCAGGTGAGTAGTGTCACAGTGGTTCAGTCCTCAGGAGCAAACATGGGGACCATAGGATCATGGATCATCTTCCTGACGCTGCTTGTCGGCTCAGTCTCTCAGATAGGTGAGTGGGGACCTGGGAAATGCTTACAGATTCACACTATTAAAACTGGACGTTAACAGAAATGTAGTTTGGTTTATGATTAAGGAAATATGACGTACTCAATATATTTTAATATTTTCCTTTTATTTGTCTACAAAATATAAAAAGAAACTACAAATACATGACATAATTGTCTTACTTTGGCTTTCATTGCATGAACCAGTTGATTACAGATTACCCATCATCATACCAAACACAGACTAATGTCATGTTTCAACAGCCAGCTCCAAAGATTTTGAATTTTGATGAGTTTGAGTTTATGTGATTATTACCTATCGATTTGATTGTTAGTCTATGGCAGGTTGGGTTTAGTTCACCCAAGCATTAATATACTACCGTATATATTTTGCACTTCTTATGGCAGCATATGATTATTAACATTGCATCTCACCATTTCTTACATACCTGTTTAAAATGTATTTGTAGGCATTTTATAGACCAGTCACAAAAACACGAGTGAGACTACACAAATGTAATATATGGCTTACATACATTAGTTTTCTTATATTAGTATATATTTACAAAAAATAAATTGCACCCCAAAATTAGGCTACAGAAAATGAAAACAAGGCCCATTCCAAAATGACAGTGACAGTTTAAAGTAGCAAAACTATTAAAATGAATAAGCCTGTGTGGACAAAATATTGTATTGACAACGAATGCTAAACTTCAGATCTACAAAACAAATATCTCATAAAAACTATTCTACAGTTAAAAGGCCAAAAAGACACTACAATCTAATAAACAGTCACAGTTTAAAGTGCCACCAATAGCATTAAAATATGTCTTAGAGTACTGGTCCAACTGCCCATCAGACCGAGCAAATGGCCAATACTAATCTAGGATAATAGGGTCCAAACAGAGGACGTGTCCCTGTTTGCTCATTGTAAGCATCATCAGACTTCAATAAAGAAGAACAGTGAAGAACTAGACCAGCTGATACACAGTTGTTGTGGGAAACATTTCAATGAAAATGTCTTCTCTTTCAGTAAACATAATTCCTTCTCTTCTGACAGGGAGCCTGAGTTAACTGTGTACATGCTTTAGATTTTTGCACACCCTTTCATATCAGTTAAAAAGATGTTCTGATGTTAATCTCGTTTCAGCTAACACAAATAAGATCGGCCGAGTGTGCACGACTTGGGGTCGTTACCACTGGAAGACTTTTGATGGAGATTTCTTCCAGCTGGCCTCCAGCTGTAACCATGTCTTGGTCTTCGAGTGTAAAGACAGCTACAAAGAGTTAAACCTCCAAATGAGGCGCACAGTCATCGATGACATCCCCACCATTAGCAACATTATCATGACGCTTGAAGGCTCTGTGGTGGAGCTGTCCGACAGCTCAGTGATAGTCGATGGCAAGACGTAAGTCCAGTCCAGATCAGTCCATCACATGTTTCCCTGAGACACTTTACCTCATCAAACAATCAATGTTTATTTATGTAGCCCAATATCACAAATGTTACATTTGTCTCAGTGGACTTCACAGTTTGTACAGAATATCAGTATGACAATACCCTCTGTCCTTTGACCCTCACATCGTACAAGGAAACACTTCCAAAAAAGGAAAACTCATTCGTTCTTCTTTCAGCCTGAGACTGTGTTGATAATGTTGGGAATGTTTCCTTGATCAGACATTTACATTTAGTACAACGCTATGGAAGCAGGAGTAGCTATTTTTGGATCTCGGCCTGCCTCTGTGGATGGAGGTTCTGCAGTGGTCACGGACAAAGCAAACGCCTTTCTCCTTTCTTCTTCTGAAAACTCCATTCGCAGAGCGATCGCAGGAATGTGATAACTGCTTGAAAGCTTTATAAAAATCCAACATTGAGTAAAGATTCTTCAGGTTCCTTCACAACAAATGACTTCTGACTGTTTTATTGCAAACCGTATTTAAAAGACTTTCCCAATGTTGTAAATACTTAGCAAGCAGATAAAGTTCAGAGATAAAGTTCCTTTAACTACAATGGGAACAACTTGGAGATGCATCTTTACTAAAATCCGCAATGGGTAGAAAATTACTCTATGTGATAAAAGCTTCATATAAATAATTAGCGCGAGGTTTTGCATGCAGAAAAATGAAAAGGCACCACTTCACATTTTAAAGACTATAATTAAGTCAGACTTTGTCAATCTTGGGTTATTGGTTTGTTTTTGTACTTTGTTGTTTTTCACCTAAGTTGGTTACATGAAAGATATTATAATCATTCTATCAATCTATCAGTAATAAATCAGTAATCCTTGAATGCAGACATTTCCTGAACACAGCTTTGATTAGTCTGAAACTTTATGCAACCTGCAAATGGCAGTGAGACAGTTTCCAGATGTTACATATTTGTTCATATGTGTACACTTACTCTCTGCAGGGTGTCTCTGCCACATGTCACGTTCGGCGTGAGCGTCATGCGGACGGATTTTAATATCATTGTGGAAGCTAAGCAGGGAATTAAAGTGACCTGGAACCTTGACGACTCCCTGGACGTATGTAGCACACACTTCTGTCCAGTTCTGTGTTCAGCTGTATTGACATAGGGTTTTAAACCTATTATATGTACCATTATAAGGCAATTTATTTGAAAATAAGAACTTAGCATTGCTCACAAAACCCGCATCCCTTATTTCAAGTTTCCCAATGTGTGTGGTTTTGATAGCTGTGAAAGAATGCAGTGCCAAAATCAAAAATAATTTAAGAAGTTGGACTAAGTGGCATAGTATTAGCTATTGTTGTTTCTAAAGCTTGGACATTAGGGAAACTAGGTGCAATATACATGTATATGGGATGAGTTAATGTGATTAATGTCATGTTTGAAAGTACACAGAATAAAGTGTTTATGCTTTCCAATAACCTTTGGTCACCTGTAAGCTTTGCTTGTGAGCATGTTGTATTTGGCTCGCGACATATTATATAAATCTGATGCCATCCAAGCCTTAACTCAAATATTGGATGAGTTCAGCAGTGAATCACTTAGGGGATTTGTGTGACAGGTTATGTCCTAGAGATAAGCAAACAATATAAATATGCACAATGTGAATATAAAAGAGTGCATTTTGCAATGACAGGTCATGCACCAGCTTGGAAAGCAAAACTTTACTCTCCTGCCTTAGCAATGCCAAAGGGTTCACAGAGCACATGAGTATGACCTACTCAAAATCTTAGATGGATTACATAGGAAAAGTTATTTGGTATGTCAAAATATGTTATAATAGTATTTTGCTTCCTTTTAAAAGTCTGCTTTGAATAATGAATGATTCATTTATAAATTATGTTTTGCCAATTACTTCTCTATATTTCGTCCGTGTTCACAGATTGAAATTGATGAGAAATACCAGAACCAGATATGTGGACTCTGTGGAAACTTTGACGGTGTGCCCAATGATTTGATGAAAAATGGTAAGATTGTTCTCACTGTACTCAACGTGGGATCACAGGCCTGCACTAGCTCAATCCTGTGTCTCGTTAAATGTTTCATAATCACACTGAATATAATTAGGCCTTTTCTTCCAATGATGGATAGAATCAACATTTTTATTTTAAATGAACATTTACTTAATTTATTAACTTAATTTATTCATAAATCACCATCAAATAGCATTCCTAACGGACAACAGACATCTTTAGCAAAGGTGCAGCCTGTGCAAATGTCTCTTGAAGTTTCAGCTGATGCTGCTTTCATGCTACCATGTGACTAAGGAATAAAAACCCTCCCTGCTTTAAAATGGGTACAAACTGTGTTCCAAGTATTTATTTACATCAAAGTGCTGTCCATAATGTCAGTGGCCATTTTGTGTGATTGTCTGTAGGCACTCGGCTGTCTGTGAGCGACTTTGCTGACACCCACAAGGTGGATGGACCAACAGAGCATTGTGAGGAGCCCGCACTCACCCCAGTCCAGAGCTGTGACGATAAGGTAACTCCTCACTCCAAACATGTTCCCTTAACATCTCACAAAGTCATTTGTTAGAGGGATCAGATTCCCTATACTATACTATCCATGCCAAGCTTGAAAAAAGGCCCAGAATGTAACATTAAAGGTCCCATGTCATGCTTTTCCGGTTATTACCCGTCCCCTTGTGTGTTATGAAGGTTCTTATGGATGTAAACGGTCTGCAGAGTCAAAGACCCTCAAAGTACACCCTGTAGCGAGTAAAACTCTAACACAGAAAATACCTGTCTATGCTGCCCCAAAACGCCTCGTTGGAGATTTATCTTTTTCCATTGTTTTTTTCCTGGGTACAGTGACGTGCCCATACACAAATGGACCCATTGGTCCAGATGAGACGGCAGGACGCGGCGAGGCTGTGAGTCTGTGTGTGAGCACACACACAAACTCCCAGCCAGGCTGCGGGTGTGTGTGTGTTTCGGGCTGGGTTTCGCTGTGTCTTGCTGTCTCGCAGACGGCCACTGGGCTCACAGGGAGGGGAGGGGGGCAGGAGCTCCAACAAGCCGTTTAGGACAGAGAGTGGATACACATACTATACAGAGATGCTGTATGAGAAACCAATGTGAGTTTGGAAAATTGCACAATATAAATCTATTTTAGTGTACCTCAACAATGGAAATATGATCAGTAGAAATGGTCATGTCATGGGACCTTTAAGATTGCATTTAGATTTGTTTCACAAGAAATGACAATACCACCACAATTTGAGCTGGAACAGCCCTCCCATAAGACGGAGTCAAGAATTTTGGAAAGACAGAAGGGTTTTTTTCTTCCAACACGAATGATACCCACCTTTCATTTTAAACACCTGCATTGAAGACCAGGCTGGACCCCTGGAATGGTGTGTCTGCACCCAATGGTTTTTAGAACAGTTTGCCTGACCCCAGTGATTCTTTTATTCTCAGCATTTATTACAAGCCAAAAAACTGAGATTATCTAAGAGAAATGACAGACAAAGGGTGGAGGCATTAGGGAAGTACAAAATGCCACCCCAACCCCCCCTGCGTGAGCAGGCTGTAGCCGTAGAGGCGGTGGAGTGCCTGTGATGGAACCCATCGGGAGAGATTGTCTTGAGTGGAGATGCCCGTGGGCCTTTGTTCTGACCGCTGAGCGTCTCCATTGGGTCTATGCTGTTGTCTGTCATGGGACATGCCTGGAGGATGACTGGTTTCAAAAAGATTGTCTGAATCGGTTCGGTTAGTTTGCCATTGAGGAGCCGTGGTGAGTGGGTTCTTTCCAAATATGAACTTCAGCCTTTGTCGAAGTTTTGAACTGTGAATGTATGTTTCGGCACGGTCCGTCTGTGGTGACATCTGAGACAAATGAGGGCGGATGACCTGGTAAAAGTAGCTAAGCAGAGGGGTCAGAGGTGTGGTTGAGGCATGGCCATGGTTCCAAACCCAAGTTAACCAATCAAATGAAAAGAGGTACTGCAGCACAGACAGTATTTGAAAAATAAAGAGCTTTTTGAACATTAAAGCATGGAGACATGTCCTACACTAAATACTAATATGAACCAGAACATTAGCAAAATATGTCCTTTTACACCATTTATTACGTACTTATTGTAATTGTGTAAGATAAGCAGGGTGTGTGAACCAGTGAAACTGTGTTTCTGGATTTGCTTGGAAGAGTGAATTATCAGACTATAAACTAATTCTCTATGAGATCAGAATATATATAAATTCAGCCATTAACCATTTTGAATGTGAAAGATTTTGTCAGCCCAGTCTGTGCAATCCAGAGCTTTCCCTACAACAAGGGATCAACTTGTATCTCAGTTGGCTGCCAGAGTTGATTGCAGGGGCGGACTGGGGGGAAAAAGTGGCCCGGGGATTAATTGACAGACAGGCCCACTTAATGCGCGGCATGTATCGGCCAGCCGGCGACAAAAGTATGGTACTTAACAAAAAACCCTATGCATTTAATGTTATTTTGGACAATTATTCATATAGTAATCACATTACCTGAGCCCTTGAGTTGCCTAGAGCAAAATAGTTACAGCATATATTTAGTGATTTTAATGTTAACAGATCATTGATACAATAACATTTTGACCCAATTTGCCTGCCATTACATTTCATTTTAGCTGACGCTTTTATCCAAAGTGACTTACAATTACCAATTACAGGGACATTCTCCCTGGAGTAACTAAGGACTAAGTGCCTTGCTCAAGGGCACACTAGTGGTGGTGTTCTTGGTGGGATTTGAACTCACAACCTTCCAATCTTCAGCCCACCTCACTATCCATTAGACCACCACAATCCCTGACTTGACACATGGAATAAAACATGGGCGTAGGAAGCATCCTCAATGTGGGTGAGACAATTTAACAGGGGGTATGGGCAGGTGGTGGACCTCACCTCCTCTAGGGGGGTCCGGGGGCAAGCTCCCCCAGGAAGATTTTTTTTTAAATGTTGAAGTTATCCCCCTGGGCTTGGCTGGGCCAGAACACTTACAAATGTGGACTCGTAGGATTTAGGTAAGCAAAAAAAAAAAAAAAGGGAGTGGCCGGAACAGTTAGAAATGTGGGCCGGTAGGATTTAGTCCCACACACAGCACCGGCCCACCGGGGAAACTTCCGGTATTCCCAATGGCCAGTCCGCCCCTGGTTGATTGTGCAGCTAAGTATCTGTTTATATAGTTTGATAGAAACTGATTTTTGGATTTTATAACACATTGTTGATTTTGTTTTTTTCAGCAACTCTGTGACCAGATTTTCTCCAGTCCTCCTTTCAGAAGTTGCAGAGACCTTTTGGACATGGACTATTTCAATAAAGTCTGCAGGAATGATATGTGCAACTCAAAAGAAACTACCCTCTGCAAAACCATATCAGAGTACTCCAGACAGTGTGTCCATGCAGGGGGCAAGACAGAACAGTGGAGGGATGCAACGTTTTGCCGTAAGAGAGATGCTTTTTTGCCGTTTACATGAATGTTCTGCATCAGTTGTTGTGTTGATTGCAAAATGGTTTGATTGTCCTGGTACAGCAATGTTTAAGTCTTTGTCTCCACAGCCAAGAAATGTCCAAACAACATGGAGTTCATGGAGTATAGCAGTCCATGTGTTGACAGCTGCTCCACCCCTCAGGCCAGCCAGACCTGTAACAGAGACTACAGGGATGGCTGCGCCTGCCCTAACGGTAGACTACACATTGTACACTACAGTATTCACCTGCTTTGTTCATTCACAATTCTCAATCATTCCTAGCGCTGACGTAAAACATGAAAGAAATGATTATTATCTCCCCTCAGGAACTGTCTTTGACGACATCAGTAAAACTGGCTGTATTGCACAAAATCAGTGTCCGTGTCGGCAGAAAAACAAGTTGTACAAGTCAGGAGAGTCCTACTCAGACAACTGTAGATCCTGGTAAGATGAAAACATGAATACAACTGAATAAGAGTGAACTGAACTGAATTTTGACCTTTTTTCTGAAGTCTCAAATGTATAACTTCAACATGTTGTTCACACAGTAATTTAATGATTGTTTGTATTTTACCAGGTTATTTAATCTTTTACGATAAGTATAGTGAAACAGTTATTGCATACCCACAAGTGCTAATGTCTTGAATTACTTTTGGTAGAATCCACACATATGTCACATGAATGGCTCAATATAACACTATGTCCACTCGCTGTTGTTGTTTTGCTTTATTTGTTTATTATCTATTTAATCAATTAAAAGCAGTTCATTGCATTGACATTGAATCCACAGCATTCAAATCTTTAGTTATCACTACAGATTGCAGGCATATGATATCCATACATATTGTAATTTACGTACATATTCTGTGATAAAATATCTCTTCATTTACCCTTGTGCTGTTAGCATTGAAAAAGCCATGTTAGCTCCTTTATCAGGGAGTGAGACCTTTAGTGAAGTCATTAGAGTTATGCAGCTGGTCGAACTTGTTCGATTCTGCTCTTTTTATCACAGAAAGACTACAGAATACCTTGTTCCTACCTCGTGGGTAGTTATTTTATTAAACTCCAGTAAACGTGAACATCTTACATCTCATGCCTGTATGCTCTTCATGTGTGTAACACCCAAACATGTCAGAGTAGCAACATCACAATTGGTAGGCAGCTCTACTGCCTGAACAATAGTTCCTACTATTACAGAACTGATCCAATGCAGCTCAACACTAGATGTTCTTAATGGGCACATACAATAGTCTATCATGACATCTTTCCCTCTGCAAAAACATGTTCTAACCGCCGATCATGCAGTCAAGCCAATACAAAATACTTCTCTAAATGTAACAGGTTTGTTACAAAGCATCGCAGCATTATTCATGCAGTAATACAATTTTAATAAGTTACCCTAAATTGTCATGCAGTATAGGCTTCTTTTTACCAAAGGTAACTAGAACACTGATTCTACTGCTGTGTTGTGTGTGTGTGTGCTGACAGTGTGTGTGAGAGTGGACAGTGGAGTTGTACAGAGGAGAACTGTCCAGGAACCTGCTCTCTGGAGGGGGGGGCTCACATCAACACCTTTGATGGCAAAGCCTACACCTTCCATGGGGACTGTTCCTACGTCCTGGCTAAGGTAGTACACACACATCCTCAACTGCAACACTCCTTGTATTCCTATTTACAGCAACGTCTGAGTATTTTGTATCTATGTATTGTACCGTCCTCCATTTCAGTCTTTCAGTCATAATTAATTTCAAGTTTTGCCCTTGTGTGTGTTTCAGCAGAGTAATGGCTCCTCGTTTGCAGTGCTGGTGGATCTGGCCAAGTGCGGCATGGCTGACAGTCAGACCTGCCTTAGAGCTGTAACTGTGAGCTTAGACAGCAGTTCTGTGGTAAGCCACGCACACACACACACACACACACACACACACACACACACACACACACACACACACACACACACACACACACACACACACACACACACACACACACACACACACACACACACACACACACACACACACACACACACACACACACACACACACACACACACACACACACACACACACACACACACACACACACACACACACACACACACACACACACACACAGGTACACTTGTCTGTGAAATCATGTCTGTCATCGGCACCTTTTCATTAGCTGCAACAACAAGTGTAAAAGGAATGGAAGTCACCCTTTCTGCTCTTTGTGATGAATATATGCTTGTACCATGAAGACTTTTTTTTCGGTATTTCAGAGGTTTAACCTACCACTAAGTAGAAGAAGATTACTCATGATAAAATCGTATTGCCTATTGAGCAATAAAATAAAACATATTTATCTGACATTGTTGGAAGCCGATAATTTGTAAGACTACAACTCTTAAGAGAATGTATACTTGCACATAGCTTATTTTTTTATTTCTTGTTATTATTGTCTACTTTGTATCTATTTATTATCAACCCTACAAATAGAGATAATCTTACGAGGAGGATAAAGGAGTGTCTCCCCTAAACACACACACAAAATATGCGATGATTGTTGGACTCCTGTTTCATAATCTGTGTCTCCCTCCACAAACTCTCAGGTTATTAAAATGACGGCTACCGGGCAGGTCTATGTGAACCAGATTGCCTCTATGCTTCCACTGTTTACACGTGAGTTACTGAACACACAATGATTAAGAGACAGGTGTAAATGTTTATTTATTTTATTTAAATACAAACTTCAGAGTTATTAGTTGCAAGTTATAAATATCGCAGAATACTGACACCTGTGTGTTCTGCCTGCCGCAGCGATGCTGAGCGTCTTTAGTCCGTCTTCCTTCTACATCTTCATGGACATCAAGGTGGGCATTCAAGTAATGGTCCAGCTGTCCCCGGTGATGCAGGTCTTCATCTCCGCTGACATTTCTCTGAAAGGAACCACCTCTGGTATGGCTTACATTATTGTTTCAGTGTCTGGATAGACATTTGATTTGACATTATGATTTCAGCATAGTATTACATTAAATTAATGGTTCTAACATGTTTCTGTTAATAATAATTCACATGTCATGTCAGGTTTCTGTGAAATAATGTATCACCTCACCCCACAGGTTTGTGTGGGAACTTCAATAACAAAATGAGTGATGACTTCAAGGTGATTAGTGGGCTGGTAGAGGCTACTTCTCCAGCCTTTGGCAACTCATGGAAAACTAGAGCCAAGTGCCCCGACATTATAGCAGGATTTGGACACCCCTGTCGCCAAAGCATCAACAAAGGTAGAGCTAGACTTGTGTCTTTGACACCCCATAAGGTGTAATGTAGATGGTCATACCATGTGAAAGCATACCATGCCACTTTTCAGAGTTCATCATGACATTTTCAGGGCATGTGGTGTTTTGTAAATACTTAATTCCTGTATGTTTCTGTCTCTCAGAGAGTTATGCCAAGTACTGGTGCTCCAAACTCACCGATCCCCAGGGACTGTTTGCTTCCTGCCATTCCTTAATTAGCCCCAGCATGTACAAAGATGTAGGTCTGCACACAAAAATCTTTAATGACAAAAAACTAAACAACAAAACTAATGTACTGTTAAATGTCAATGTTGACTGTGTCTCCTCCCAGAACTGCATATATGACAGCTGTAACTGTGAGAACAGTGAGGAAAGCATGTGTGCTGCAGTCTCCGCTTATGTTTATGCCTGTGCAGCCGCAGGTATCCATTTTAAAGGCTGGAGGAACACCATCTGTGGTGAGTGCACCCTATCGATGTCAACAAATAATTAACCTGGATGAAAAATGTATTTAATTAAACATACACTATTTTGCTACTTCTCAAATCGTATCTCTCATACTAGGAAAATTCAGTGAATCATGTCCAGGAGAAACTGTGTATGACTACACCATGACCTGCTGCCAGCGCACCTGCCGTTCCCTCAGCCAGACCGACTACTCCTGCCAGAGCAGCTTCACCGCGGTGGACGGCTGCGGCTGTGCAGAGGGAACCTACATGACCGAGGAGAGCCAGTGTGTGTCCAGAGAACGCTGTCCCTGCTATGATAAAGACACCATTATTCCTGCTGGGGAGACTGTCAACAAAGATGGCAACACATGGTAAAAACACAGTGTAATGATGTCAGAGGTTAGGCATTCAGGAATAACATAAAATAACCGTTTATAGTGAGCTGCCAGTCTTGAAAATTGTATTCGATTTAAGGGTTACACAATGGATACATTTGAGAGTCAAATGAAGTGGGGGATAGTAAACATAGTTTAAAGACTAAGGAGTTATTTCAGGAAGAGGAACTGTAATGGAAACAAGCCAGCATCTCTGTGTTTGTATTTTGAGATGTTAATGATAGCATGGCAACATGCTATCATTAATATTTGCAACTGATGTTAATGATTCATAGATTAATACACACCATCACTATCCTAGCATAGCATGCTAACATTTGCTATTAGTGTACATAAAGTACATATAATAAGGACTCATCCTGAGGATGATATAAATCTCTAAGTCAAATATTATAAATAATGATGGAAATACAAAGTGTTAACAAACCTTAAGCAAATAAAAAAAGTTTTATCATAACTAAGGATGGGTATCGAGAACCGGTACTAAGTCAGTACTGGTACCTGATTGGAAGGTATTGGTATACCGTTAAGCCGCTGGACAAACAGTGCTGATATCGGTATATGAATTACGCTACTTCCTTAGTTTAAACAATTCTGGTTGGTTGGGAACCCTCATCCCGTGTGACGTATCCGGTTTGAGTACCACTCTGATTGGCCACTGTGAATGCCACTCGTCATCTCTCCTAACAGCGCTCTTATTATTGTGAGACTCCCGGGGGCAAACCTTAGCAGGGGCAGACGCAACATCTTGCTAGAAACAGCGTTTCAAGGCTTCTTAACATTTAACAACCTATTAATGATGCATACCCACTTAACGGGAAGAAACTCAGCTAACAGACGATATTAACCATTTTACCTACACAGAACAGAAGTCCAACACCAAGAGTCTAAATCAACACTTAGCAAAGCGGGCTAACGGCTAGTTTAGCACATCACTGGCAAAAGCGATATTTTTCTACGTCATTTTATCATTTTATCTGCACAAACAACATATCACATGAAAGCTGAGACTCCATTGGTGTAAGTCTCATCACTGTGCAACCAAAACTCACTGAACTAGCAGCCAGGAAAGAGCAAGAAAACAACTTCACTTTACATAGCCATGATGATAATTATGTCTTACCGTTGCTGTTTTGTGATCAAAAGTTGTGTTCAAGGGCATAAAAATGGTTAATCCAATGTCTCTGTGTAACTTTAAAATGATTACTGATAATCCGTAATTACAATTATAAATAATAAACGCAATAAACTGATTATAATGGTTAGCCGACGGGAGCTTCCGGTTTAGGAGGTGCGCACGCAACGTCTCGTTTTAACTGAATAATGGTCATGTTTACATGGATTTATGAACTGCCCCTAATTACCGCCCCCCCTTCCAGAGACACACTGTCAAACACACTCATACCTGCTTGGTATGACATTGAAAAAGTTACATTAAATAATAAATAAAAATAAATTACAATAAAATGACTGTTGTTTAATCTTCACATCTTGTAATCTATGGAGCTATTTCAGGGTCATAAGTTTTGATCATTCAAAAAAATACAATTTATTTGAAAGTTCAAGTTTTTATCCTGAACTTTGAAAAATACAATGATGTATTCAAAATTAAAAAAAGTATTTGAAATAATTTTTCAGGTTGAATATTATTTTGATTCGGTTCAGCAATTTTTTTAAATAATATATTTATTTTCAGATTTCACTTTTATACCTATTTTGATATTTGAATCCTTATTTTTTTTCAGCACAGATTTTTCGTTTTCAAACAATTATTTTTTCAGTTTCAAATCTTTTTTCTTTTCAGGTTTCACATTGCTTTTCATCTTCAGATCGTTTTTCACTTTCAGATCTTTTTTTTTCGCTTTCAGATCTTTTTTTTTCGCTTTCAAACTTTTGGCCCTGATATTGCATGTGGGGCGGGGCTTACCAAAGAGTAGTTTGGCATCCTGAGTGACAGGCCTCCCTCTGTCATGTTGCCTTCATGGATGTTAGAAAATTGAGACCAGCATCAAAGTTCCGTTAAGCGAGCTGTTGAGCATCGTAGTTGGCAACAATCAAGTACAAATAAACTGTGTTAGAATGTGAAATTACGTATCCGCAACGAGCCAGCAGGTTGTTCTGGTGGACGTGACGCCATCCCCCACTGTCTCACGGAGAGATACCGCAGGTCCTTCCTTCCTGCAGCGGTCAGACTATACAACCAGCACAGCCCCTAGTAGACCCCGCACAAAACAACACAGACTATAACACCTCTTGTTGATAAATACCAACTATCTGCAATATTTGCAGTATGTGCAATATATATATGCCGTTAAAAACTGTGCAATATATACTTGGCTGCTAAATCCGCAGAACTGTCACAGGGTGTGTATTATGTAAAATGTGTAACTTTAAAAATATATATAATTTCTTTTTTTAATCTTTAACACTTTTTGTATGCATGCTTTAGGTAACATTAAACTGTATTTGGCTCTTGTCTGCTGTAACAATGTAAATGTATCCCCTGTGGGACTAATAAAGGTATTCTGATCGCAAAAACCAAGCCAATACTATGCTGCGTTAACGGAGCTACGTGGAAATGGGGAAGGACAACGCTTGATTGCGGATAAGTGATTTCAGATTCTAGCACAGTTTATTGCTCTTATACCTTGATTGTTGCCAACTATGATGCTCAACAGCTCGCTTAACGGAACTTTGATGCTGGTACCAATTTTGTTTACCACCAGTGTGTAGTTGTATTTCCTGCGCTACCTAACATCCATGAAGGCATCATTACAGAGGGAGGGCTGTCACTCAGGGTGCCAAACTACTCTTTGCTAAGCCCCGCCCCCCGAAGCAATATCAGGGTCAAAAGTCTGAAAGCGAAAAAAAAAGATCTGAAAGCGAAAAAAAATTCTGAAAGTGAAAAACGATCTGAAGGCGAAAAAAAGATTGAAACCTGAAAAAAAAAGATTTGAAACTGAAAAAATAATTGTTTTGAATCTGAAATCGTAAAATCTGAAACTGAAAAAAACAAGTATTCAAATATCAAAATATGTATAAAAGTGAAATATGAAAATAAATATTTTATAAAAAAAAAATTCTGAGCTGAATCAAAATAATATTCAACCTGAACAATTATTTAAAATACTTTTTTTTGTTTTGAATACAACATTGTATTTTTCAAAGTTCAGGATGAAAACTTGGACTTTCAAATAAATTGTATTTTTTTGAATGATCAAAACTTATGACCCTGAAATAGCTCCATAGTAATCATGTCTACACCAAATTATTGAAAAGTATCGATAAGAGTATCGAAAAATGCCGGTATCGATAAACAGTATCGGTATCGATAAAGTCCTAACGATAGACATCCCTAATCATAACACTAATATAGTGAATTAAGCTCATTCAAAGCTTTTTTGTAACATAATGAAAAAAGAAACTTGGCTTGAGTTTTCATTTCACTGGTGTTACTTCAAATCTAGCAATCTATTTTGGATATGTGAACATTCCCACGCTGGAATTATAGGAATTTCTATTCTACCAATAGAACAGTTGATATGGAAAATGAGGGGCAGCTAGAGGACATTGTAGCAAGTCTATATTATTTCAGTACGATAAAGAATTCCATTGACAAACATAGAATGGTTTCAGGATGCTAGCTGATGACTTGAACTCTTTTTGTCACAGTGTCTGCAGACAAGGAGCCCTCAGCTGCTCAGGAGGGACACAACTACCATGTATGTTTCAAAATATGCACAGAATCAAATGCTATTTGGTGAATTCTATTGTGCTTAACTTTTGATTTGTGAATGATAATGATTAAATGCTAATCCCCTTGTAATTTACAAGCCTTTTGAATTATCTTCCAAATCATGAAAGATGATCCTCAGATGAAAGATATTCCTGTTCATTCGTAGTGTGCAATATAGTTATAATAATCATATGCACTATGCAATATTATGACAAGATCGCAACGCTCTTCATCATGAGTTTCTCATTTATTACCCAGCCTCCCCATCATGTGTTGCCCCAATGGTTTACTTTGACTGCTCCACTGTTCAACCTGGGGTCCCTGGGACTGAGTGTCAAAAGAGCTGCAGCACTCTGGACATGGGTTGTGTAAGTACAGAATAGCATGCACAAACACTCACACTCACACACACACACACATACACACACGCTAACGTAGATGTCTAACATACATGACTAACAGCCTTTTCCGCCCCCGTTGGTGTGCTACAGATCAGTAGCGGCTGCACATCGGGCTGCATGTGCCCTGACGACCTGGTGTCAGACGGGCAGGGAGGCTGCGTCACGGAGAGCAACTGTCCATGCCTGCACAACGGACAGGCCTATCAGCCCGGGCAGACTCTCACTGTGGACTGCAACACCTGGTTTGTGCACTTATTTACACAGTATTGTATATAGCTGCTGGGTAATACACACACTATCTTTACTCCCAGCGGCTCAGGAAGAAAGCCCTCAGGATTATCAAAGACCCCCATCACCCCAGCCACAAACTGTTCTGTCTGCTGCATCAGGACTAAAACCACCAGACTCAGGGACAGTTTCATCCCATAGGCCATAAGACTGTTAAACACCTGAACTAGAACATCCATAATATTTACCTGTTTACAACCTACAAATAATTTATGTAATATATCATATTCCAATTACATGTATATATACATTCTGATTGCACTATTTCTATTCTATTTTATTTGTATTTACTTGCACTATTTTTATCTGTTTTATTGCGTTGCACTGTTGGAGGAGCCTGTGACCTAAGAATTTCATTTTATTTTTGTAAAATTAACAAAATTAAGTAACATTGGTGGAAACAGTACCAGCACTTTGAAATACAACCTTTTATGAAAATACAAATATTTAGAAAATACATCAATCAAGACATAATCCAATATATACAAGAAAATGTTTATCATTCTTTTAGTAAATGTAAACTACACATTCTACATCTAATATTTGTAAAACAAATTAAAACAAGTTTTCTGACTGAAATTGGCATGTTTTTCATCACATGCTCTCTGACATTTTGATGTCTCTGATCAATTATATTGAGCTCGTTAAAACGATGTAATAAATCTAAATTGTCTATGCAGGTTTTCTCCAGAAACTGGAAATACTGATGCTGTAGTTGTGTAGTTTCATACATATCTCCCCTTACAGCTAACCTGAGCACTACATCTTCTTAAAATATTTCTTATCTTTAACTTTTTCATTTTGTCCTTGTCTTTAAATATGTCTATTAAAAATAATATAAACTTCATTAAAATGTCTGTATTTATATCTGATATGATATTTGTATTAAACATTTCACATTCGTGTTAGCTGATTCTTTACTGTAAAACATGTCGGTCTACAATGAATTATTTGCATGAATTTCCCAAAGAACCCTGACACTAAGCCAAAAAGCTGCTGTCCAAGAGAGCGATTCCCCTGTGTATAATGCGTGCAACACAGGGCATACCATCTCTGCTGTTATCATACTGCAGCTCTATCTGTTCCTACAGTGCTGACCCTCCAATATCTCACACACAGAAAAGTGCCTTTCCTCTCTTTGCACCACATCTGAACCAAACCAGTGCAGTAAGATAGCAATGACTTACTCTCTCTTTTGACTGCTATGCGATCCATGGTAAACATCCACTCTGGTATTATGGGGCAACTCTGGGTCAAACTTAGTAATGTTATATATTTGCATATTTTTTTTTTTAGTACATTAAGCTTTCCAGTTACGAATTATTAAGATGTTAACATTGACAGCCCGATAGAAAAACCTAAAGATGCATTGATTCTTTATGGTAGGTTTAACTTATTAAAGTTTATTTCTGGTGTTTGTCTCCCCAGCTCTTGCATTGGAAGGAAGTTCACATGTACCACCAATCTCTGTGATGCAGTGTGTGGTATCTATGGTGACGGGCACTTTGTCACGTTTGATGATAAGAGGTTTGACTTCAATGGAGAGTGTGAATACACACTTCTACAGGTAAAGTGGCAGATGGAAAGAGGAACAGTGAATACAATTGAAATCCTTAAAATGTCTCAACTGTGCTTACTATGGTTACACTAAATGTTTACAGTGCAGTCAAATATCTTTCGATAATCTGTCTTTTTCCATCATAACCATGATCTGATTATTGAATTAGCTGTAACTTAAACTATGTCCGTTATGATCACTAAGGCAGGCGGATATCATTCAAATCAGATTTGGCTGGATAAAATGCTGCATCCATTCCTGCGAGGCCCTCAGGTTTAAGAGGACAACAGAGTGGCATAGCAGGAAAGAAAGGCATGCAAAAATAAAGAATAAGCTAACTTATTAATATAGAGAAGAAAAGCACATTTATAGTTACTACTAGAATACAATTAAAGACAAATAAGTATACATAGTAACATAGAAAAATTGCAGATCAATCGTCTCTAAGGGGGTCTTATTTCATGAAAAAAAGTTAAGCATTGTAACTTGGTTTCCAGTAATTGCATCCTGTGTCTATGCCTAACTCAGGACTACTGTGGCGGCGGTCAGAGCAACGGAAGCTTCAGAATTATCTCGGAAAATGTTCCATGTGGAAGCACAGGAACCACCTGCTCCAAGGCCATCAAGATCTACATGGGGGTAAACACAACACACGTACACCGAGCACATGTTCTGCCGAAAGTTGTTGGCATGAAGCACACTCTAACACTCACATACAGCTCTGTAGAAAATTAAGAAACCACTCCAAATGTTTCTTTAATCTCAATCTCAACATGTATGGCAGCCATTACATTCCAGTGTCTGCTGAATTCCAACACAGATAAATGTTGTAAGTAGTTTATAGAATAAAATAAAATCTTTCATTTTACTCAAAACATACCTATAAATATTTAAAAACAGAGAAACTGATAGTTTTGCAGTGGTCTCTTAATTTTTTACAGGGCATATTATAGACATTTAAATGATAGATTGTTGTCCTATGGTAATGCCTTGATGCAAATGCCTTAACTAGAGAATACCTTGTGGTCGTGTGCAGCCTGTGTGTATATTCACATTCAATGTCACTGCAAATGAAAATGTGTCCTTGCTACTGGCATGCAGTCTATTTGGATTTGGTTCTTTCTTTCTGAAGAAGGCATTTTACGTTCCCTTTAATTAAATGGTATTTACCATATCATGTTAAAACTAGAGAAGAAAGATGAATTGATCAAACCTTCACACTTATTTAACTCCATGATGATTTCATTTTGCCCACAGGATAATGAATTCCAATTAAAAGATGAGAAATTCAGCGTGGTAAAGGGCAGCGGTGGTAAAGATGGTAAAGGTCGGTTACACAAGATGGGCATCTACCTGGTGGTGACCATCAAGCCGGGACTTGTGATTGTTTGGGACCAGAAGACCAGTCTTTTCATTAAACTCAACCCGCAGCTCCAGGTAAAAATCATGCCTCTATTTCTTAATTTTTCGTATTGGTACAGGCAGTTACGTTTCAGATTTACTCAATAGTTGGTGGAAATATTTCAATATTATTTATTTTTGGTGGACATGCTGAATAACAGCGAGTCAAATAAAACGGTGCTGATATCAAGATGTATTACCCAACCCAGCAACCAAATTGAGCTTTAAAGGCACTTGTATCTTTATATTAGGGATCGACCGATATGGCTTTTTCAAGGCCGATACGATTATTAGTAATCAAGGAGACCGATAACCGATATTTGGAACCGATATACATTTGCAGTAAAATCAGAAAATCTTGGTGTCAAAATGTAGAATAACACAACTTATATGAAATGCCTTTTTATGTTTAATGAACCTTTCAACATCTTAAAACTGGTTTCCTTTCTTTGACCCTGAGTAAAGTAAACTAAGTACAAATACAGTAAAAACTACTAAAACTTATTCTGAACTTCTGATATTTGAGTCTCACTCATTTAGTAGTCCCAATGCAGCAGCACCAGATTGTGGTGCAGAAAGCAAAGTTGCTGCAAGGCTCCACTAGCAGCCGTCACAGTCCCAGGTTGCGTTCGGACAGTTTAAAAATCAGCTCCTAAGTTCTAACCCTATCTCCTATTCCTTGACCACTGAGTGAAACGTCACGGGGTTAAGGGATAGTGGATAGGAGAATTCAAAAGGATTTAGGAGAAGAGTGCGGTACTTTAGAGAATCCGAATGCACTTTCATTATCCGACGTGTTTATGATGCGCCAGCGGCATACTTGCCAACCTTTAGACCTCAGAAATCGGGAGCATTTCAAAATGCAAAATTGGGGGTGGGGGTGGGGGGCTAGTGGATCGCCGGAGCAGTTAGATTAACATTAACATGCTTATTGTAGTTGTAAGTGCACTGCCTTGCGGCCTGTAGCACCGTCCTTGATGGAGCATATGTGTGGGCTGGACCTGTATTTTACAGGAAAGGAGTGAGCAGAGAGTAGAGTAGTTGTCGATTCTTTTTCTGTTTTCTGTGAATATCTGCCTCACCCTCTCAGACTTTGAGTTGCGCGCGCTACTAAAGAGACGTGTTACCATTGAAACCAAACAATGGTGTAGCTGTATTAAAGTCCGAGTGGAAACAGTCGTGTGTAAATCAGATTTTGTCAGAAATCGGGAGAAATGCGGGAGAAATATGACCCCGGGAGGAAACCGGGAGAGGGCAATGAAATCGAGAGTCTCCCGCGAAAATCGGGAGGGTTGAAAAGTATGGCCAGCGGACGTCATTGTGTCCGTCTGCTGCTGTGGGGAAACTATGGAAACTACAGTTTTCTATACAACGGACTACAACATGGATGTTTAATAAGAACGACGGACTACTTTAAACTCATCTAGAGACTCTGCACCGTGCTCTGATGCTGTTGCTTTATGCTTTATGAACAACAGAGAAACATATTCTTCATGACCAAAATTGGAATTGAAATAAAAAAGGAAAGTGAAACTTATGCTCGTCACCCTCTCCCTCCGGTAGCCTATACATCAATACAAATGATCCTAATACGTATGATTGTATGAACTATGAAAATATCTTAAAATCAAGACAAATGTATTTATTATAAACGTTAGTCTTTAACACCTGTAACTGTGTATATCACCATTCAAACATCTTTTAAAAGTTGAACAAACCCCACACAGCTCAGTGAAATGTTGACTTTATTTGATCATTTCAGTAAAAACTAACGTTCATATTTCTCTTTTTGATTATAATACTGATGAACGTTCAAAACAAAGCACTTTGGCAACTTACCACATACGTTTTAAAATGCTTAATAAGCACCGTAACTTTCATGATATCATTTCTCCGTCATAATCGTTTGTGTCCGTGAACGAACGACTGTTGTGTGACGTCAAATGCTGCGGCTGCAAGGCATTGTGGGGCAGCATTTTCTCCTCTCCTTTCTGTTAGGGAGGTCCAATGGTTCCTAAGCTAAAGGAGGTTATAAAGTAAGTTTGAAACCTCCTTTCCTATACACAAGTTATTGAGCCGTTTCCGCTCTACATCCTGAACTCCTCCCTTCGATGCAATGCACTTCCGTTTTGGCGGACTGGGTTTGTTTTGCTAGCTAGCTCCGTTGTGCCGACAAAGCACTGATATCGCAGAGACAAAGAGGATATAACAATTACAACATGAAGAAAAGTGGTTCGGGAACTACGTGTGCGGTAGTTGGTTGCAATCACTCGAGAAAGCACCTGAACGAGTGGTTAGATAGAGAGTGCTACGACCACAAACCAGCACCCAGCACCCAGCCATGTTGTTCATTAAATACAGATAAACACAACAAATACTGCATGCATTGTATTTTTTAATATTATATATGAATATTTTCATAGTGATGTAATTGTGTGGGCTGCTTTTATATTTTAATTTGTAATACCTGTTAGGATTAAACATGTGATCTTTCTTGTTGAAGCCATTTCTTTAGTTTCCTCTCAACAATTAATTAATTCAGTGTTATTTATGTACAGTATGAGCTTAATATGAATGATGAACTGTGTTAAAAGAAATTGTAGCACTCTAAGGAACATATGAAATGCAATAATGCAATAACAGTGCAATAATGAATTTAAATTACATCAAACTTTATTTTCACTCAAACAGTACAGGCACATATGATATATTGCACAGCATAAAGAGATCATGTAAATTGTGCATTATGTAAACAACAGACAACTGTTGGCTCCTGTGGGCATGACCTAAATAAGGCAGTTTATTTTGGTTTTATGCTGGGCCACGTCGTCATGTTATCCTCCCAGTTTTGCACTGAATTCGGGTGGGGGAGAGTAACGCCATCTCCAGTCAAAGAAGTAGAATCGTGTTCCCAAGCTAGCATCACTGTTAGCATCGAAATCGCTGTGTTTACACCAGTGCCCGTCTGACTGTTTACATCGGTTTACACCGACAGACGCTGTGCAAAAGACTTCCGGCGGAAATGAAGTGCATTTGTGTAGTGTCATGGCGCTACCCGTGTTTTGGCGCGTAAACTTGTCTATTATTCTAGACTCTAGAGAATTCGAACGGCACTTATCATGGCTGCCACTGAGGGACTTCCGGGTCATTTCACTCGGTTAGGAAGGTTCCTAAACTAAATGGACTATTCGAACGCAACCCCAGTGTTCCCAGCGCGTCACAGTTTCTCCGCTGCGAGACGCTACCCGCCCCCCCACCGGTCCCTTTGTAACTGGGAAGCTGATAGAATTGGATCATAAGATCGTGGTGTTTTTGCAACTTCAGCATAGGGGATTGGGATGTTTATTGAAATTCGGCTCTCAACTGATTTACCTTCGAAACACATGTATGGCTCTGCCGCTCACTGCTGCTGCTTGCCTCTGTCTGCGTTCTTCGCACCTGCCTGTAATCTTCTTCTTCTTCTTCTTCTTTTCTTTAATGGCGAATCACTTCCACTTGGAGCATATATCGCCACCTACTGTTTAGTTATTAAATGTTCATACTAAATCCTTGTCCTCAGACCAGTGCTTTTGAGGAATTTGAAGATCAGCTTGTTTGCTTCATTTCTTGATTTACTTTCAAATATTGCCTTGAAATCCATGTCCTTGATGTTGAGTTGTTCCAGTGCAGTTTTCAGAGTGAATCTTTGTCTGTTATAGTCCGGGCAGCTAAAAAATACATGATGTATTGTCTCTGGTTGTTGGCAACCATCACAATTGCCATTTGGATGTTTTCCAATCAGATGCAGTGATGAGTGTAGTCCAGAGTGTCCCAATTTTATCCTGCTGTTGATGCTCTGCTCTCTTCTACTACTCCCCCAAGTGCTTCCTGTTCCTACTTCCCTTTGTATCTGATATAAATGTCTTCCTTTGGTGTTACTGTCCCATAGTTTTTGACATTGTTGCTTGATAACCACTTTAGTAAAAGATTTGACTTCTGCTCTACTGATGGGTACCATAATATCAATCTGGTTTGCTTTCAAACCACATTTTGCCAGTTGATCCACTACTTCATTCCCTCTAATGCCCACATGCGCTGGAACCCACACAAATTGAACAACAATTCCCAGATGAACTAACCTAAACATGCTTTGTAAAATTTCATGTAAAATATCCTGACGACATTCTGACGAGAAGTTGTCTATACTCTCCAGAGCTGCACTGGAGTCAGAGCAAATGACCACTCGCATTGGCTGTATTTCCTCTACCCACTGAAGTGCTAGAGAGATAGCCATCATCTCTACTGTATATACTGCAATGTGATCAGTTGTACGCTTTCCCACTTTGACTTTTAACTCAGGAACATAAAATGCACAACTCGTTAGACCATTTTCTGGATTTTTGGATCCATCAGTAAATATTTTTATAAAGTGCCCATATTGTTCATGTAGAACAGTGTTCACATAAGCCTGTACATTGAATTTGTTTTTCATTGAATGTACCCGTTTCAATAGTGATAAATCTACTATAGGTTGAGGTAGCAACCATGGTGGAACAGCTGATAACAACACCGTTGGACTAATATTCCATTCCTTAACTTTGAATTCCTTACATATTTCCGAAACACAAAAACAAAAGCTTTCTTTTTTTATTTTGTTACTTTCCCAACTTGTTTGTAAAGTTTGTTTAGTAGGGTGAGTATCTTTATGACCCTGTAGATTTGCCCAGTAATTAACAATTAGCTGCTTTCTCCTCAAAGAAATAGGTACTTCTCCGACCTCTACCTGAAGTGCCGACACTGTAGATCTTACTGCCCCACAGCATATCCTTAGTGCTTGTGCCTGGACTCTATCTAATTTTTGAAGAGAAGAGTATGCAGCTGACCCATACACTATTAGTCCGTATTCTATGGCTGATCTTATTAAGGCCGTGTATACGTTCCTCAAAGCAGCTTTATCAGCCCCCCACTTAGTGCCTGCCAAGCACCTCATAACATTTAAAACCCTTTTACATTTATCTACGACTTTATCAATGTGAGTACTCCATGTGACTCTCTCGTCCAACCATATTCCCAGAAATTTAAATGTCTTCACTTTCTTTAGATCTTGTCCATAAGGTTTTAACCTAACCTCCTCACCTATCCTTTTCCTCGTAAAAAATAAAGTTTCAGTTTTTTCCACCGACAATCTAAACCCCCATGTCAGAGACCAGCTTTCAATTTCCCTAATGGCTTCCTGAATCTTAGCTACAATATATTTTTACATTTCTGCCCCTTTTCCAAATAGCTCCATCATCTGCAAAAAGTGACTTACCAATATCAGATCCTACTTGTGTATATATATATCATTGATCATGATAGAAAATAAAAGAGGACTGATGACACTCCCCTGCGGGGTTCCATTTTCAACTTCATGCCTTCGAGAATATGACTTGCCAACTCGGACTCTGATGGCACGGCCAAACAAAAAATCCCTAATCCAATTATATACATTACCTCCCAGCCCCATAATGTCCAGTTTTATAAATAATCCTTCCTTCCACATCATATCGTAAGCTTTTTCCACATCAAAGAATACAGCTACAACACACTCCTTGTTCGCTTGGGCTTTCCTGACTTCAGACTCCAGGCACAGCAGTGGATCTAAAGTACTCCGCCCTCTTCTAAACCCACTCTGATAAGGAGTCATTAGTTCATTTTTCTCAATGTAGTACGTTAGCCTTTCTGTTATCATTCTTTCCATAACTTTACACAAGTGTGATGTCAGAGCTATAGGTCTATAACTGCCTGGACTGGTTGGATCTTTCCCAGGTTTCCTAATAGGAATAATGACTGACTCTTTCCATATTATTGGCAGCTTCCCTTTCTCCCAGATCTTATTGTACATCTCCAGCAGCTTTCCTAATGCAAAATCACTTAATTTGGTCAACATTATATAACATACATTATCTTTCCCAGGAGCAGTCATTTTACACTTACTTAATGCTCTTCTCAACTCTTGAATAGAGAAAGGTATATTTACAACACTCTGCGACGAATGTCTTTCTTCATATACATTAGGATGCTCATCTAACACTTCCTGCCTCCTGATCTTACCTTCTTCTGTCAAATTTTCCGAAGAATGAACTTTGACAACATTTTCAGCTAGGATTTCTGCCTTCTCCAAAGCACCAGTGGCAACTTCCCCTCCAATCTCTAATACTGGCAGGTTACTCTGATGTCTTATTCCCCTCATCTTCTTAATCATTCCCCATACTTTATCTAATGGTGTAGTTCTCCCAATACTTGAACAGAATCCTCTCCAACACTCACTTTTTGCTCTTTTAACAATGTTCCTTACCTGAGCCTGTGCCTTTTTATATTCTAATAAATTATGTAATGAATGTGTCTTTCTTAGCTTTCCAAACAGCCTGATTTTGTTTCGGATTGCATCATTACAGTCTTTGTTCCACCACGGTACCATCTTAACACATTTACCAAGTTTCCCAGTTTTATTCCCAATAGTTTGATTAGCGCTTTTAATTATATTTGAAGTAAATTGCTCATTTATTTCATCAATACTTTCTGCCATATCAATCTGATCCAATTCATTATCGCACAATTTAGCAAACATCTCCCAATTTGCTTTAGAAAAAGTCCATCTCATGATACCGTCTAGCTCAACCACATGATTTATATCAAACTTGATTATAATTGGAAGATGATCACTCCCAATACTGTTATTTGTCAATACTTCCCAACTGCTACCAGAAGCTAATTCACTTGTTACAAGAGTTAGGTCGATTGCAGACTCTGTTCCATCTCTAAAATTGATCCTTGTACCTTGCCCATTATTTAAACAAACTAATTCCTTTGCCTCCATTAAATCCTCCACCACCTGTCCGTTGTAATCTGTTGATCTCCCTCCCCACATTGTATTATGTGCATTAAAATCACCACACCATATTATTTCATTTCCTTGGCAAAGACTGTCTAATTCCTCTATTCTGAGTTTATTACATGGATTATAAAAATTCAGGACACTAATTTTCCTTTTATTAATCCAAACTTCTACACCCACTATTTCTAAATCATGACTGTTCTTAAAAGTTAGCTTACTATAAGACATGACTTCTCTGATAAAGATTGCACATCCCCCTCCCTGGCCATCATTTCTATCTTGTCTTATAGCAGTATATCCCCCAATTATGAAGTCCAAATGAGTCTTCAGCCATGTTTCTTGAATACAAATAACGTCTGGTTTTTCTTTTAACTGATATATATAGGTCTTGAATTCTTGTCCATTTGCAATAAGGCTTCTAGCATTCCATTGCAGAATGAGAAAAACCATTCATCTACTCAATCTGTGAATCATCATTATTGGTGGCTAGCATTTCATGTATAATTTCAACGGTTATATCCTTTATCCCCAAAAATTCACCTGCTGCCTCCACTATTGTTTTCAGTCTTGACCTCTTTTTTGTCTGTTGTAACGCAACATTCACCACTTTTCCAATAAAGGCCACAAACTTGTACTTATTAACAATCAATGCATCCTCTCCTATCACACACTTATGTGAACACTTTGTGGGGCTTTCCTTTGCCTGTGGGAGTTTGGGAAAATCTTTTGAAGAGAAAATACTTGATGCTACTTGGGATTTCCTAGCTATGTTTAGTGAAACCTTTTCTGTTGCTTCAGCATATGAGACTTTATTTTGCACTTTGTATCTCTGCATCTCCTTGGCCTTTTTCTGCACTTCACAGCCCTGATACGCAGCACTATGTTCCCCACCACAGTTACAACATTTCACCTTAGCACCTGCAGTACTACTACCATATTCATGTTCCCCCGCACATGTTGGACACCTGGGCTTAGTTGCTTTGCACTTGTCTGCCACATGCCCAAACCTTTGGCACTTAAAGCACCGCAGAGGTTTAGGGATGAATTCTCTTACTGGAAAGCTCATGCAACCGATCATTATCTTCTGTTGCATTGTTTCTTCAAACTGAAGAAGAACAGACAAACTATCCACTATCTTACCTTGATACCTAGTAGGAAGACGCTTTACTACAGTCACTTTCCCCCCTTTAATTTCCTTCTTGAGTTCTTCTATGCCTATTTCTATGGGAACTCCACTGATAACTCCAAGTATTTTCCGATTTGCTCCAGGAACATGGCATTTAATTCGAACTTCATTCAGGGTCTTCATTTTCAGTAACTTTTCCTGTTGTCTTGCATTAATCAACTCAACCAACATCCGTCCTTTGCTCAGAAATCTTGCTTGTTTTATCGATCCAATTTCTTTGTGAATTGCTTTAGTCAGGGCCACTGGATGTAGCTTAGCTGCGGATTGCTCACCAAACTCCACAATCACTTTCCACTCTTCATTCTCAATCCTTTTCTTTACTTTCTTCAATTCATTCTGTGAATCAGATTCACTAAGACTGTCACTTGACATGTCTATCTTCTTTCTTGAAGTCTTTTTCCTTACTTCATTCCATCCTCCTTCAGATGCACTTTCCATATCCTCCTCTCCAGGACTCAAAGAAGCCATTCCACCAGCTGCTCTCAATCTCGCACTCACTTCAACGTTCACTCCTATCTCCGTCTACTCAGTCTCAGCACGTGTGTCCGCTCTGGTCAGGATCCTCCCTCCAATATCCTATCAGAGCCTAGTCTCCTTCAAAGCAAGACTGCCTGTAATCTGAGAAGGTCTTGCCTCTTTGGCTGGCTGCAGCCCGGAAATTCTTAAGTGTTGATTGACACTTCAGTAATAGCCTATCAGATAGCGCTGTGGGCGGGACATTGCTCGTGAACAGTGGTGTGCAGCCAGAAAAACGGCCGCATCAGAGCCAAAGTTGTATCGGCAATTTGATTTAAAAAAAAATGCCGATACCGATAATCTGTAAAATGCGGAATATCAGCCTCGATAATTGACTTTATATATAACTTAATTGAACAGCCCATTCGCTAACATGGGCAGCCTTGTCACTGTTCTCATCAAGTTAGTGACTAGCGTTTGATTGACTCCTGCCAAATACTTTTTTTGTGCAAACTCTTTTCCCAGATAGTTTCCAATGACTCAGCTAGTTTAGTGTAAACTAGCCCTCTGGAATGTCAGTGTCCAGTTTCTATGAAAGGTCAAGGCATCAGATGAATATTCCATACCTCCACCTGGGTGAAGAATATTTGCCTTACTATGTATCAGTCCCATCATATACTGTCATTGTGCTTCCCCCTTTAGGGTCAAGTATGTGGTATGTGTGGAAACTACGACGGTAACAGCAAGAATGACTTCACCACACGCTCCATGGAGAAAGTTGCAGATGTTCTAGAATTTGCAAACAGTTGGAAGGTTTCATCCGACTGCCCAAATGCCAAACTCGTCGATGATCCCTGTGCCTCAAACCGCTATCGAGCAGCCTGGTCCCAGAAACAGTGCAGCATCATTATCAGTGTCACCTTCCAGAGCTGCCATTCAAAGGTAACAACGTTATCAGATTCATACAAATCAGATGCTGTGGTATTTGGAACATTTTATATTTGTAAATGTGTCCCAATCTAGGACTGATTACGATGACTTATTTTGTTCCCGACGCCATAGTTGCCACTACTACAAGCATGGAACGCCATTTTTTTGTTATGCCCTACTTTTATCATTTTCCTAAACTATTTAGCTAAACAGTACACTATTATGTGTTCAAGGTTGACCCTGGTCCATACTTTGATTCTTGCGTGAGAGACTCTTGTGCTTGTGACTCTGGTGGGGACTGTGAGTGTCTCTGCACTGCTGTGGCTGCTTATGCCAAAGCTTGTAATGAAGCTGGGGCCTGTGTTAAATGGAGAACTCCAAAGCTGTGCCGTAAGTCTTGCCACCATTACACCAGGAAAATCTGAGATACAGCATTCAAGGATTTGTAGAAAGTGTCTTACAAAAATAAACAAGCTTGTCATATAAATTAATACCTTGAATGTTTTAACAAGAGCAATGAAGTACATATTTTGTTTCTTGCAGCTGTTTTCTGCGACTATTATAACTCCCCTGGTGAATGTGAGTGGCATTACAAGCCTTGTGGAGCTGACTGCATGAAGACATGTAGGAATCCTTCAGGAAACTGTTCCACGCTCATCACTGCGCTCGAAGGTACTTTCCACAGATATTTTAACATGCCATCATCTTGACTAGAGGAAGGTATTAAGGTCATGCTTTGAGTACAACTCAGGTCAACTGACTGATACGTAGACCTTTATTCTAAGAAATAAAAGAGGTTTTGTAAAACTGTGATTAGGATTCACTGGACAAAGTTGCGTACGGTTAAAACCCCCAAAACTGCTTATGCACGTCTACCTGCAGCTTCCCTGTTTGTTTTTTTCACAATTAACTGGAAATATTGGGCACTTTTCTGCTGAATTTTACCACTGTGCAATATCGAGATTCTTGTTTGGAAGGTGGAGACTTATAAATCATGTTATTTGGTGGTCGCAGTGTGGAGATTACAAAGAGCATTTAGCGGATGCTGTGAGCGCTGCTTCCTCAGAAGGTCAGACATATTTGTACATAAACAGTTGGTACTTCATTCACAAAAAATATTTCAGTGTATTTCCTGCTGCGTGTTCCAGTTTGTAATCAGCTGTGGCAACCTTTTGAGTCTATATTCTACATCGAGCATACGTGATGTCAATATACGAGGCCCCTGTGCACGGTCATTATTTGAGACCAAGCCTTTCAACAAATTGCATTTGGCAGTGTTAGTAAAGAGTTTTGAGTTTAAGCACATAGTGCCATTAAGCAATACTTCTATTTCTACATATGTTAATCCATGTTATAATGGTGTTGCAGGCTGCTATCCACAGTGTCCCCCAGCCCAGCCCTACTTTGATGAAGACACCATGAAGTGTGTCACCTGGCGTCAATGTGGCTGCTATGATGACAAAGGCACCCACTACAGCATTGGAGATAAGGTTCCATCAACCAACTGTAACACTTGGTATGTCTCTTTCAGATCATTTATTGTACATACAATTTGAAATTTGATCTCAATCAAGTCAAAGCCCGATAAATGTGTATGACCTAGATGTGAAAGCTTGAAAGTTGAAGTTTAAACCATTCGTAAGGAAGAAGAAATCTGTATTTAAAGCACTTTTCTGCATATCTACATTCCCTCAATTATTTCAATAACACATAGTGATAATTTTGTTTTAGTAAAACAGCACCCATTAGCAATGGTTCAGGCAAAAAGTGGTACTGTAGCACAGGAGACTATGAGAGGACTTCAAATCAAAATGATCATTAATTCAGATAAAGTTCTGTGATAAGTCGATATTGCTAAAGCTCCTCTGATCAGGAAGATACTTTAAAAAATTTAGAAAGCGCTGTCTTGTTGAACTGAAAAGGCAGATTGGCGGGTCCAATTGTGTATAAGGCAGACACATAGTCTTCTTAATGTACAAGGATCTGCACCTTATTGGCTGTGGGCCCCTGTATGAAAAGGAAACAGATACACTTGTTTAGCACACACACGCACGCACACACGCACGCACGCACGCACGCACGCACGCACACACACACACACACACACACACACACACACACACACACAACCAAAATCAGGCCATGCAGACCAGGTTTTTCAGATTTTCAAAACTAATGCTTGTCGAAAATAAACATGTTAACTCCTACTTGTTATTAACATCTTGGGGTGGGCTTACATTAAGTGATATTTGTGGTGGCTCATGGCATGCAAACTAAATGTATCTTCTAATTTTAGCTCCTGTACAGTTTCTGGAATAAGGTGCAGCTACAATGTGAACTGTAAGTGAAAATATACACTGTCCCAAGCCTGACACAATATTTATGCATTATTTCATGTGAATACAAATACACACACTATATAAAAAAATTAAAAGCATTTTACTCTTAAACTGCAGCTTGTACATGCCTCATTTATGGAAAAACATATGAATATGGGAGAACCATCTACAACACCACGGATGGGATAGGAAACTGCATCACAGCTGAGTGTGGGGCAAATGGGACTGTAAGAAGAAGAACGTACCCGTGCGTAACTACCACTACACCAAGCCCTCAAACTACGTCTTTTGCATTCAGCATAGTTGGAGAGACCACTTTAGGTAAGAAAAATATGTGCAGCATGAACACTTATTTTATAAACGTTGATTATGTGGTAGAAAAACTTATACAAAAATTAAATAAATACTTTAATAAAAGGTACATTTTGATAAAGTTCTCTGAAAATATACACATTTTGCAATGTTCACAAAATGTCTGATTTCCTCACAGTTGCTGCAACTACATTACAAGCAAACACGACATTGGGAACCACATCTGCAGAAGTATCCACATCACAAGCAACAACATTGGAGACAGGTACTACATTGCCAACAAAGTCTACAACTATAACTTCAGGAGCCACAGCTGAAGCTACAACTTCTATTGGCCCAATAACACAGACACTCCCAGGGACCAGAACTTTTTACACTACTGGATCACTAGGAACCACAGTTTTTCCTGTCACAATTTTGACCACAGCTGTTGTTCAACCTACGACGTCAGGTGTTAAGACAGAAAGTCCTGAAACTACAGTTGTAACATCAAGACCGTCTGTTGGTACCACGACTACTGAAATTCCTGTAACAGAAACGGAGGGAACCACAACCAAACCTGCAGAAACAACAACATCAGCAGGAACAACAGTAAAGGTGGCAACGACAACACCGTCTAAAGAAGTCACCACTGGCCCAGTTACAACCTCTACCACAGCTGTTGTTGAGACTACAACAACTTTGCCTGTTGTTACAACAGAAATTCCTGAAACTACAGTTGTAACATCACAACCCTCTGTGGTTACCACGACTACTGAAATTACTGGAACAGAAACTGAGGGAACCACAACCAAACCTGCAGAAACAACAACATCAGCAGGAACAACAGTAAAGGTGGCAACGACGACACCGTCTAAAGAAGTCACCACTGGCCCAGTTACAACCTCTACCACAGCTGTTGTTGAGACTACAACAACTTTGCCAGTTGTTACAACAGAAAGTCCTGAAACTACAGTTGTAACATCCAAACCCTCTGTGGTTACCACGACTACTGAAATTATTGTAACAGAAACTGAGGGAACCACAACCAAACCTGTAGAAACAACAACATCAGCAGGAACAACACTAAAGGTGGCAACGACAACACCGTCTAAAGAAGTCACCACTGGCCCAGTTACAACCTCAACCACAGCTGTTGTTGAGACAACAACAACGTCGCCAGGCTTTACAACAGAAAGTCCTGAAACTACAGTTGTAACATCACAACCCTCTGTGGTTACCACGACTACTGAAATTATTGTAACAGAAACTGAGGGAACCACAACCAAACCTGCAGAAACAACAACATCAGCAGGAACAACAGTAAAGGTGGCAACGACAACACCGTCTAAAGAAGTCACCACTGGCCCAGTTACAACCTCTACCACAGCTGTTGTTGAGACTACAACAACGTCGCCAGGTGTTACAACAGAAAGTCCTGAAACTACAGTTGTAACATCCAAACCCTCTGTGGTTACCACGACTACTGAAATTATTGTAACAGAAACTGAGGGAACCACAACCAAACCTGCAGAAACAACAACATCAGCAGGAACAACAGTAAAGGTGGCAACGACAACACCGTCTAAAGAAGTCACCACTGGCCCAGTTACAACCTCTACCACAGCTGTGGTTGAGACTACAACAACTTCGCCAGGTGTTACAACAGAAAGTCCTGAAACTACAGTTGTAACATCCAAACCCTCTGTGGTTACCACGACTACTGAAATTATTGTAACAGAAACTGAGGGAACCACAACCAAACCTGCAGAAACAACAACATCATCAGGAACAACAGTAAAGGTGGCAACGACAACACCGTCTAAAGAAGTCACCACTGGCCCAGTTACAACCTCTACCACAGCTGTTGTTGAGACTACAACAAAGTCGCCAGGCGTTACAACAGAAAGTCCTGAAACTACAGTTGTAACATCACAACCCTCTGTGGTTACCACGACTACTGAAATTACTGTAACAGAAACTGGGGGAACCACAACCAAACCTGCGGAAACAACAACATCAGCAGGAACAACAGTAAAGGTGGCAACGACAACACCGTCTAAAGAAGTCACCACTGGCCCAGTTACAACCTCTACCACAGCTGTTGTTGAGACTACAAAAACTTTGCCAGGCTTTACAACAGAAAGTCCTGAAACTACAGTTGTAACATCCAAACCCTCTGTGGTTACCACGACTACTGAAATTATTGTAACAGAAACTGAGGGAACCACAACCAAACCTGCAGAAACAACAACATCAGCAGGAACAACAGTAAAGGTGGCAACGACAACACCGTCTAAAGAAGTCACCACTGGCCCAGTTACAACCTCTACCACAGCTGTTGTTGAGACTACAACAACTTTGCCATTTGTTACAACAGAAAGTCCTGAAACTACAGTTGTAACATCACAACCCTCTGTGGTTACCACGACTACTGAAATTACTGTAACAGAAACTGAGGGAACCACAACCAAACCTGCAGAAACAACAACATCAGCAGGAACAACAGTAAAGGTGGCAACAACAACACCATCTAAAGAAGTCACCACTGGCCCAGTTACAACCTCTACCACAGCTGTTGTTGAGACTACAACAATTTTGCCAGTTGTTACAACAGAAAGTCCTGAAACTACAGTTGTGACATTCAAACCCTCTGTGGTTACCACGACTACTGAAATTATTGTAACAGAAACTGAGGGAACCACAACCAAACCAGCAGAAACAACAACATCAGCAGGAACAACAGTAAAGGTGGCAACGACAACACCGTCTAAAGAAGTCACCACTGGCCCAGTTACAACCTCTACCACAGCTGTTGTTGAGACTACAACAACGTCGCCAGGCGTTACAACAGAAAGTCCTGAAACTACAGTTGTAACATCCAAACCCTCTGTGGTTACCACGACTACTGAAATTATTGTAACAGAAACTGAGGGAACCACAACCAAACCTGCAGAAACAACAACATCATCAGGAACAACAGTAAAGGTGGCAACGACAACACCGTCTAAAGAAGTCACCACTGGCCCAGTTACAACCTCTACCACAGCTGTTGTTGAGACTACAAAAACTTCGCCAGGCTTTACAACAGAAAGTCCTGAAACTACAGTTGTAACATCACAACCCTCTGTGGTTACCACGACTACTGAAATCACTGTAACAAATACTGAGGGAGCCACCACCAAACCTGCAGAAACAACAACATCAGCAGGAACAACACTAAAGGTGGCAACGACAACACCGTCTAAAGAAGTCACCACTGGCCCAGTTACAACCTCTACCACAGCTGTTGTTGAGACTACAACAACTTTGGCAGTTGTTACAACAGAAAGTCCTGAAACTACAGTTTTAACATCCAAACCCTCTGTGGTTACCACGACTACTGAAATTATTGTAACAGAAACTGAGGGAACCACAACCAAACCTAAAGAAACAACAACATCAGCAGGAACAACACTAAAGGTGGCAACGACAACACCGTCCAAAGAAGTCACCACTGGCCCAGTTACAACCTCTACCACAGCTGTTGTTGAGACTACAACAAAGTCGCCAGGCGTTACAACAGAAAGTCCTGAAACTACAGTTGTAACATCCAAACCCTCTGTGGTTACCACGACTACTGAAATTATTGTAACAGAAACTGAGGGAACCACAACCAAACCTGGAGAAACAACAACATCAGCAGGAACAACAATAAAGGTGGCAACGACAACACCGTCTAAAGAAGTCACCACTGGCCCAGTTACAACCTCTACCACAGCTGTTGTTGAGACTACAACAAAGTCGCCAGGCGTTACAACAGAAAGTCCTGAAACTACAGTTGTAACATCACAACCCTCTGTGGTTACCACGACTACTGAAATTACTGTAACAGATACTGAGGGAACCACAACCAAACCTGCAGAAACAACAACATCAGCAGGAACAACAGTAAAGGTGGCAACGACAACACCATCTAAAGAAGTCACCACTGGTCCAGTTACAACCTCTACCACAGCTGTTGTTGAGACTTCAACAACTTTGACAGTTGTTACAACAGAAAGTCCTGAAACTACAGTTGTAACATCCAAACCCTCTGTGGTTACCACGACTACTGAAATTATTGTAACAGAAACTGAGGGAACCACAACCAAACCTGCAGAAACAACAACATCAGCAGGAATAACAGTAAAGGTGGCAACGACAACACCGTCTAAAGAAGTCACCACTGGCCCAGTTACAACCTCTACCACAGCTGTTGTTGATACTACAACAACTTTGCCAGGTGTAACAACAGAAAGGCCTGAAACTACAGTTGTAACATCCAAACCCTCTGTGGTTACCACGACTACTGAAATTATTGTAAAGGAAACTGAGGGAACCACAACCAAACCTGCAGAAACAACAACATCAGCAGGAATAACAGTAAAGGTGGCAACGACAACACCGTCTAAAGAAGTCACCAGTGGCCCAGTTACAACCTCTACCACAGCTGTTGTTGAGACTACAACAAAGTCGCCAGGCGTTACAACAGAAAGTCCTGAAACTACAGTTGTAACATCCAAACCCTCTGTGGTTACCACGACTACTGAAATTATTGTAACAGAAACTGAGGGAACCACAACCAAACCTGGAGAAACAACAACATCAGCAGGAACAACAATAAAGGTGGCAACGACAACACCGTCTAAAGAAGTCACCACTGGCCCAGTTACAACCTCTACCACAGCTGTTGCTGAGACTACAACAACTTTGGCAGTTCTTACAACAGAAAGTCCTGAAACTACAGTTGTAACATCCAAACCCTCTGTGGTTACCACGACTACTGAAATTATTGTAACAGAAACTGAGGGAACCACAACCAAACCTGCAGAAACAACAACATCAGCAGGAACAACAATAAAGGTGGCAACGACAACACCGTCTAAAGAAGTCACCACTGGCCCAGTTACAACCTCTACCACAGCTGTTGTTGAGACTACAACAACTTTGCCAGGTGTAACAACAGAAAGGCCTGAAACTACAGTTGTAACATCCAAACCCTCTGTGGTTACCACAACAACTGAAATTATTGTAACAGAAACTGAGGGAACCACAACCAAACCTGCAGAAACAACAACATCAGCAGGAAAAACAGTAAAGGTGGCAACGACAACACCGTCTAAAGAAGTCACCACTGGCCCAGTTACAACCTCTACCACAGCTGTTGTTGAGACTACAAAAACTTCGCCAGGCGTTACAACAGAAAGTCCTGAAACTACAGTTGTAACATCACAACCCTCTGTGGTTACCAGGACTACTGAAATTACTGTAACAGAAACAGAGGGAACCACAACCAAACCTGCAGAAACAACAACATCAGCAGGAACAACACTAAAGGTGGCAACGACAACACCGTCTAAAGAAGTCACCACTGCCCCAGTTACAACCTCTACCACAGCTGTTGTTGAGACGCCAACAACTTTGGCAGTTGTTACAACAGAAAGTCCTGAAACTACAGTTGTAACATCCAAACCCTCTGTGGTTACGACGACTACTGAAATTATTGTAACAGAAACTGAGGGAACCACAACCAAACCTGCAGAAACAACAACATCAGCAGGAACAACACTAAAGGTGGCAACGACAACACCGTCTAAAGAGGTCACCACTGGCCCAGTTACAACCTCTACCACAGCTGTTGTTGAGACTACAACAAAGTCGCCAGGCGTTACAACAGAAAGTCCTGAAACTACAGTTGTAACATCCAAACCCTCTGTGGTTACCACGACTACTGAAATTATTGTAACAGAAACGGAGGGAACCACAACCAAACCTGCAGAAACAACAACATCAGCAGGAACAACAATAAAGGTGGCAACGACAACACCGTCTAAAGAAGTCACCACTGGCCCAGTTACAACCTCTACCACAGCTGTTGTTGAGACTACAACAACTTTGGCAGTTGTTACAACAGAAAGTCCTGAAACTACAGTTGTAACATCCAAACCCTCTGTGGTTACCACGACTACTGAAATTATTGTAACAGAAACTGAGGGAACCACAACCAAACCTAAAGAAACAACAACATCAGCAGGAACAACACTAAAGGTGGCAACGACAACACCGTCCAAAGAAGTCACCACTGGCCCAGTTACAACCTCTACCACAGCTGTTGTTGAGACTACAACAACTTTGCCAGGTGTAACAACAGAAAGGCCTGAAACTACAGTTGTAACATCCAAACCCTCTGTGGTTACCACGACTACTGAAATTATTGTAACAGAAACTGAGGGAACCACAACCAAACCTGCAGAAACAACAACATCAGCAGGAAAAACAGTAAAGGTGGCAACGACAACACCGTCTAAAGAAGTCACCACTGGCCCAGTTACAACCTCTACCACAGCTGTTGTTGAGACTACAACAAAGTCGCCAGGCGTTACAACAGAAAGTCCTGAAACTACAGTTGTAACATCACAACCCTCTGTGGTTACCACGACTACTGAAATTATTGTAACAGATACTGAGGGAACCACAACCAAACCTGCAGAAACAACAACATCAGCAGGAACAACAGTAAAGGTGGCAACGACAACACCATCTAAAGAAGTCACCACTGGTCCAGTTACAACCTCTACCACAGCTGTTGTTGAGACTTCAACAACTTTGGCAGTTGTTACAACAGAAAGTCCTGAAACTACAGTTGTAACATCCAAACCCTCTGTGGTTACCACGACTACTGAAATTATTGTAACAGAAACTGAGGGAACCACAACCAAACCTGCAGAAACAACAACATCAGCAGGAACAACAGTAAAGGTGGCAACGACAACACCGTCTAAAGAAGTCACCACTGGCCCAGTTACAACCTCTACCACAGCTGTTGTTGATACTACAACAACTTTGCCAGGTGTAACAACAGAAAGGCCTGAAACTACAGTTGTAACATCCAAACCCTCTGTGGTTACCACGACTACTGAAATTATTGTAAAAGAAACTGAGGGAACCACAACCAAACCTGCAGAAACAACAACATCAGCAGGAACAACAGTAAAGGTGGCAACGACAACACCGTCTAAAGAAGTCACCAGTGGCCCAGTTACAACCTCTACCACAGCTGTTGTTGAGACTACAACAAAGTCGCCAGGCGTTACAACAGAAAGTCCTGAAACTACAGTTGTAACATCCAAACCCTCTGTGGTTACCACGACTACTGAAATTATTGTAACAGAAACTGAGGGAACCACAACCAAACCTGCAGAAACAACAACATCAGCAGGAACAACAATAAAAGTGGCAACGACAACACCGTCTAAAGAAGTCACCACTGGCCCAGTTACAACCTCTACCACAGCTGTTGTTGAGACTACAACAACTTTGGCAGTTCTTACAACAGAAAGTCCTGAAACTACAGTTGTAACATCCAAACCCTCTGTGGTTACCACGACTACTGAAATTATTGTAACAGAAACTGAGGGAACCACAACCAAACCTGCAGAAACAACAACATCAGCAGGAACAACAATAAAAGTGGCAACGACAACACCGTCTAAAGAAGTCACCACTGGCCCAGTTACAACCTCTACCACAGCTGTTGTTGAGACTACAACAACTTTGCCAGGTGTAACAACAGAAAGGCCTGAAACTACAGTTGTAACATCCAAACCCTCTGTGGTTACCACAACTACTGAAATTATTGGAACAGAAACTGAGGGAACCACAACCAAACCTGCAGAAACAACAACATCAGCAGGAAAAACAGTAAAGGTGGCAACGACAACACCGTCTAAAGAAGTCACCACTGGCCCAGTTACAACCTCTACCACAGCTGTTGTTGAGACTACAAAAACTTTGCCAGGCGTTACAACAGAAAGTCCTGAAACTACAGTTGTAACATCACAACCCTCTGTGGTTACCAGGACTACTGAAATTACTGTAACAGAAACAGAGGGAACCACAACCAAACCTGCAGAAACAACAACATCAGCAGGAACAACACTAAAGGTGGCAACAACAACACCGTCTAAAGAAGTCACCACTGGCCCAGTTACAACCTCTACCACAGCTGTTGTTGAGACGCCAACAACTTTGGAAGTTGTTACAACAGAAAGTCCTGAAACTACAGTTGTAACATCCAAACCCTCTGTGGTTACGACGACTACTGAAATTATTGTAACAGAAACTGAGGGAACCACAACCAAACCTGCAGAAACAACAACATCAGCAGGAACAACACTAAAGGTGGCAACGACAACACCGTCTAAAGAAGTCACCACTGGCCCAGTTACAACCTCTACCACAGCTGTTGTTGAGACTACAACAAAGTCGCCAGGCGTTACAACAGAAAGGCCTGAAACTACAGTTGTAACATCCAAACCCTCTGTGGTTACCACGACTACTGAAATTATTGTAACAGAAACGGAGGGAACCACAACCAAACCTGCAGAAACAACAACATCAGCAGGAACAACAATAAAGGTGGCAACGACAACACCGTCTAAAGAAGTCACCACTGGCCCAGTTACAACCTCTACCACAGCTGTTGTTGAGACTACAACAACTTTGCCAGGTGTAACAACAGAAAGTCCTGAAACTACAGTTGTAACATCACAACCCTCTGTGGTTACCACGACTACTGAAATTATTGTAACAGAAACTGAGGGAACCACAACCAAACCTGAACAAACAACAACATCAGCAGGAACAACACTGAAGGTGGCAACGACAACACCGTCTAAAGAAGTCACCACTGGCCCAGTTACAACCTCTACCACAGCTGTTGTTGAGACTACAACAACTTTGCCAGGTGTAACAACAGAAAGGCCTGAAACTACAGTTGTAACATCACAACCCTCTTTGGTTACCAAGACTACTGAAATTATTGTAATAGAAACTGAGGGAACCACAACCAAACCTGCAGAAACAACAACATCAGCAGGAACAACACTAAAGGTGGCAACGACAACACTGTCTAAAGAAGTCACCACTGGCCCAGTTACAACCTCTACCACAGCTGTTGTTGAGACTACAAAAACTTCGCCAGGCGTTACAACAGAAAGTCCTGAAACTACAGTTGTAACATCACAACCCTCTGTGGTTACCACGACTACTGAAATTAATGTAACAGAAACAGAGGGAACCACAACCAAACCTGCAGAAACAACAACATCAGCAGGAACAACACTAAAGCTGGCAACTACAACACCGTCTAAAGAAGTCACCACTGCCCCAGTTACAACCTCTACCACAGCTGTTGTTGAGACTACAACAACTTTGGCAGTTGTTACAACAGAAAGTCCTGAAACTACAGTTGTAACATCCAAACCCTCTGTGGTTACCACGACTACTGAAATTATTGTAACAGAAACTGAGGGAACCACAACCAAACCTGCAGAAACAACAACATCAGCAGGAACAACAGTAAAGGTGGCAACGACAACACCGTCTAAAGAAGTCACCACTGGCCCAGTCACAACCTCTACCACAGCTGTTGTTGAGACTACAAAAACTTTGCCAGTTGTTACAACAGGAAGTCCTGAAACTACAGTTGTAACATCACAACCCTCTGTGGTTACCACGACTACTGAAATTACTGTAACAGAAACTGAGGGAACCACAACCAAACCTGCAGAAACAACAACATCAGCAGGAACAACAGTAAAGGTGGCAACGACAACACCGTCTAAAGAAGTAACCACTGGCCCAGTTACAACCTCTACCACAGCTGTGTTTGAGACTACAACAACTTTGCCAGTTGTTACAACAGAAAGTCCTGAAACTACAGTTGTAACATCCAAACCCTCTGTGGTTACCACGACTACTGAAATTATTGTAACAGAAACTGAGGGAACCACAACCAAACCTGCAGAAACAACAACATCAGCAGGAACAACACTAAAGGTGGCAACGACAACACCGTCTAAAGAAGTCACCACTGGCCCAGTTACAACCTCTACCACAGCTGTTGTTGAGACTACAACAACTTTGCCAGGTGTAACAACAGAAAGGCCTGAAACTACAGTTGTAACATCACAACCCTCTGTGGTTACCACGACTACTGAAATTATTGTAATAGAAACTGAGGGAACCACAACCAAACCTGCAGAAACAACAACATCAGCAGGAACAACAGTAAAGGTGGCAACGACAACTCCGTCTAAAGAAGTCACCACTGGCCCAGTTACAACCTCTACCACAGCTGTTGTTGAGACTACAACAACGTCGCCAGGCATTACAACAGAAAGTCCTGAAACTACAGTTGTAACATCCAAACCCTCTGTGGTTACCACGACTACTGAAATTATTGTAACAGAAACTGAGGGAACCACAACCAAACCTGCAGAAACAACAACATCAGCAGGAACAACACTAAAGGTGGCAACGACAACACCGTCTAAAGAAGTCACCACTGGCCCAGTTACATCCTCTACCACAGCTGTTGTTGAGACTACAAAAACTTTGCCAGTTGTTACAACAGGAAGTCCTGAAACTACAGTTGTAACATCACAACCCTCTGTGGTTACCACGACTACTGAAATTACTGTAACAGAAACTGAGGGAACCACAACCAAACCTGCAGAAACAACAATATCATCAGGAACAACAGTAAAGGTGGCAACGACAACACCGTCTAAAGAAGTAACCACTGGCCCAGTTACAACCTCTACCACAGCTGTGTTTGAGACTACAACAACTTTGCCAGTTGTTACAACAGAAAGTCCTGAAACTACAGTTGTAACATCCAAACCCTCTGTGGTTACCACGACTACTGAAATTATTGTAACAGAAACTGAGGGAACCACAACCAAACCTGCAGGAACAACAGTAAAGGTGACAACGACAACACCGTCTAAAGAAGTCACCACTGGCCCAGTTACAACCTCTACCACAGCTGTTGTTGAGACTACAACAACGTCGCCAGGCGTTACAACAGAAAGGCCTGGAACTACAGTTGTAACATCACAACCCTCTGTGGTTACCACGACTACTGAAATTATTGTAACAGAAACTGAGGGAACCACAACCAAACCTGCAGAAACAACAACATCAGCAGGAACAACACTAAAGGTGGCAACGACAACACCGTCTAAAGAAGTCACCACTGGCCCAGTTACAACCTCTACCACAGCTGTTGTTGAGACTACAAAAACTTTGCCAGTTGTTACAACAGGAAGTCCTGAAACTACAGTTGTAACATCACAACCCTCTGTGGTTACCACGACTACTGAAATTACTGTAACAGAAACTGAGGGAACCACAACCAAACCTGCAGAAACAACAATATCATCAGGAACAACAGTAAAGGTGGCAACGACAACACCGTCTAAAGAAGTAACCACTGGCCCAGTTACAACCTCTACCACAGCTGTGTTTGAGACTACAACAACTTTGCCAGTTGTTACAACAGAAAGTCCTGAAACTACAGTTGTAACATCCAAACCCTCTGTGGTTACCACGACTACTGAAATTATTGTAACAGAAACTGAGGGAACCACTACCAAACCTGCAGAAACAACAACATCAGCAGGAACAACAGTAAAGGTGGCAACGACAACACCGTCTAAAGAAGTCACCACTGGCCCAGTTACAACCTCTACCACAGCTGTTGTTGAGACGACAACAACTTTGCCAGGCTTTACAACAGAAAGTCCTGAAACTACAGTTGTAACATCCAAACCCTCTGTGGTTACCACGACTACTGAAATTATTGTAACAAAAACTGAGGGAACCACAATCAAACCTGCAGAAACAACAACATCATCAGGAACAACAGTAAAGGTGGCAACGACAACACCGTCTAAAGAAGTCACCACTGGCCCAGTCACAACCTCTACCACAGCTGTGGTTGCGACTACAACAACTTTGCCAGTTGTTACAACAGAAAGTCCTGAAACTACAGTTGTAACATCCAAACCCTCTGTGGTTACCACAACTACTGAAATTATTGTAACAGAAACTGAGGGAACCACAACCAAACCTGCAGGAACAACAGTAAAGGTGACAACGACAACACCGTCTAAAGAAGTCACCACTGGCCCAGTTACAACCTCTACCACAGCTGTTGTTGAGACTACAACAACGTCGCCAGGCGTTACAACAGAAAGGCCTGGAACTACAGTTGTAACATCACAACCCTCTGTGGTTACCACGACTACTGAAATTATTGTAACAGAAACTGAGGGAACCACAACCAAACCTGCAGAAACAACAACATCAGAAGGAACAACAGTAAAGGTGGCAACGACAACACCGTCTAAAGAAGTCACCACTGGCCCAGTTACAACCTCTACCACAGCTGTTGTTGAGACTACAACAACTTTGCCAGTTGTTACAACAGAAAGTCCTGAAACTACAGTTGTAACATCCAAACCCTATGTGGTTACCACGACTACTGAAATTATTGTAACAGAAACTGAGGGAACCACAACCAAACCTGCAGAAACAACAACATCATCAGGAACAACAGTAAAGGTGGCAACGACAACACCGTCTAAAGAAGTCACCACTGGCCCAGTTACAACCTCTACCACAGCTGTGGTTGAGACTACAACAACTTTGCCAGTTGTTACAACAGAAAGTCCTGAAACTACAGTTGTAACATCCAAACCCTCTGTGGTTACCACGACTACTGAAATTATTGTAGCAGAAACTGAGGGAACCACAACCAAACCTGCAGGAACAACAGTAAAGGTGACAACGACAACACCGTCTAAAGAAGTCACCACTGGCCCAGTTACAACCTCTACCACAGCTGTTGTTGAGACTACAACAACTTTGCCAGGCTTTACAACAGAAAGTCCTGAAACTACAGTTGTAACATCACAACCCTCTGTGGTTACCACGACTACTGAAATTATTGTAACAGAAACTGAGGGAACCACAACCAAACCTGCAGAAACAACAACATCAGCAGGAACAACGGTAAAGGTGGCAACGACAACACCGTCTAAAGAAGTCACCACTGGCCCAGTTACAACCTCTACCACAGCTGTTGTTGAGACTACAACAACTTTGGCAGTTGTTACAACAGAAAGTCCTGAAACTACAGTTGTAACATCCAAACCCTCTGTGGTTACCACGACTACTGAAATTATTGTAACAGAAACTGAGGGAACCACAACCAAACCTGCAGAAACAACAACATCATCAGGAACAACAGTAAAGGTGGCAACGACAACACCGTCTAAAGAAGTCACCACTGGCCCAGTTACAACCTCTACCACAGCTGTTGTTGAGACTACAACAACGTCGCCAGGCGTTACAACAGAAAGTCCTGAAACTACAGTTGTAACATCCAAACCCTCTGTGGTTACCACGACTACTGAAATGATTGTAACAGAAACTGAGGGAACCACAACCAAACCTGCAGAAACAACAATATCAACAGGAACAACACTAAAGGTGGCAACGACAACACCGTCTAAAGAAGTCACCACTGGCCCAGTTACAACCTCTACCACAGCTGTGTTTGAGACTACAACAACTTCGCCAGGTGTTACAACAGAACGGCCTGAAACTACAGTTGTAACATCCAAACCCTCTGTGGTTACCACGACTACTGAAATTATTGTAACAGAAACTGAGGGAACCACAACCAAACCTGCAGAAACAACAACATCATCAGGAACAACAGTAAAGGTGGCAACGACAACACCGTCTAAAGAAGTCACCACTGGACCAGTTACAACCTCTACCAAAGCTCTTGTGGAAACCACAACCTCAGTTTTAGGTGCAACAACAACAATTACTATAGTCACAGGAAAGCCACAAACATCAACAATAATTACAAAACCTTCTATTTTCAAGACAACTGTTGTGGCTTCAACTATAACTACAGGAGTAACAGCTAAAGCTACAACTTCCATTGGCCGAATAACACCAGAAGGGACCAGAACTGTTTATACTACTGGGCAAGCCGAAACCACAGTTCTTTCCACACCATCACGGTTAACAACAACAACAACTTCATGTGTTTGCATCGTCAATGGGACATCACACCAGCCTGGTAAGTTATTATTAATGTTCCATTATATCATTATCTTGTTTTTGTAATCATGTATTCTCTTCACAGAATGTACAGGGACAACCTTTGTTTTTCCTTTTTCCGATAGTCCTTTCTTTGTTCCACTTTTTTTTTTTTCTTAAATAAAATGATTTTTTTTTTACCAAAGTAAAAGTACAAAAGTATTTAATTATCTCATACATTTAGTCTCTAATATAAAGAGAAACCAGCATTTTTTCAATTCAATTTTGATAAAGACATCATTACAAAGTGTGTCAATTTTGTTTAACAATACAATTACTATACAAAAAAATTAAAAAAGTTGTATGTATGTTGCATCTCATAAATGTAACTACATGTTGATAACATAAAATAAGGATTAGTCAACTTTACAAGATAGATTATTCATGGTTAAGTTTGTCAGGCTAATGTAGTGCATACTTGTTTTTATTTTTAAATAAAAGCCGCCATTATCAAACATGGCCTCTTGCCTTAATTTTCTTTTCCGTTTTTGGTCTGAACAATTCTTTTGAATCAAACTTTGTTTGATGTAACATTTATCTCCACTCTGAATTTCACAGGGGACTTGGTGTACAATGTCACTGATGGCTTAGACTGGTGCTACGTTGCATATTGCAATGCATCTTGTAAAGTTGAGATCCAATCCTCTTCATGTACCACTACACCAATACCCAGCACAACCGCACAGTCTACCACTTCTTTGTTTGGCACCACTACAAAGGCAACAATTGCTTCCACCACATATGTTACTATCCCTTCATCCACTCCCTCAACGACCCCAGTGGACTGCAATGATGAGTATCCACCAAGAAAGGTGTGATAAAGATACAATGTTGTTTTAGTCATGATTGTGTTTTTAAACATTTTAGTTAGACGGTAGCCATTTTATGTTCAAGAATCCAAAATAGAGCCTTTTATCGCAAAAAAATATTTTTATAATTGTATAATTAACTCGCATTTCCCATACAGAATGGAGAGTCATGGATGCTCAGCAACTGCACCACAGCTACCTGCAACTATGGCACAATCACAAAGACACCTACTAAATGTCCCACAGCTCAACAGCCCATATGCGCCAATGGACGCCAAGCTTTCAAAGTCTACGATGATAACGGGTGCTGCTTCCACCATGAATGTGAATGTAAGTAGCAATTTCAACTTTAAAATACAGTTGACCAATTTGGACTTTATATACAGTAGATGATCTTGTGTCATTGTTCTCAACGTACATTATTTTGAGCAATTCATAGAAATGGCAATATAAACTAGAAAGCACTGAGAGCCAGATTTAGTAAAGCAGCAACCAATCACGTAGTTAGCTGAACGAATCCTGGTACAGCGCTCCACACTCATTCTGAGAGTAAATAAAAACACTTTAAGAATCTGACCTTACTAAATATAGCAAAATATGGATCGGCCAAAATTTATCCTATTATTTGCATGAAAATGATGGAAAGAGGCGCACTTTGCAAACAAGTGCTTGAATGACATGCAATCTGCAACTTAAGCCTAGTGTATAAGCTTCATAGATAATGCAAAACAAATGTTAATAAAAACACTATTTCTATTCATGTGCATACCACTGCCAATTAACCACATTCCTCTTTCTAAGATAAATGTATTCATCTAAAATTGAAAATGTTCAAAATGTGTAGACATAACTGCTTCAGTAGTACCTCTTAAGTGCTACTCAATGGATTTTGAAGTAAAACTCAATTGCCAATGAACAGACGTGGCGTTGGAAATAAAAAAAATGTTCCTGCTTGGTTCAGTTGATACACATCATTTTCTTAAATCGCTTTTGTTTTTCTGCAGGTGTATGCAGCATCTTGGCTCAAAAACACTACATAACTTTCGATGGAGAATTATTCAATTTCAAGGAGAACTGCTCTTACTACCTGGTCAAAGAAATTATTACGAGATATAACCTAACTATTATTGTAAACAACCATGACTGTGAGCCTTCAGATGTCACATTCTGTCCCCAGACTCTCACTATAACCTACCGATCCTACACAGTTGTTTTGTCTCAGTTGAAGATTGGAGGAACAGCAACTAATGCGGTAATCACGCTTTCAAATTGTCAAATGTATTTGTCGTTCTTCAGAATCACAATCAGAATACCTTTATTAGTCCCACAGACGGGAAATTAACATTGTTACAGCAGAAAATAGCCAAAGACAGCTTAGTGTTACCTAAGTAGCATGCATACATTTTTTCTTTTTAAGATTTAAAAAGAAATTATAATAAAAAAAAGTTACACAATTTACAAAAAACACATCCTGTGACAGTTCTGATGATTTAGCAGCCAGGTATATATATTGCAGTTATTATCGGCATATATATATATATATATATATATAGCACATATTGCACATAGTTGGTGGTTAACAGCAAGGAGTGTTATAGTCAGTGTTGTTGTGTGTGGGGGGGTCTACTAGGGGCCATGGTGGTTACTTGTGTTACTCTCTCATGTCTTTCATTATTTTGAGAGTGCTAAATGAGTGGTTATTGTGCCAACCAAAGTTATGTGTTTCATGCTTGAAATGATACAGTCTCCTCTAATGTGTTTTGTGTCCTTGTCCTACAGGTGTATGTGAATCAGAAACGTAAATTTCCCGCCTTCAGAAATTCTGTTCTATACATCACTGGCACAGATATGGTGATAACATTGGAGATACCAGAGCTCAACACAAAAGTGGTCTATATGGGTTCCTCAATCAGTATTGACCTACCTTACACCCTCTTTGGCGGGAACACTGAGGGACAGTGCGGTGAGTGACACCTTAAATAATTGTATTAAGGAAATAATAAACATTTCAATGCCACTCATAACCGGAGTGCACCCGAGAGCTGCTTGTTGCACTGACACTGGCAGCCGGTTGTAACTTTAAGAAGGCCCTAATGTTGATAGAAGAATAGTCAATGCAACAGTTCACCGATCTGGAAGAAATCGAATGATCAGGAGAACACCCATTACTGTATGTCTTTACAAACAGGATAAAACTAGTATGTGGTACAGCTAACACACATTCAGAATATCTAGAGGGCAAAATCCAATCCAATCCAATCCAACTTTATTTATATAGCACTTTAAAACCTTCAGACCAAAGTGCTGTACAGAGAGATAAGCTCACACAACATAATATAAATACATTTAAAATACAAGATACAAACACAAAACAAACCAGAATAAACGTAATAATTAAAAAATAAATAACAGCCATGTGATAAAAACAATAGACCACTTTATTTATATAGCACTTTAAAACCTTCAGACCAAAGTGCTGTACAGAGAGATAAACTCACACAACATAATATAAATACATTTAAAATACAAGATACAAACACAAAACAACCAGAATAAACGTAATAATTAAAGAATAAATAACAGCCATATAATAAAAACAATAGACCACTGAAAGCAAATAAAAGCAACAATCTACTTGTTTCCGAATGCTAAGGAGAAGAGGTGGGTTTTAAGACGGGATTTAAAAGCAGACAGTGTGGGAGCCTGTCTGATTAGCAAGGGCAGGTCGTTTCGCAGTTTAGGGGCGGCAGCAGAGAAAGCACGGTCCCCTCTGCGCTTAGACTTTGTTTTTGGCACCCTCAGTAGCAACTGATCAGCTGACCTGAGAGTGCGAGTGGGCGTGTAGCTGTGTAACAGCTCAGAGAGGTAGGGCGGGGCCAGGCCATTGAGGGCTTTAAAAGTAAATAAAAGAGTTTTAAAATGAATCCTCAAATGAACGGGCAGCCAGTGGAGCGAAGATAAAATGGGGGAAATGTGCTTGTATTTGCGTGTGCCAGTTAGTAGCCGTGCTGCTGCATTTTGCACCATCTGCAGGCGAGCAAGGGAGGATGCACTTATCCCCATATATAGTGCATTACAATAATCCAAGCCGGAGGTGACAAAGGCATGGATTACCGTTTCAAAGAGGTCACTATTTAAAAAAGGCTTTATTTTGGCTAGCTGCCTGAGGTGGAAGAAGCTTTTTTTAACAACTGCCTTGATCTGGCTGTCAAGCTTGAGTTCAGGGTCCATCTTTATCCCAAGATTTGTGATGGTAGGCCTGGTGGAGTGGCCCAGGGGTCCTAGGTCTATAGGAGTGGTCCGAGGGGCACCAAAAACCATCACTTCGGTTTTGTCATCATTTAATTTTAAAAAGTTGCATGACATCCAGGATTGAATGTCTTCAAGGCAGTTTAACAGCGGTTTAATTGAATATGAGTCGTTCTTTTTAAGTGGCACATATATTTGGCAATCGTCTGCATAGCAATGGAAAGCGATACCGTGCTTCCTAAGAATGGACCCAAGAGGGAGCAAATACAGGGAGAACAACAGGGGGCCTAACACTGAGCCCTGTGGAACCCCACAAAGGAGAGGAGCAGACGAGGACTCAGAGTCCCCAAGGCTGACGCAGAAAGTCCTAACAGTCAGAGACGACCTAAACCATTCGAGGGCTTTGCCCCTAATGCCCACCCACTGCTCCAAACGAGCTATCAGGATCTCATGGTCCACTGTATCAAAAGCGGCCGTTAGATCAAGGAGTAAAAGGATAATGCATTCACCTGAGTCTGTTGCTAAAAGGATATAATTAAAATCTCTTAAAAGAGCTGATTCCGTGCTGTGCAAGGTTTTAAAACCAGATTGGAAGACCTCGAGTACCTTGTGCTCTTCCAGAAAAGCGAGAAGTTGACTGTATACAATCTTCTCTAGGATTTTGGACATAAAAGGCCATTTGGAAATGGGCCTAAAGTTTGAAAGAACTGTGGGATCCAGACTAGGTTTCTTAACAAGTGGTTGTACAACGGCACGTTTCCAATTTTCCGGAACAACCCCTGTGAGCAGACTGCTGTTAAAAACGTCAAGAACAAAGGGTCCTATAGTGGGGAAAACCTCTTTAAAAAATCGAGGAGGGACAGGGTCAATTGGAGAACCAGAGGGTTTTATTTTGGAGACAATCTCCTGCACAGAGGACAGAGTCATAGGCTCAAAACGGTAAAAAAACAGCAAAGCAGGGGGCAGAGACAGAGGTGTCGTTTGATGGAGCAGTGATTTGAGTCCTAGTTGAAGTGACTTTATTAATAAAAAATTGAAGAAAATATTCACAGACTGCAGGGGAGGTCTCCACACAGGTAGTCTGAGGGGCATTAAGAGCTGAATCTATTGTCTGAAATAGTACACAAGGTTTGTGACAGTTTAAAAGAATGATGTCAGAGAAATGTTTTCTTTTTGCCTCTTTTACAGTTTTCTGATAGAGACGCCAACGCTGCCTCAGCATTTGAAAAGAGACTTGTAGTTTTTCCTTATTCCATCTTCTTTCAGCTCTACGGCACTCACGTCGGGCAGCCCGAGTCGTCGCATTTAGCCAAGGCTCGGATTTAGTTTCAAAACTAAAGTGTAAATTTGAGTCGACAGTCTAACACTGCTAAAGAGACTTTTATATTCAAATACATTTTTTAGAGTAAAAAGAAGGATTTTACCGTGTTGGAACTTTAACTCAGCTATCTGGAATCAGCAGACAAAGAGAAAACAAGACCAGCCATGTCAGCAGTCATATTAGAGCATATGAGCATGAAAGGCTGTTGCATGTGATGACCCGGCAATGTGTCTAGGGTGTGCCCTGTCTCTTGCCTCTCACATCAGGATGGGTGGATGTATTAACCCTAACCATTATCATAACAGCTAGTTCTTGTATGAGCCCAAAAAAGTTGCCTTCATTCTCCTGTCTCTTTTTCCAGGGACCTGTGATAACTCACAGAACAATGACTGTCGCTCTCCAAACGGCCAGGTGGAAAGCTGCTCAGACTCCGCAGGCCAGTGGCATGTCCCAGGCACACCGTGTGTTATCCCCACAACCCCATCGACAACGACAAAACCCACAACCACCTCAAAACCAGCAACCACAACGCAGCCCCCGTGCAAACCTGCAATTTGTAATATCCTAACAAGCAGGTGACGTCTTTAACGTCTTCAAATAATGTATTTACTGAAAGTAACAATGACAACTACAGGGCTTTGGTAGAAAGAAAGACGGTTCAATTATAGCTCAAGTCTTCAATATAATCTGAAGATTAAAAAAATACTAATATATCAACATTTCATTTTGACATAAACTGGGCAAAAGTATTGAGGGATTTTCTTTGACTAAGAAGCCCAGACCTTTATTTAACTAAAACTTGACAAAAACAAAGATGTTGACGTTTTTTTTATCAAACTATTAGTCCAACCAACACTTTACCAGTAATAGTTACTTGATGATAAAAATAAGAAAACAATTTAAAGTAAGAAAATAAGGGTTGAGAAAAATTATGTAATCTTTACTGAAATGCATGCTGAGTTATTTGATTGCCTTCCTTCACATCTTAGATTATGTTTATATTTTTCGTATTACTTTCTCTGACATTCTGTACTGGCTTGTATGTTCCTTCTAGTGTTTTCAAGGCATGCCACACAGTCATACCTCCGGGACCATTTGTGAAATCCTGTGTGTCTGACAATTGCAACAGTGACAATAACACCTGCACCAGCCTGGAGGCCTATGCCACTGGGTGCTCTAATGAAGGAGTCTGTATCGACTGGAGGAATGCAACCAATGGGCGCTGTGGTAAGATAAAGTCAATAGGCTATATACTGTAAGTATAGGTGTTGCATGGAGTTTTGATAAAATGTGTTTATAAACATGTTTCAATTTTACAGAGCACACGTGTCCAAAAAACAAAGTGTACAAGGCCTGTGGGACCAGCGTAGAGCCTACATGCAATGACAGGTAACAAATGTGATCTTTGATGATTGTTTTTATAGCTTTAGAGATCTTAGCATTTGCACACCACTTCCCTGGTGTATATGCAAACTGTTCCCTTATCAAGAATAAATTATGTTGATTGTCTCTAGTGAATGTCAGTTTTTTATGTTGGCAGTGTGTGACAAGGATAAACTCGTATCCAAGCCCTATTGTGTGTCAATTCCTCAAAAACATTTACACAGTGTGCACAATTATTAGGCAAGTTGTATTTTTTAGGGTTATTTTAATTATTGAACAACTACAGTGCTCTGGGTCAATCCAAAATGTTAATGAAACTCAAACCTGAATATATAAGAAAGTAAGAGAGGTTTTGGCTGTGCACAATTATTGGGCAACTATTAGAGTGCATAATTAATATGCAACTAAAGGGAAAACGAATATTTTCCATCTCACATGTTAAAGTGAGAATAATAAACAAACAACTCAAAATGTACAAATTAGCTTCTTGACAAAAAAAAGAAAACAAAAGAACAGGCAATATACCAATATAGCCACCCTTCTTTTCAATAACGGTCACAAGCCTTCCATTCATTGAGTCTGTCAGATTCTTGATCTGTTGACGATCAACCACAGCCTCCCAGACTCTGTTCAGAGAGGTGTTCTTTAAGGCCTTTACTGGCTAGCCACCAGCGGACAACTTTGATGCATGCGATTGAGCATTCTTCCTGAAAGATGTAGACTGTTCCCTGTACCACTGATGGAAGAAAGTATCTTTTAAAAACCGGCAGTAGGTTCAAGAGTTGAATTTGCGTCCATCTTCAACCCAAAAAGGTCCAACAACCTCATCTTTAATAATACCAGCCCATACCAGAACCCAGTCTCCACCTTTTTGGTGTTGAAGTGGAGCTCTGGGCCCGGTACTGATCGCGGGCCCATCCATCTGGTCCGTCAAGAGTCACCCTCATCTCATCAGTCCAGAAAACTTAAAAAATCTGTCTTCAGATATTTCTGGGCCCAGTCTTGATGTTTGAACTCATGTGTCTTGTTCAGTGGTGGTTTCAGCCTTCCTTACCTTGGCCATGTCTCTGAACACCTGAGACTTCTGGGCCCTTCAGGTAGGTCACAGTTTTAGAATATGACAGCAGTGCAGAGTAATGGGTTCCATCACCAAATGGCAGACCGCGGACCTGGACCCAGACGCCGACCAATACAGACCCGGACCTATAATCAATAAATGCTTACGGGATTTTCAGTTCTGATGGGGCGCTTCTATTCTAACCGGCGCTGAGCGGGCGCGAAAGAGAGTGAAAGATACAGGGAGATAAACACAGAAGAAGAGACAAGCGCGCGGCAGACAGGGGGAGAAGAATAAGTACCCATGGTGCTCTCTAAGAAGAGAAAAGTGGACAGTGAAAACAGAGCTTTAACCAAGAATGGACAGACTCATCCATGTTCATCCTGCCACTGGGAGCACAGAACCAGTGTGTCTCATACGCTCAGAGACGTGGCGCTCATTAAAAGTGCCAATATATATACCCACTCGAGTCTGAACTGAGGTCAATAAGCAGATTTTAGTTCCTGGCAGGACAAACTAGAGCTCAGTTCTCTCACTGAACAAAATAAAGTGGGGGGTGGGATATAAAAGGGACAGAGAAACTGTCTAACTGTTCAATTGTTAAGATGTGTTGAGACTGATATAATCTAAGTCAAAATGTGACACAGTTGTTGAATTTAAGATGAATACCCCTGATATAGGGTGTTGGATCTCCTTACACCCTCTTTCATATGCTTTATACAGATTGTAATTGAAAATATGCATTCAAATTATGATATGGTCAAAATACAAATTTGCCTAATAATTGTGTACACAGTTTAGAGTCCTTTCATCACTGTATTAACCAGTTATTCAATTTCTGAAATCAGATACAACAAGAAGTTCGAGACAGGTAGTAAAGCATCCACTAACAACACCAAAGAGGGCTGCTTCTGTCCAACTGGCACCGTCTTATTCAACACTGTCTATGATACATGTGTTGCCTCCTGTGGTAAGAGCAGATCCTATATCCTATTTCTGACTGCGTCATACAATATTTGTTTCTTAAAACCTGAAGCACACCTTCATGTGACTTGTTCCTTTTGGAATTTCAGATTGTGTTGGACCTGATGGTGGACCCAAAGAGGTAATATATTTAAATGTGTTTATAGATGATATTTAAATCTGTATATAGATAATATGTCACATATACAGTATATATATATGTCATATAATCAGGTACACTAGCAAAGCATGAGCTGAGTGTCTCAACTGTGTCCTATCGTAAACAGCCTGGTGATACATGGATAAGTGGCTGCAACATATGTGAGTGTGACAAGGATTCCATGAGTATCCAGTGTGAGCCTGCCACCTGCCCCACAGTGCAGAGCCCTGTCTGCAGCGGGCCGGGTCAGCAGCTGGTCAACAAAACAGAAGGCTGCTGCACAACACAGTCCTGCGGTCAGTTGAAGTTTCACAGAGTTAGATTTGATTCTGTTACTTTGTGTTGTCAACAAATGAATGTCTTACAAAGACAGAGCTGCCAGCTTTCTTTTTATGGAATCAGTGAGGAATCAGACTGACTGATCCCCTGCCTGGAAATATGCTGACTTCAACAATCCACTTATACTGACATGATATTGATGTCTATCTGAGAACTTATGCAGTGTTTGAGGTGTTTATTACATGTTCAAATTATTTTTAAGACTGAATATTCACCACCATTGACTTAAAGCTTTTGCAGAAGCTTCCGTTGCTGTTGAGAGAAACTACCACTGTCAGCTCACTTGTAGTATGAATATATACAAATGTTACAGCACGTTTGGTGGTGGTAGATTTCCTAATCTAATTAACATTGCTCATAGGCCTGTTTTGTAGCACAGTCAAATAACAGTCTTATGGAAAGGGAGCCATTGGCAATTGCTTACTGATATACATACTGAAATGTATAAAGTACACTACATAACATTAATTTAATTGAAACCTGTATCCAAGACAACTCACAAAAAGTGCATCCAACCCCCAAAAGTTTAGGAATAATGCCAAGAAGTTTTTTTAAGCCAAGGTTTAGTCAGTTTGTATTGTACAAAGAAATATGTGTATAGCTCCTTCTGTCCTAATATCAACAGGTTGAAAGAAGCATTTTTCTGTGAGCTTCAGAAGCTATTGTGATGTGATTGTTTAACCATGATTGAACATAGCAGTCCGTCAATGGCCATTGGAATATGGTACTGATAAAATGGCACAATATGGGTCTTACTTGAGTATTGATTCTTCTTAATCACCTACAACTTTGTGTATGTTGAGTTTTTTGCTTCCCCTAATGCTATATACATTTTATATTTATTGATGTATAAAAAAAAATGCATTTAGGGGAAAAATCCATTAAATGTATCCACATACATACATACATCACACATAGCATAGGCTTTAAGATTGTGAAAAAGAATCCCTTAAGAACCACACCAGTGTTGTTTGCTAATGATATATCATTAACATTAAGGCAGGCTTCTTTTCATAGCAAATGTGGGTGTTTGAGATAGAAGGATATGTTTTCTTCCCATCAAGCGGTGGTTTTGTTTTTTTCTTACATGGTTAAATAATATGGGATATCTCCTCCATCACAATATTGATTCTCCTCTTGTTGCTCAAGGTTATGAGTAAGACCTTTAATAGAGCTGCTAAGTGTTGAGCACATCAAACAGCCATCAGGTGTGAGTGTGTTGAATTAATTTAGTGTCTTTCTCTCAACAGTCTCCCACTGAAACGTGCAGGACTGCTGTTATGGTTCTTTAAGTTATTGTTATAAAAGGTCAATTGAAACTGATTTCCACATCCATATATAATCATCTCATCCCTTTGTGCCATACAGAGTGCAATGTAAACCTGTGTCCACGACCAATCACCTGCCCAGTGGGCTTCCAACGCAACGTTACCAGCGGCACCTGCTGCCAGTCCTACGAGTGTGGTATGTGACTTTACTTTATCATTGTAGGATTATCTGCTAACAAAAGTACAAAACTAAAACAGCAATGAGCTCTGCTGTGGATGTGGATGTATGTAAGATTGCCTTTAAATGTTAGTTCAAAACTTGAATGCAATCCTAAACAGTCAAAGCCTTCTATGTACTTTTATTGTCCTGAAATAATTTGCGGTCCAAACACTTTTAAAGAGTTCATAATATTTTCTTTATCTGATTTTTAGATGCATTTTTCGATTCTCTGAAGGCAGACAAATGCTGTCCAGGCTTCAATCCGGCTATTCAATGTTGAAATGAAATAACATTAATTTACACATTTTAATATTTGTTCACAATATATTGCTTAAAAAGTACATCTGAAAGAAATAATGTTCACATTTAGGGATTTTTACAAAAATGACAGTTACCCAGTAACATAAATAAAACATCAATATGCATTCAGTAAAAAGGTACACAGCCTAGCTAACTCATAGCTCTTTGTTTTTGCAGTTCCTAAAGGTGTATGTGTCTATGACATGAATGAGTACAAGGTAAGTCCAAACCCCATATACCAATATAGCTACTACATCATTGTGTGATTGCCTGAAATAGCAGAAACATTTCCATTAGCCGTATTAACCCACAGCCTGTTAGACAGATTTCATCAGCTCTTTATTACATAAATTACATAAATACAAGAGGCACAGTAGGTATGACGTGCTGCCAGTAACCAGAAACACTTGTTTTCACTTTTGACTCCATTAAAATATTATGAAGCAGTATTAGAATCACCAAAATGTGCCTGTCCTTCTTTATTACTTATGTTAACCTATGTTTCTTTTTACAAGTCAGAATGTACATAAAACAGACCAGTTCAGAAAGGCAACAATGGATCAGTACTTAGTCCATGAATCCTGAAATAAGCACATGCAGGGTATCTTCCATAGAATAATGAACAGATGTTTGAGAGTAACTAATCAATTTGTACTCTAAATATATGTGTATTCTACAGCCTGGTGACAAAATACCAACAGAAACAACACCAGAACCACCATTAGAACCGCCATCAACACCACCAACAACAACAACAACAACAACAACAACAACAACAACAACAACAACAACAGAACAACCACCTGGAACAACAGCACCATCAGGAGCAGGACAACCTTCAGGAACAACAACCTCCCCATCAGGAGCAGGACAACCTTCAGGAACAACAACCTCCCCATCAGGAGCAGGACAACCTTCAGGAACAACAACCTCCCCATCAGGAGCAGGACAACCTTCAGGAACAACAACCTCCCCATCAGGAGCAGGACAACCTTCAGGAACAACAACCTCCCCATCAGGAGCAGGACAACCTTCAGGAACAACAACCTCCCCATCAGGAGAAGGACAACCTTCAGGAACAACAACCTCCCCATCAGGAGCAGGACAACCTTCAGGAACAACAACCTCCCCATCAGGAGCAGGACAACCTTCAGGAACAACAACCTCCCCATCAGGAGCAGGACAACCTTCAGGAACAACAACCTCCCCATCAGGAGCAGGACAACCTTCAGGAACAACAACATCTCCATCAGGAGCAGGACAACCTTCAGGAACAACAACATCTCCATCAGGAGCAGGAAAACCTTCAGGAACAACAACAGCACCATCAGGAGCAGGACAACCTTCAGGAACAACAACAGCACCATCAAGAACATCGGGACCTTTCACACCAAAACCCTGCCAGGAGTGTTTCTGTGGCCCCAAAATGGATCCCATTACTAGGTTGAACATCATTAACTGCAGACCTGTTGTGTGCAACACGAAATGCTCCAAAGTAAGATATACTTACAAAAACAGACAAACTCAATTGTATCACTTTTTTATTTATTCATCTACTGTCCATTGATAAAGTGATGAATATCTATTAAACAGAAAATCCCAGTTATGTTTTCCAGCTGTCATATCAAGTTCCCTTCCATAGATGGTCTATTCATTTGAAATGCTAATCACAAATCGTAGCTGCACATGGACACATAAGTGCACATCCACACCTTCACACACATTGTACCCTTGTCTTACAAGGCCAAAGGACTCACTCTCTTTGTCTCTTTTTCCAGGGTTATGAATATCAGACCGTACATGGAAAGTGCTGCGGGAAATGTGTTCAGAAAAGCTGCATTTTCACCACACAGGACAACACAACACATATCCTTGAGGTCGGTCCCACAGCTGTGCGAGTGTTTCTTCACATTTTTGCTGACCAGGAGTATGAGAAAATGAATGGCACTCGTAGCAGACGTGTACAACCTGAATTAGATAGTTGATATTAACAGTAAACATGATTTTGTTCCAAAGTAAAAAATAATACTTAACTTAAATAAATATATTTTTCACAAGTGTGAAAACTATTGGTGGTCTTTTTCTTCTACAGTAGCGATTAAGTAGTGTTTGTGGATGAGGCTAACTGAACCACCCTTTTTGAATATCTGACTGAGTTTCTGCTCATGCCATTGGTACAGGTCAACAACACCTTTATTCCCACGAATGACAAGTGTGTGAAATATACCTGTGAGAAGATGAATGGACATCTTGTTACCAAGGAGACCAAGACAACCTGTTCTCCCTTTAACCCCTTGGACTGTGAACCTGTAAGTTTATCTTACCATTAACCCCCCTTCAACCACCCAACTGTCCAACCCCAAACATGACGTGTCTTTTTTTTAATGCAGGGCACTGAGACTACTGACACTACTGGATGCTGCAAAACCTGTAAGTTAGTGGAGTCAAAGTATTTTAATAATTTCTACTAAATCCAAAATGATCATTTGGTTTTAAATGGGAAGCATCAGAGGAAATATCTGGGAATCATGTGCCATTGTTAGAGCCTAACAGTTGCTGTGTGTTCCAGGCAAGCGGAAGAGCGTCTGTGAGATGAAGAGTAAGCTAACAGTCATGGAAGTGAGTGGCTGCAAGAGTGCGCAGCCGCTCAACATTACATCCTGCGCTGGACACTGTGGAAGCTCGTCCATGTGAGTATTTTTAGCACCTAATTTGAATGTTCACTTAATCGGAGAATCCACCTAGTTTCATACAAATCTGAAGGGCAGCTCTTTCTGGTGTGACAAGAAAGTTAATTATATCAGTTTTTTGTGAAGGTTGACTGTCAGCAGTGCCTCACTGCACTCACGCTTTCCTAATTCACTGTGAACTCGCCTGTCAAAGGGCCCAGTTATGGTGGCACCGGAAAGGCCTCATTCAACATGAATAATCTGGCCCTGCTTCGAAAGGTTTGTCACTTTTTGCTAGATTAACGTGTTGTGAAGGCCAAAGGTAGAATTTCCCTGTCAGAAAAAGTGTAAATAGAAATAAACACCATGTCAGCACAATACAAATAACAATAATGAGGACTTACAACAAGTACCTAATATTAAGACAGGGCAACCGTATTAGATTATTTATATATTTTCTGATCAAGTCACTGGCCGTTGAAGGAGCTGTTATTTTCGATGCAGAGGGTAAAAACTGTTGTCTGTTTGTGTGTAGATATTCTGCGGCAGCTAACAAGATGATGCACCAGTGTGAGTGTTGCCAAGAGGCCAGCGTCAGTAAGAAGAGTGTGGAGCTGACTTGTGCAGATGGCTCAAAGGTGAACCACAGCTACACTGCAGTGGATACGTGCAGCTGCAGAAAAGCAGACTGTGTGCCTGGGACCACGTCAGAACCACTTCGCCGCAGTAGACGCTGATCAGTCCCTGACACTGCTGTCCACCCCACATAAATCTTAGAAGCAAGAATTAACCGTCGATTTTCTTATTCTTGTCAGGTTTATTATTTATAGCTCAAAATGTGCTCTTTTCCATTGTATACTGGGATGTAAACTTTTTTGGAAGATTATTAATAAAATGAAACTTCTGCAATTTGAATAGTGTTTTGACTCTCTTATTGATTCCTTGGGAATTATTAATATGAACAAAAACTGATTATGATGATGTTTGATTGTTTAATAAATCGTTTTGAAAGCATCTATAAAACATATATATTATAGCTTTTTTCAGTGCTAATACACTTTAACGACACATAAAGCACCGACATTAAACCGACACTCAAAATGCAAAATCTCAGCTCAAGTCTCCAAAACTCTAAACACATTTTCAGCTCTGCACCCAATTTTCAATTACACATGGATTTTTTTGCAACCCACTGCACACGGTTCTCTTTTTCAGATACAGACATATTCACTTGTTTGCAATTTACACTACCATTAAAAATGCTACACTCATGAACTAGTACGCAAATACATGTGCCATTGGCAGGGCCGGACTGGGACAATAAGTCAGGCCAGGAATTATACACCCAGCAGGCCAGTACCAGTTTTCTTTTTGGTGTTTTGCTGGATGTATTTGTCAATATTTAAAGCGTTGCTGCCCATAGTGATAGCCCTTTAGTTTAAATCTCACTAACATCAATAACGTGTCCGACTGTGGACTGTCTGCCCTGTACCTGCAAGTTCTTCTGTGCTGGTTGTTCTACTACCCAAATAGAAATGAAATGGACAACGGTTACTATTTTAAAAAAGTGTGCCTTTGTATTTGATAACCGATCCATTTGAACATGTTTCAAGTGGGGGTGGACCTCAAGTCCTATGGCAGTGTTTTTTTTTTTACTTTTTTTTTTTTTACATATAATTGTAAGGCAATACATGATTGTCACTAAAAGCCTTGTCTCTACATTACAATACAATATAAAAAATAATTAACTAATTCATTTTAATAAAAATTCAAGTTAGTATTAAAGGCATAAAAAGACAGAAATGTATCATTCTTTCTTTAATAGAAATATTTCTTCTGCCTGTAAAGTGTCCAAACCAGGCTTGTCTGGATAAGCGCATTTTTAAAACATAGTCATTGTCCATGTCGGTTTCAGTTGGATTATTTGTCACAGTTGCTCCGATCAGATCGGTCTCCTCTATTTTGTAGATTATTTGCGACTTTTGAATCCACATAAACACATCGGCAAAATCCCTTTGTGAATTGTCTACACTTGCGCGCCGTCCTTTAATTTCTTCATACAGCGGGAATCCAAATGAATTCATCCTGAGTCCAATAACCATCAGTCACTCCAATATTGCTCCTTAATTACGCTTTCATCCTCCTTTAACAAAATACTTCACATTCATCCAGTTTGTGACAGTAGTTGTAGCATTTTTGAGACTTTTAAACTTTAATTAGGCCTACCGCTGTTGCGCCTTTAGCTCTCAACAAGTTTTTAAAGTGTATCGATGGTGATCACTTCAATGTGCCTCACGGTGGCTCTCTCATGAATGAGAGCAGGGTAAGGGGTAGGTATAAGGTTCCTCGTACGGGGGCCTTGTATGTTGTTTTTTGTTCTGAAGGGGTTCTATACGAGGAGTATCATGTGTTATTGATAACTTGTTTTTTTGGCAGGCAGCTAAGCGGCACCTTTTTTTGTTTTTCATTACTCACTGTCTTTCTCCCTCCATGGCAGCTTTCATCTCAATCTGAGGCATATAAACGTTACCTGTTCAGATGGCTAGTGGTTTAAGAATAGTGTCCTGGAATGTAAACGGGCTACAAAATCCAATAAAGAGGAAGAAATGTTTATCATACCTCAAATCACAACAAGCACATATAGCCTTTTTACAAGAGACTCACTTGATCGATTCAGAGGCTGCTAAATTGAAAAGGGACTGGGTGGGTCAAATATACCATAGTTCATATAATAGTAAAAAGCGTGGAGTGGCTATATTGGTGCATAAGAAGTTGAATTTCGTTATTATTAATGAGCAAAAGGTCGAGGATGGAAGAAGGATTTGTTTGGAAGCCAAAATTAACGGAATAAAAGTGAATTTGTGGAACATTTATGCCCCAAATGTGGAAGATCCAGGTTTCTTTCATAACATAAATAAAGTAATGGGGAGCATAGCTGATGGGCATACTGTTATTGCTGGAGATTTTAAATCAAGTGTTGGACTGGGTTCTGGATAAAACCACCTTTTCCAATAATGTACCAAAAGACAGAATAGCAATCAAGCTTTTGGGGAAGGACCTTGGACTGACAGATATTTGGAGGCTTGTCAACTCGAGAGAGAGAGAGAGAGAGAGAGAGAGAGAGAGAGAGAGAGAGAGAGAGAGAGAGAGAGAGAGAGAGAGAGAGAGTATACATTCTATTCTAACATCCATGAATCTCACTCAAGGATAGATTACTTTCTGATCAGCAAAGATTTAGTGGAGAGCGTTTCAGACTGCTCAATAGGACCTATAGCATTGACTGATCATGCTGCAGTTCAACTATGCTTAGTAATGGAGCCAGATGGGGTTAAGAAAAGACTCTAATGCTGCGTTCACACAGGACGCGATGCGAATATTCAACCCAGTCTCATGGCATTTCGTGTTCACCAACACGATTTTTAATCTACTGATTCGTGTTCACCAACACGATTTTCTCCTTTTTTTCGTGTTGCACAGCACGATTTTAAAAGCAATGTATTTCTACTGGTAATGTGTTTCGTGCCTGCAGCACGTCTTTTTCTCCGGTCGGGTCGTGGAAGACCGGAAGCTGTGTGGTTCATAAAAACATGTTCTTACTCAATATCAAGCCACAATTATTGCTTTTATTTTAAATCGTATAATTTCGGACTTTTGTTGCCGTCTTTGAGGAAAATAAATGGGGCTCAGAGCCTCAGAATACTGAAATCTGTATTTTTAAATCTTTCCTTCTAATTTGTTATTTTTTTCAAAATAACACACTGTTATTTATTCACCAATAACACACAATTATCCTTGCTTTTATTTATTGGTTTAATTCCATAATCTCTGGCCTTTTTGGCGTCCGTCAGGAACTGAATTTCAAAATAAAAACAGAAACATACGTAGGCCTCTAGGAGTTTAGGATGGCCGAAGACACTACACTACCCATAATCCCCAGCTATCGTTTAGGACTACAGTCCCCGTGATTAATCTTCAAGCGCTGGGATTGGATGTTGGAGTGGCAGTGCGCCAAGGTTACGCCGAGCGTCAAACAGCTGTTTGAAATGGAACAAAACCACGCCAGACTATCCAAAACTGGAATCGAACGCCCCCCCCCCCAGAACTACACATGCTGGCTATTGTGTTTCGCAAAATGTTCCATGGGGCGTCTCTACTGAACGTTTTCGTTTTTCCCACAATTAGAAGTTGCCAGTATTAAACACATTGGTGTTATCAAATGTAAAACATATAATTAATAAATGGGTGAAAATCGCTTTTGTCCATAATGAGCAGCATTAATATATACATATCAGCAGAGATATTTGATAGTTGGTGCTTGAGAAGACTAAACATTTATCTGCAATTGACATGAATGGAAACGAGTAATAAAGTATATTCATTACGAGTTCGTTATTCTCTACTAATAGTTAATTAAAGACTGTATAATGGCTATTTTGCACATCCCTTTCAAGATTTCAAGATTTTCAAAGGTTATTGGCTTATCATATACACAACTATGGTGTATGCAATGAATGAAAATCTTGGGTCACAGGTTCCTCAACAGCACATTACAAGACATCTATCAATATGTGTTTGTACCTCCACCATTAAACTGTCATATTCTGCACATTTCTTATACTATCTACATACATAATAGTATAATTCATATGTATAATATCAGATAAAATAAGTGCTTCAACATAGTTAACATTGCAGGAAAGCAATATATTATACGTTAAGTACTTTGTCAGGCTTGATATTTATCTGTAGATACCCCCAAAGTTTTTTTCTTATTTAAAAGAGGACCTTAATCTAAAGTATTATTTAATGTTTAAATAAAGGTTAATTCGTTTTTCTGTTTTGCACCTCCTCCTATTAATATCTTTGTACATCCTGCTCTAAACTGTTTTATTGTAGAGATCACTTACAGTATCTTCTTGATTTTGTATATTCTATATTTCTATCACAGACCTTCTACTTTCCCCCTATGAAAGTATGTACTCTTAATATTTTTTTAATCAAATATAACACATAAAAACAATAATTAAATAACGTGCTTTAACCACTAGGCGGTGCACACAAGGTACACACAGCTATAATAACTTTGTATTATTAGTGTAGGACACCTATGTATGTAGCCTACAACATCTGAAGATGTGTAGTTTTATTCATGTTTTCACATAATTTTATAGCATATTGCTATACTATTTCAGACTCAGTATTTACATTCTTATATTCAAAGAAAATCAAAGTCCTTTTATATCAGCTGTGCACCGTTATGGTGTAAATATAACCTATCTACGAATTAGATCAAATATAAAAGTCAGCCGAATTAAGGTTGATACTGCAAGGAGACGTATTGTGTGAAGAGAAATTGAAGATGTTGTTTAATTGTTGATATACGATGATGATCCACGTTAAGTATTCAGTTTCGGCGGCATTTCTTCCAGTTTTTCCATAGGTCTTCTCATCAGGGCTCTATAAATAAAGAACTACGGCAGATCTGTAATATGTAATGCAGCCAAACCGTGTATTACAAGGCCGTTATGTGATGACTTTCAAAGAGAAAAGCAAGAACACTCGGAATTAAGTATTATTTTATTCTTTTAAAATGTTTTCCGGATTTCATATCATATAAACACCAAATCCCAGCATGCATTGCGGCTAAACCATCCAATCAGCGAGCTTAAACCACAGCTGAGGATCTTGGGTAATCGCTCGAAATGCCTACGTCTGTTTCCGGTTATTTTTATTTTGAAATTCAGTTCCTGAAGGAGGCCAAAAAAGCCCGAGATTATGGAATTAAAAAAAATAAAAATAAATAAAAGCAAGGATAATTGTGTGTTATTGGTGAGTAAATAACAGTGTGTTATTTTAAAAAAGAATAACAAATTAGAAGAAAAAAAGATTTAAGAAATACAGATTTCAGTGTTCTGAGGCTCTGAGCCCCATTTATTTTCCTCACAGACGGAAAAAAAAGTCCGAAATTATACGATTTAAAATAAAAGCAATAATTGTGGCTTGATATTGGGTAAGAACATGTTTTTATGAACCACACAGCTTCCGGTCTTCCACGACCCGACCGGAGAAAAAGACGTGCTGCAGGCACGAAACACATTACCAGTAGAAATACATTGCTTTTAAAATCGTGCTGTGCAACACGAAAAAAAGGGGAAAATCGTGTTGGTGAACACGAATCAATAGATTAAAAATCGTGTTGGTGAACACGAAATGCCATGAGACTGGGTTGGAAAATTCGCTTTTGCTCTAATCGCTCCTATCGCATCGCTCTAGTCTAATTGTCCGTTCACACCGGACGCGATGCGAATATTCGCTTCGCTCTAATCGCTCGAGTTTCACCACGGCTGCTAGCTGTTTTTACTCGCATCATTCAAACAAGACGCGCTGGCTCGGGGGCTACAACAAAATGAACATATTTTACCGTGATTACATTTTAATACACGTTTCTAAATGATGCCGACGTAACAACATACTGATACCGGTTAGTAAAAACCATGAATTAATGCTTGACAAGTCTGCAGACAAGACGGCAGGCCAAAAACCTTTTAAAATGCTTGTTTTCTGAATGGAGATTGGGTCGACCAGGCTAAGCTAACGTTGTATATGCTCACTCCACACTCATAACAACAGCCTACAGACATAAATAAACCAGTGACTGTATTTGCCATGACACAGACAGTCTGTGGTTTGTACTTGTTTAACTTTTGTGCAGTTTCTGAACAGATATGAGGAGCTGTGATCTCTGTGTGCTAACTGCTACAGCTAATGGCTGATGTTTTCTGGTTGAACGTCAGTAACGGCAGGCTGAGATCCTCACTGCTGAACATGAATTTGACGCTCGAGTTGAACAAAATTGAACTCTCGTGTTTGAAGCGGCACAGTTCAATCGCCTCAATCGCGTGATTCGCGCCGCGTCCACCGCTTCATGCTCGCCGTCGGAGCGAATTCGCATCTGTCCGCGTCTCTGCATTGACTTTACATGTAATCGCGCAGCCCCCAAACATCGCATCGTGTCCGGTGTGAATGCAGCATAATGCGTTTCCCCGGTTCTGGTGTGTGCCATGTCATTGTTGCTGTAAGCGTGTTGTCACCTCCGGGTATCCTGTGTGTCTGTTCTGCTGCTGATAGCTTATATTATCTTAACTTAAATCAATCAATCAATCAATGTTTATTTATATAGCCCAATATCACAAATGTTACATTTGTCTCAGTGGACTTCACAGTTTGTACAGAATATCAGTATGACAATACGACACCCTCTGTCCTTAGACCCTCACATCGTACAAGGAAAAACTTCCAGAGAAAACCCACAGTTTAAAGGGAAAAATGGGAGAAACCTCAGGGAGAGCAACAGAGGAGGGATCCCTCTCCCAGGACGGACAGACGTGCAATAGATGCCGTGTATAAATTGAAAAGATAATACATTTGCAACATAGGTAGTCCAAATGTTTGGAAATGCATGTGTGTATAATAGGAAGATTAATCCACGAGTATATCCATCCAGGACTTATGATCCAGGACCACAGCCACGACTCAAGATCCAGGACTCGCAATCCATGACACAGGACCGCAGGATCATCCATGACTCCGGATCCCGGCGTATATAGACTACAAAAAAAAGACATTTGGGGAAGCTGGGTTAATCGGAACATGAGAGTACACAGGTATAGACAGAGAGAAGGAGGAAGTAAGATGTCCCCCGACAAACTAAGCCTATATTAGCAAAACTAGGGGCTGAATCTAATCAGCCCTAACTATAAGCTTTATCAAAAAGGAAGGTCTTAAGCGCACTCTTAAAAACGGATAGGGTGTCTGCCGTCCGAACACAAACTGGAAGCTGATTCCACAAAAGTGGAGCTTGATAAGAAAAGGCTCTGGCTCCCATTGTACTTTTAGAGACTCTAGGAACAACCAACAAACCTGCATTCTTGGAACGCAATGCCCTAGTAGGACAATAGGGTATAATGAGTTCTTTAAGGTAAGATGGCGCCTGCCCATTAAGGGCTTTGTAGGCGAGAAGAAGAATTTTAAATTCTAACCTGTGTTCTATAGGGAGCCAGTGTAAGGCAGCCAGAACAGGAGTAATGTGGTCCCTTTTCCTAACTCTGGTTAGTACACGAGCTGCAGCATTTTGAATCAGCTGAAGCGACTTGACTGACTTCTTGGTACACCCTGATAATAAGGAGTTACAATAATCCAGCCTTGAAGTAACAAATGCATGGACTAGTTTCTCTGCATCGTTTTGAGGCAAGATATGCCTGATTTTTGCAATGTTACGTAGATGGAAGTAGGCGGTCCTTGAAATTGATTTTATGTGGGTTTTAAAGGATAAATCCTGATCAAATATAACACCAAGATTCCTTACAGTCTCACTGGAGGCCAAATTAATGCCATCCACAGTTAATATATCTTTAGATAATTTGTTTCGTAGATTCTTCGGGCCAAGTACAAAAACTTCAGTTTTGGTCGTGTTTAACATCAAAAAATGTAAGGTCATCCACGTTTTTAAGTCCTTGAGGCAGTCTTGAATTTTATTTAGATGATTTATTTCATCAGGCTTGATTGATAAATATAGTTGAGTATCATCCGCATAACAATGAAAGTTTACAGAATGATTCCTTATAATATTGCCTAACGGAAGCATATATAGGGTGAACAAAATAGGTCCAAGCACTGAGCCCTGTGGCACTCCATGGCTAACTTTGGTTTGCATGGAAGATTCATCGTTGACGCGTACAAACTGAGAGCGTTCAGATAGATAGGACCTAAAGCAGCCTAAAGCAGTTCCCTGTATGCCAACTAAGTGCTCTAGTCTTTGCAATAGGATATCATGGTCGATAGTATCAAATGCAGCACTAAGATCGAGCAAGACAAGAATAGAGACAAGTCCCTTGTCTGAGGCTATTAGAATGTCATTTATGACTTTAACCAGAGCTGTCTCTGTGCTATGTTGTGTTCTAAAGCCAGACTGAAAATCTTCAAATAAATCATAGTTTTTTAAGTAATCACACAGCTGTTTTGCGACTGCTTTCTCAAGAATTTTTGAGAGGAACGGAAGATTAGAAATAGGTATATAGTTGGCTAAAACCTCTGGATCGAGGTTGTGCTTTTTAAGAAGCGGTTTTATCACTACTACTTTGAATGATTGTGGAACATAGCCTGATAATAAAGACATATTCATAATATTTAATAAAGAGGTGCTAATTAATGGAAAAACTTCTTTTAACAGCTTAGTTGGAATCGGGTCTAAGATACACGTTGATGGTTTAGAAGAGAGAATCATTTAATTTAATTGTTCAAAGTTTATGGCTGAAAAGCATTCTAGTTTACTATCTATTGTAATATTATAACTTACGTTTCCGGGAGCTGTTGATAACACTATACTGGTCAAAGGCAAGAGGTCATTGATTTTGTTTCTAAGAGTAACAATTTTTCGTTAAAAAAGCACATAAAATCATTACTACTGAGTGCTATGGGAATAGAAGGCTCAGTCGAGCTGTGGCTCTCTGTCAGCCTGGCTACAGTGCTGAAAAGAAATCTTGCATTATTCTTATTCTCATCTATTAATGAAGAGTAGTATGCTGCTCTCGCTTTACGCAGTGCTTTCTTATATTCATTGAGAGTAATATGCCACATTAAACGAGATTCTTCAAGTTTAGTGGAACGCCATATCCTTTCAAGTTGTCTCGACTTTTGCTTTATTTTGCGGGTTTCGGCATTATGCCATGGAGCTAATCTATGTTGTTTTATTTTCTTCTTTTTCAAAGGAGCAACATAGTCTAATTTTATTCGCAGCGCATCTGTAGCACTATCAACAACATGATCAATTTGGGGTGGTGTACATTTTGTAGAAGTTTCCTCCCCTACATGCAGACATGCTATCGAGTTAAGTATTGGTGGAATCTCTTCCTTAAATTTGGCTATAGCACTAACAGATAGGTTTCTGCTGCAGGAGCTTTTGGCTAATGCTTTGTAGTCTAGTAACAGTACTTCAAAAGTTACTAAGAAATGGTCGGATAAAGCAGGATTATGCGGTTCGACTAATAGTTGCTCAATTTCAATACCATAAGTCAGAACAAGGTCAAGAGTGTGATTATAGCAGTGGGTTGGTTTATTTAAACTGACAGAAACCAACAGAATCTAATATAGAGTTAAATCGATCGTTTTAAAATTCTTGATCATTGTAATCACACGTTGCTACAGCTTAAGCACTCACAACTCTCCTTCTCTTAGCGACTGTAACTCCACAGTTGCCTACACTCCTTTCGGGTTCGCTAACGGTAGCTACTTTAGCTTGATAGCTAGCCATGGCTCTTTCCCCATACTCGGGTGCTATTTCCTGCTCTACCTTTCTCATATTTGGTTAGTTCCCTACCTCCTTTACTGGTACCAATACATGTGTTAACTGTAGTATAGTTGCTAGGTTGGAGGCGGGAATCATAGCCATAGAAGCCCGGTTCCGCATGTTAGAAAGTAACCCAGCTACAGTAAAACCCATGGTAGTCGGTGCTGACCGGCAAGAGGTAGCTCCTATTAGCCATCCCCCGGCAACTCCCGAGCAGCCGGGAGACTGAGTAACTGTTCAGAAGGGGCCTAATGCAAGACCCGCAGATCCCCACCAACCCGTTCACGTATCTAACAGATTTTCCCCACTCAGCGAGACACCCGCTGAGAAGCCAACTCTGGTTATTGGTAACTCTATTATGAGACACGTAAATTTAGAGACCTCCACAGTCACATGCATTCCGGGGGCCAGAGCGGGCGACGTTGAGGCGCATCTTAAATTGCTGGCCAAGAATAAAAGTAAATACAGTAGGATTGTTATTCGCGTCGGTGGTAATGATGTTCGTTTACGTCAATCAGAATGCACCAAACTTAATGTGGCGTCGGTGTGTAGTTATGTTAAAACAATGTCGGACACCGTAATCTTCTCTGGTCCCCTCCCCAATCTGATCAATGACGACATGTATAGCCGCATGTCATCATTTCAGCGCTGGTTGTCTAGGTGGTGCCCAGCAAACGATGTGGGCTTCTTAAATAATTGGACAGCCTTCTGGGGAAAACCTGGTCTGATTAAGAGAGACGGCATTCATCCTACTTTGGAAGGGGAAAATCTCATTTCGGCAAACATTTCAGAACTCTGTGGACTTAATCCATGACAAACTGAGTTGAGACCAGGAGGCAGAGTCGCAGTCTTACACGCTTCTCTGCGCTCTCACCTGGGCAGTCATTCATAGGAATCCCAAACCCAATAAAATACCAAATATTAACGGTGTGTGTGTCTGCCCAAGGACAATTTAAAGTAAAACCTAATAGAGTGTTGAGATCTCCATCTTAGGTTGAATACTTAAAACGAAAGTTAGTTATAATCAAATATAATCAATTATATTCTTGTATAACCCACAATGAAAATGCTTCATATTTTATGGTTTTCTATATTTACAGTATAAACAAAACACAAGTGGTTTGTTAAGTTGAGTGTAAGACCTGAGGCCCGAAAAAGATGTTTGTGCCATAGCCGAGAATAATATTTTGCAAGTCCTGCACACTAGAGGCCATGCCCAGTATCCACAAATATGGGTATGGAGGAGGTGTCTTTAGGTTTTTCTTTCCTGTTTCGAGCATAAAAACACGAGCAGAGAGGGAGCAAAAAAAAAAAAAAGAGAGAGAGAGAGAGAGAGAGAGAGAGGGGTTCCCCTGGTATGCTCTCTCCCGGTAAGCATGGATCAGCGGCTATAAGTCACCTGTACCCCTGCCGGCGGAGGAGGATGTTTCTTCTAGCTATGTGGGGCAGGCAACATCTCTACCCGCTAAGCCACTCAGATCGCAGTGGATTTCCGAAAAAGGACAACGACAACCTGATAACTGCATGGTCGACCGAGCTATCTGGCCGTTCGTTTGGAAGTGTCGTCCAGGAAGGTACCTCAATCGCTCCAAGATCAGGGTCATGGATTTAAAAAAGATATATGGATTGAGGAGTCTACACTGGAACAACAGATAGGCCCCCCGCTCCTGCAAGTACCAGGCAGAGTGGGAGTACGCACACAAATCTACCATTATCATGACGGCACATGGCTCTTTTTACTCTGGTGCCTGACCTATGTGAAAACAAGAACATTCCGGTGAGGTACTATGTTTTCGGTGAACGCCAGTTTGAACTCAGCGGAGAACATCCTTATTACACATACTGAAGAACCTTTCATGTTATTGATGCTTGAAGTTTTACGTATGTATGTATTTTTACAAATGTATCTTTAGCTTTTTTTGATAACTTTGCATTTTAAAAAGAGGGTGTTGAGATCTCCATATTAGGTTGAATACTTAAAACGAAAGTTAGTTATAATCAAATATAATCAATTATATTCTTGTATAACCCACAATGAAAATGCTTCATATTTTATGGTTTTCTATATTTACAGTATAAACAAAACACAAGTGGTTTGTTAAGTTGAGTGTAAGACCTATTATGGTTTATGAGGTGCCACTGATAAGAGAGGAGAGACGGTTTCTTCTCACAGCAGTGCACAGAAAAATATCATTGACACATTTAGCACTGTGAATAGAAAGGCAACCGAAGCATCATACCGAGTGGCGTTACGGATAGCTAAGGCAGGTAAACCTCACAACATTGGTGAAATGTTAATCCTCCCTGCTGCTAAAGACATCTCCGTCTCAACTATTTATCTCCGAGTGCAACGTATGAGGAAGCTGCCATCCTTAACTTCAACATGTTTAAAACATAAAGATAAATAGGTTTAAAAAAGCGATTGTATAATGTTTTAAGGGGGTGACGCTCAGCAAAAAGAGAAAGGTAGCGAAAACAGAGCATTTTATGACATTTTCTCTTACTGGACCTCTTTGAAATGCAATTGAATACGCTGCATTATAGCAACAACAACAATAATAATAATAGCAATAATAATTGGGAGTGGGGGGCGCGGCTGTGATTATGTTCTCTGAGGGGAGGCTCACCTTCCCACACTTTGGGAACCCCTGGCTTAAACAGATTTAGCGGGTCGTCTGAATTGAAACAGCAGTTAATTGAACCTGGTTCTTCAGGAGTTAATAGAGGTGAGATCTTGCTGACGTTGGTGGATCTGAGCCAAGCAGTAAACTTACATGGACTCAATGACTTCTGTAAGGTCAATTAGTAGGTCTGAGTAATTTTCCGGAATAAATTATCAGGCCTCCTGACTCCCAAGAAGAGGTGTCATACATAATAACCTAATAAAAGTAAATGTAACAACTACTACAGTGCAACAAAAGAGGAAGATTAAATGTGCACTCTTAAACATAAGATCTTTAGCATCCAAAGCAATATTGGTAAATGATTTAATATCAGATTATAATATTGATATATGCCGTCTCACTGAAACTTGGTTGAGACATGAAGAATAAATCAGCATAAATGAGGCCACTCCACCCAGCCAAATCAATACTCATATTGCCCGAGGCACGGGCCGAGGAAGTAGAGTTGCAGCCATCTTTGACTCAAGTTTACTTATCAATACTAAACCAAAATTAAATTATACCTCCTTTGAAAGCCTTGTTTTTAGTCTTACGCATCCGACCTGGAAAACTTTGCAGCCAATCTTATTTGTTACAGTTTACCGTGCACCAGGTCCTTATTCAGAATTCTTATCAGAATTCTCTGAGTTTTAAACAACTTTGGTACTTAAAGGTAGGGTAGGCAAGAATGGAGAAACCAGCTCGAGTGCGCTAGAATTTGAAAGTACGCAGCCGAAAAAAATCTACCCCTTCCTTCAGACTTCCTCACAGAGCCCCTCCTCCAACACACACGAACGCGCACATGACCAATGAGGGCACGACATAAGTTTGTGCACGAGATGGAAGGCTGACAGGTGGAAGGCCATACAGTTATTTTAGCCGGGCCGGCTCAGATGATTGGTCGTGCTTTTTACAGCGCCGCGGCTTCCACAGATGACATTTTTTTAATGTATTTATTGTCTAAGCATTTAGTATATTCATTGCTATCGGGATGTTAAAGAGCAACTTGCAGGTTTTTTTTTTTACTACATTTATGCTTAACCTTGCCTGAAAATTACAATTAAAAATGTTACTGCAGGATTTGATATGTTTTACAAGACATAAGGGCAGGAATTCAGACGAAAAGGAGCCGTTTTGAGCTCTGCTACTAAAAACGCCTTTTTTTTAACGTCATACGTCAAACGCGTCATATGGGGGAGTGAACTTTCTCGGACTCGTTCTCTGCCCAATCCGCGGTAGTAGTTTGTAGTTGGTTTGAGCGGTTGTGATTTAGTGAGCTGGTATTTTTTCTGTAATTTTACATTGCATTTCACCATTTGTAATCATGGTGAGCTTGTGTTTGTGCAAGTTGCAAAAACTCAAGCCTGTCAGGGCATCGAGTCCACAGTTTCCCTCACGGAAAAAGGACCGGAGCTAGCTTTCGTTCCTGGGTGCGTTGTGCATCCACCTCCCTGCAGCACATGCTCCGTCTCCACAGCTTTATCAAGAAACCGTATTACATCTCTCTCCCCCCCTTCGCTGCTCTCTCTCCCCTCCGGTACACGGCACCGTAAGACGTAGTGTGTGGAGTTGCATTGGGTAACTGTGAGCCTCTCCGCTCACACAGGGTTCAAATCGGGACGGAAAGAGCAGGTTGGTGGAACACAGGCGTTTATTAACTCCAAACAATAATATGCGCGGGTCTCAAACGTTGCCCGGGTGGGAAACTTCACAGGTCCTTTGGCGACCTTCCAGGATCCCGCCTATTGCATAACAGAACAGAACCAGGTTACGACATGCTTTTCTTCCCGCACTAATTACCTGATTCCGATCAGCTGTCTGGCCTCCGGCCGAGCCACTCCCTTCACTCCAGGAGCCAGCGCCCAAACCACACCCCGCTGCCATATACCCCCACCGCCCGACTCAGGCCGGGATCTCGCCGGCCACAAGCTGACTCTTCCCTCCCCCCTCCGCAGAGCAAGAGAGGAAATCAGCCACGACCATCCGGTTACCCGGCCTGTGGATCACCTTGAAGTTGAAAGGCTGTAACGCCAGATACCACCGAGTGATCCGAGCGTTGGCATCCTTCATGCGGTGGAGCCACTGGAGCGGGGCATGGTCCGACCAGAGGGTGAAAGGGCGCCCCAGCAGGTAGTACCGCAGGGCGCCGACCGCCCACCGTATGGCGAGGCACTCCTTTTCCACCGTACTGTAGTTCACCTCCCTCTGGGCGAGCTTACGGCTAATGTACAGTACGGGGCGGTCGACCCCCTCTACGTGATTCCGATCAGCTGTCTGGCCTCCGGCCGAGCCACTCCCTTCACTCCAGCAGCCAGCGCCCAAACCACACCCCACTGCCACAGTAACGCTGTGTGCTCTCCTTTGTGTTTGTTTGTTTCCCCCTGTCTGTGTTGTTTGTGTGTACGTGGTGGCTGTCACTCCTGGCTCCCGGCTCAACCTCCACTCACCTGCTGCAATCAGCTGTGCACCCTCCCCGACTACACACCTGCTTTCTATCAAGCCATTTACAACGGCATATCAACGGAGGCTCCACAACCTTTCTCCGCCAGATCGTCAAGTATCAACCGTATCTCGCGTCTCCCCTCCGGTCAGCACCGTAGTTTGGAGTTGCATTAGGTAACGCGAGATACGGCTGATACTTGCACATTAGTTTCTGTTATGGATCAGTATCAACAGTCTTGCCAGTAACGTTACTATATTATCAATACTACTTTAGTTATAGCCTGATATATGATTGCTAACTTTACAATGTTGTGATGTGACTGACGTTAGCTAACATGCTAACGCCGGTCACTCACCAAGACAGCTGCTCTGTTCTCCACTGGTTCTCCACACACCAAAGCTCCATTTCTCTCCGATGGCCGTTATTTCTTCTAATCCTTGGCTGCTCCTGGTCTCTTGGACGCATAGCAGGCTCATAATTATTATCATATTCACTCGAATATATATTTTCAACCTCTTCTGTGTCAAAACTAGCATTGTGATCCATGTTTATTCATACGTTAGACCGGCCGCTCTCCCCCTTGTTTCCCCCATGTTACGTCACACGCGGGAGGTCATGTGCGGAGGCTTTTTTATGCTGAAGTGAAAATGTCTTACTAAAACGACGCCAGATGTCACTGTAGTGTATATTTCTGTATATTTTTGGGAAAATCTAGTGTATTCATCATTTTCCTACACATTTATTCACTGGTGTCTCTAACCTGCAAGTTGCTCTTTAAGTACACCCTCCTGAAAAACGCGGGCAAAAATCCTTGATTATGCGATTAAACATGCAGGGTTTTTATGTGATTTTATGCGGTGAAATTGCGGGAAGTTGCAAAATATGCGGAAAGTTGCGAAAAATAATAGATTTTTTTTAAATATTGGGATGTTTTATTTATTCTCTCTCACACACAACCTGCCACTAACGTTAAACCCCTTTCCTATTCAATTAAACACATTCATTGTTTATTTATTGTAAAAGCAATGGGGCTATTTTAATCTCTCTCTCTCTCTCTCTCTCTCTCTCTCTCTCTCTCTCTCTCTCTCTCTCTCTCTCTCTCTCTCTCTCTCTCTCTCTCTCTCTCTCTCTCTCTCTCTCTCTCTCTCTCTCTCTCTCTCTCTCTCTCTCTCTATAAAACACACACACACACACACACACACACACACACACACACACACACACACACACACACACACACACACACACACACACACACACACACACACACACACACACACACACACACACACACACTTGTATTGTATTATTGTGTGAGAGAGGTTCCAGGTTGAATTGAGGCGAATATATATAACACACACACACACACACAGAAACGTTCGTCGTGTGAGTTCCACACGTTCACTCTACGGTGTTGTTTACCTTCTGTGATGTGCGAGCATCATCATCATCATTACTTCACCTCAAGACAAGTTAACTTTTTTTTTTCTCAACTTTGTGTGGAAAAATGCGGGGATTATGCGGCCTTTTGATAAATATGCGGCCTTTTAAAGATCTGCGATCGCGTTTTTCTGGAGGGTCTAGTTAAGAGCATTCCATGGAATATAACAAAAAGTGTTTCTGAAGTGAATTACCTAACCCACCTTTAAAACAGATAAAGTAATTATCGTACATAACTTTAATATTCATGTTGACGATGATAAAAATAGCCTTACTGTTGCATTTAACTCTATATTAGATTCTGTTGGTTTTCGTCAGAGTGTAAACAAACCAACCCACTGCTATAATCACACTCTCGACCTTGTTCTGACTTATGGTATTGAAATTGAGAAACTATTAGTCCAACCGCATAATCCTGCTTTATCCGACCATTTCTTAGTAATTTTTGAAGTACTGTTACTAGACTACAAAGCATTAGTCAAAAGCTCCTGCAGCAGAAACCTATCTGTTAGTGCTATAGCCAAATTGAAGGAAGAGATTCCATCAATACTTAACTCGATAGCTTGTCTGTATGTAAGGGAGGAAACTTATACAAAATGTACACCACCCCAAATTGATCATGTTGCTGATAGTGCTACAGATGCGCTGCGAATAAATTTAGACTCTGTTGCTCCTTTGAAAAAGAAGAAAATATAACAACATAGCATATGGCATAATGCCGAAACCCGCAAAATAAGGCAAAAGTCGAGAGAACTTGAAAGGATATGGCGTTCCACTAAACGAAGAATCTCGTTTAATGTGGCATATTACTCTCAATGAATATAAGAAAGCACTGCATAAAGCGAGAGCAGCCTACTACTCTTCATTAATAGATGAGAATAAGAATAATGCAAGATTTCTTTTCAGCACTGTAGCCAGGCTGACACAGAGCCACAGCTCGATTGAGCCTTCTATTCCCATAGCACTCAGTAGTAATGATCTTATTGTCACGAACTGTATGTGTTGTGTTTTTTCTTGTCTAGATCTGTATTTTGTTTTCTGTCTGCGTTGTATTTTGTCTTCTTTTGATCTTTCCTTGGTTTCCTGTCTGTGTGTGTTCCCTCCTACCTGTTCCCTGCCACCTGTTTACTTGATTGTGTTCACCTGGTGCCCCTGTGTTTTCTCCTCCCTCCTCAACTGTCTCTTGTTTCGTTGATTAGTCTTGTGTGTATTTAAGTTCTGTTTTTGCTGTCTGTCATTGTTGGTTTCTAGTGTGTCTTTGACTGTGTCACGGGGTAGTGATCTGTTTTTGACGTTTAGCCTTGAAATAAAGGATTTTTCTCTGTTCAACCTGCATTTGGGTCCTGCCTGTTTCACTATCCCTAACACTTATGTGCTTTTTTAATGATAAAATTGTTACTCTTAGAAATACAAATTAATGACCTCTTGCCTTTGAACAGTATAGTGTTATCAACAGCACCTGGAATTGTAAGTTCTAATATTACACTAGATAGTAAATTAGAATGCTTTACACCCGTAAACCATGAACAATTGAATCCAATGATTCTTTCCTCTAAAGCAGGGGTCGGCAGCAGGCGGACCGCGGTCCGGATCCGGACCCAGATGCCGACCTATACAGACCCGGACCTATAATCAATACATTAATAGAGGAATTCAATTTTGACGGGCGAAAGAAATGAGTGAGCGATACAGGGAGAGAAACAAAGAAGAAGAGACGAGAGCGCGGCAGAGAGAAGCGGAGAGGAAAGTGAGTGAAGAGAATAATTAGCAATACAAGGAGAGAAGCGGAGAGGAGAGTGAACAGGCGTGTTAGCGGCAGACAGGGAGAGACAAATAATTACACATGGCGCTCTCCAAGAAGAGGAAAGTGGACAGTGAGAACAGAGCTTTTAACCCTGACTGGACTCATTCATGTTCATCCTGCCCACTGGGAGCACAGAACCAGTGTGTCTCATTTGTTCAGAGACCGTGGCGCTCATTAAAAGTGCCAAAACGCCACTATGAGACAAAACATAAAGTGTTTGACCAAATATTCCCTCTCAAGTCAGAACTGAGGTCACAAAAAATAAGCAGTCTCAGAGCCCAATATGATCAGTCCACCAGGATCAAAATTAAAACTAAATATCGTTCCAGGGCAGGCTAACCAACGCTAACCAATGGGCACCTGCATGTGTGTATGAGAATGGCCCTGACACAATTTCAGCCCAGATTTAAACTCCTGGCAGGACAAGCTCCAGCTCAATTCTCGCACTGAATTAAAAAAAAAGTGAGTGAGGGACTGCAATATAAGAGGGAAAGAAAGAGAAACTTTAAAACTGTTCAATTGTTATGATGTGTAAAGACTGATATTGTTCTATAATCGTCTGAAACTGTTAAGTCATGATGTGAAACGGTTAACAAAGAAAAAGGGAAACTCAAGCTGCTGCTACACTATATTTTATTTATCTAAAATTAAGCACTTTTAAGATGCACATATTTTCAAAAGCTATTTTATTTATTTTGTTCCTATTTTATTTTTAAATGCAGCCAGAGAGGAACATTAAACATATCCACAGTATTTTACTGTATATCTGTATAGTTCAATGTTAATTGACAATAAGTATTGTTGTTTATGAATTGTACTTTCTTTATTTGATTGGCAGTCAGTTGTTGATTACATGCAGACGTTGATACAGCAACAGGCTACTTCAATATATATCAAACTAATTCATAAAGCAACTTAGACATTTTGATGTTCCGGACCTTTGGGAGATTTTCTCTAACTGGACCTCGTTGAATTTTAGTTGAATACCGCTGCTTTAAACCATCAACGTGTATCTTAGACCCGATTCCAACTAAGCTGTTAAAATAAGTTTTTCCATTAATTAGCACTTCTTTATTAAATATTATGAATATGTCTTTATTATCAGGCTATGTTCCACAATCATTTAAAGGAGCAGTGATAAAACCTCTTCTTAAAAAGCACAACCTCGATCCAGAGGTTTTAGCCAACTATAGACCTATGGTAACACTTTGTATTAAGGTACACAAATTAACCATCAACTAGTTGTTAACTAACATGCATATTAGCAGTATATTGGCTCTTTATTAGTCATTATAAAACGGACAAGTCAAATCAAGCAATCTGATTGGTTCTTAGCCGTGATATACTGAGCGTATACCACGGGTAGAATTGTAAGTTACTTTTCACAACAAGTCAGTATCCCTCCGCGTCTGAGAAAAACAGTATACCGTTGGGCTGAAAAGCAAACTGCCTGCAATTTCGTTTTTCATACTGGAACAAGAAAGCAGCGGAGAAGTAACGGGGCAGAAGCTGGGCAGAAGCCCTCCTTTTTGACGCAGCGATTCAGACATAGACATCAAACGGCAAAACATATTCAGTGTGCAGTTCCTTTGGCATTAGGGCAGGGATATCTAGATACTTTTGAAGGTTTAACATAATGAATTGTGCTGCTTTTAAAGCAAGCAACGATGTTTTCAAATCTGTAATCAAAGAGGTCCACAAAAACGCTATCGACCAATCAGATTGCTTGATTTGACTTGTCAGTTTTATAAATATATTTAAATTTCTTCCGTTACGAAACAAACTTACAAAGCATAAAATGGAAACATTTAAGATTAACTTCGACCTCCGGGGGGGTCTTACTATAGTATGTAGGAGTGGATTGAGCAGTTCCTATCTCCAGAAAAAAAAGCACCTAAACTACGACATGCAGAGCTACGTGAAGAGCAGGTAGACCAACTGGAAAAGTAGCACCATTCAAAAGCTTTCTGATGCGGGTCTTGAAACAAAGCAGAAAAATTATGTCCGTTAGTGGCCACAGGTGCGAAAGCTCTCTCCAGAGCTACTGGAAGCCCAATCTCGGGGACCGGAGAAAGTGGAGCAATATTCTCGCCACGCCAAGCAACAGCCTCGAACAACCTCAACCTATACAAGTGACCACGTAAGCCATGCTACTGATGCTGGACAGTTTTTCAGTGGCTGCACAATAAACAGCAACATACACATTAATGTAAATAAACAGCCAAATAATGGATCAACGCTCTCTGTCTAATATGTTCGCTTGCTGTTAGTGTTGTTGCATAGCAACCACCTTGCACTATGTTTTGTGCAGAAGGCAACGGAGGGACTATTTTATTTTGAACATAATTATTTACTAATAAAAACTATTTAAATTAGAGTGTGTATTTTTCTTTCATATTGCCACACTTGGTAACCGTTTTATAAAAGCAATAGCTCACTTCAGGCCGTGATATATGCTCATTATATCACAGCTAAGTGGGTTGTCGACCCTCCGCTTCGCTTCGGGCCGAACCACGCCCCTTAGCTGTGATATAATGAGCATATACCACGGCCTGTTGTGAGCTATTGCTTAATTATAAAACACTTATTAATGCCTTATTCTACATGACCATATTCTACAAGTAATAAGCCATTAGTTGAGAGTTTTTCCTCAATAACCCTCTAATTATTGCTTATTTATTGCAAGTAAGGAAGTTGTTGTACATGAGTTTTGGTCTTAATATGCTCTGCTAAATATGGGCCTAATAAGGCAGTAGTACCACAAGGTGCTATTGACCTGTATGTTTCATATTTTCACATTTATATATTTGTAAATGTTTTACTGAAGGTTAGAAAGGAAACCGGGTACAGGAAGTAGGAGAAAGTGAACTGAATAGCATGGCAGTAGACATCCATGAGTAGACTGCAACTAATTTTCCCTATGCAACCTGAAGAGTAAAAGGGTCAAGTCCGTCAGAAAGCAATGACTGTATGTGTAAGTGTACGCCTTACACTTACACTGTAAGGATTAGTAACATGTATTGTCTTTATGTGATGACATTTGGAGATGTTAAATCCAGTGTTGGGACTAACGCGTTACAAAGTAACGCGTTACTGTAACGCAATTACTTTTTGCGGTAACTAAGAGCGTTACTAGTTACCTATTCCCATTGAGTAACGTCGTTATAGTTACTGTGATTTAAATGGGTGCGTTACTGCGTTACATTATGTGATGGAACTGAACCGAATCTCCCTGCAGATGTAACTTACAGGCGAATACAGCGATGTCCTCTCACAACACCATGGAAAAGTGAAAGTAACCAGAGAGGAGTGATGATTGGTTAACCGCGGGGTAACATTTCAGGGTAAGCCAATCAGAGACAGAGTTGGGCGGGTCTTGCCTTATGGGGAAAATACACACACACAAACACTTGCTAATGCTAACACACACACACACACACACACACACACACACACACACACACACACACACACGGCAACGCTCACCACCAGCACACACACACATACAATGGCAGATGCAAGTATCAGCGAGAGCAGCAGCGCATTTGCAACTTGGAAATATAACCACTATTTTCAATTTGTGGGGATAAGAACGCAAAAAATATTACGGTAAAATGTAAACTGTGTGCAGGACAGAAAGCATTGTCCACATCAAAAAACAGCAATGCCTACAGATGTAGCACTTCATTTCAGACTCCAGTTTACAGCTTCCTGCCTACGACCTGCCTAAGACCAGTATAGAGGAATGTTAAGCCCTCCCACTATTTGCCAAGAGGGCGTTGCCAGATTTTTAATTTCAGGTTTTAACCAGGAGATGGCGCTTCATTCACAAATACAGAAAGACAAGTTTCATGGACTTTCAGTTTTGTTTTGAAGACCATTTGAACACATCAATATTTTAGATCAACTAAATTATATCTAATTTTGTAATTCAATAATATATAGTCTTTATATATTAAATAATCATAATAATAATGTAAATGTTTACATTACACTTCTTTATTTGTTATGCTCATACTTTTACCTTTACAATCGTTTGCTTTAATATGCAGTATATTTTTGTGTTTGCTTCCTCCTGCTCCCTTTCGGACACATACTGTATGATTTATTATTATTATTAATATGAAGATATTATTAAGATAAGATAAGATGTTACTTTATTGATTGAACATTTTAGTTTAGAATGTGCTGTCCCACGGTAATTCAGAAGGCTCACAGGTCACATTCCGACCATTATTTAAAACAATAGGTGCTTTCACACCGTCTACAGTTTGATTTGTATAGAGGGAGCTCTGTGGCCAGTGTTCGAATTACCCATTTGCTTTCGGGGGAGCCCTATTATTCAGTGCACATCCTGCTACTAAATATATCACACGCACGCTCTGTTGACTGGCGCAGCAGCAGTTGAGTAAAGTTGGAACGATATTGGCAGATTCAGATTTCACGGATCAATAACTCATGAACAAAACGTTATTCAGACACAAATTACGTCTCCTAAGTACCGTAGTAAGGTTGACAACGAACTACATTTTTATAAAAAAAAGCAAATACGTGCTGTCCTCCAAACTGGAAACATTACATTGGTCTCTATCCGCAGCCGGAGAAGAAATGAGTGCTCAGGGACCGTCTGCGAAGTGCAACTCCGAAAAAAGAGAATACAATAATATTCAATCACTATTATACAGCTTATTACGACCAAACTCACCACACACATCAATAGTCTGTTGTTGGTCAGACTACAGCAGAGAGTTTGGAAGAATGTGCTTTTGAATAATTTTGGTGAATATTTCTAATGTAAACATTTCAATAAATATGGCATCATCTTCAATAACGTTACTATTATAAAGTATATTTATACCAAACTCACTACACACATCAATAGTCTCCTGGTGGTCAGACTACAGCAGAGAGTTTGGAAGAATATCGTTTTGAATAATTTTGGTGAATATTTATAATGTAAAATCATGGCATCATCTTCAATAACCGTCTATACCTCCTGGATCATGGGTGTAATCCTAGACGGCACACAAGAGCAGATGGCCAGGCAAGAGCTAAAAAAGGTGAGTGAAACTGATTATTCAAAGTATTTGCATCCCTTTAGGCTTGAGAAAGGAGACTGAACTGTGTCTACAGGCAACTTCCAGCGTTACTATAATCATGCAGTTTTTGGAGACATTTGTGTTTTTTTAACCAATACATTTAGAATATAAGCTTCCCTTTTTTTCTTGTTCCTGTTGAGAAAAATAAAAAATGAATACTGTGTAAATGAAATTATTGTTTTGCACCTGTATATTATAGAAAATAACACTTATGTTTACATATTCCCTAGGATTTTCAGGTCACATTTGATCTATATGAAGGAGCCATTGGATTTGTCAATATAAGAAATCAAAACCAAACCATATTCTTCCAAACTCTCTGCTGTAGTCTGACCAACAGGAGACTAATGATGTGTGTAGTGAGTTAGGTAGAAATATATACATACATACTGTATAATAGTAAAGTGATTGAAGATGATGCCATATTTATTGAAGATGTTACACTATAAATATTCCCTAACGTTGGGGAATATTTATAGTGTAACATCTTCAATAAATATCAAGAACTGTTATTTACAGAAACTCAACATTTCTAATCTGTGTGACACAAATATGCACGATTGTTTTGGGCTCCCCCTATTTATCTCAAAGTCAGCCTTCGGAGGAGCTCCCTCCCTCTTCGGGGGAGCCAAGCCCCCCCTGGCTCCCCCCCATTTCGAACAGTGTCTGTGGCTGAATGGCCAGCGATTAGGTGCGGCGCATTTATCATAGGTGATCAGAGCTAACTGCCTGCCGTCAGATTTCATTTAAAAAACAGATCTGATTTTAAGACTATTTCTGCGCTCATAAAGAATGATAAGAATAACGCGTATTGAACTGGTTTCATTAATTAGTGAGTTTATTTAACACTAGAACCGCCAATCGGGTCAATTTGTGTGATGTGTGTGCAATGTAATTTTTTTTCAATAAAATATTAAAGTTTCCCAGTCCGTGACTTTTCCTGAAAGTGTGTTATGTAGCACCCTATGTTGTTAAAAATTGCATTCTAATAGCGGGATTTTACGGTTTTAGGTAGGCCTATACAAAAACCTCTGGCGGTTCTAGTGTTAAGGTAATTAGGTACAGTAGAAACCCTTTTTTATCAGTAACGAATTTAGCAGTTGAACATAAAAGTCAACTAACTGAGGGTCACTTGCAATGACAGTGTTGTGTCTAACTGTAAGCTTGTCACTCAGAGTAACCTACAGTTAATTTGGCTGCTGGAGAAGAGAGATCGGGGGGGGGAGGGGGGGAGAGAGCTGTGGTTGATGGGCCATTAATTGTGTAAATACACAGCTGAGAGCTGTCGTTTCATTCAGACTGTTTAAAAAACGGTAACAACGGACTATTTTTCTTAGCGGATGCATGTCAATTTAAATCAATACATACAACTATTTTTTAAATCAATACATACAACTATTTTTTAAATCAATAAAAACATTTTCTAAATTCATAAAACCATTTAAATTAATATTGGGAGTCATGTCGTTACTTTGTTGAGAATGTGGCCATGTAATAAGCGGGATAATTTGCAGCGACTTGTTCCTTATGGGGAAAATAACACCCGTCATGTGTGTGTAGAGGTGTGTGTGGTTAAAACACTTTCATGAAGTGAAGGAGGTTTTCCTTCTATAAAACAGCTGTGGGCAGCAGTGAGTGTCACGGACATGAATTCATAGATCAAGGCAGACTGGTGCACACACTCTCCTGTCCTGCCAGGCGACACGCCCGTTCTAAGCCGTGTCCCTCACTCCTCACACCCCAAGCTGCATCCCCAAAAAGTCTATTATGTTGTTACATCTCAGATGTTATGTTTCAGTTGTGTTCTGTCTATGTTCAGTGATGCAAACTTGTCACCTTTCGGCGAAATTCGCCGTTTTGAATCCAAAATAGGTCGTTTGTGTGATTCATGTAGATCTGCAATAAAAATATGTTTGGGGTATGGGGGGGTCTGGGACCCGGAGTAATCTGCGGCCGTGAACTGTTATGTGCCATCATGACACGCATGGTGTTCTTTTTTTATATATGATAATGAAGTGCGAGCTGTGTGCTCGAGTCTTCCTGCCTGTCGGCTCTGCTCATGGATGTATAATAAGGCTCTGCTGCTCCGAGATGATGGTCTAGCTTCAGCAGCTACATTACCTACGGGTGCGTTCGTTAATATTAACTGCGCGTCCGGAGTCACTGTGGCACAGACTGGACCGCTGGTGAACAGCTGTTAGAACGGGCCGTTCAGGTGTTCAGAGCAGAGCTCCCTGTCGGAGCGGCAGAGCGTGATGTGAACTGAAAAGTTTTTCTGTGGCAATATTATTTAAGGAATCGTTGAGCTAGCTAGCTAGCATACATTGTCACTATCTGCTAATGTTAGCTTTAGCCTTCTATTTCTAATTTTTTTTCATAGGCTATAAACAGAGGTGGTATAAGTATATCGTACTTGAGTAAAAGTAGAAGTACTCAGATCTTCTACTAGAATAAAAGTAGAAATACTCAGGTCTTGTACTAGAGTAAAAGTAGAAGTACTCAGATATTGTACTTGAGTAAAAGTAGAAGTACTGAGGTCTTGTACTAGAGTAAAAGTAGAAGCACACAGATCTTGTACTAGAGTAAAATTAGAAGTACTCAGATATTGTACTTGACTAAAAGTAGAAGTACTCAGGTCTTGTACTTGAGTAAAAATAGAAGTACTCAGATCTTGTACTTGAGTAAAAGTAGAAGTACTCAGGTCTTGTACTTGAGTAAAAGTAGAAGTACTCAGATCTTGTACTTGAGTAAAAGTAGAAGTACCAGAGTGTAGGAATACTCTGTTACAGTAAAAGTCCTGCATTCAAAATGTTCCTCAAGTAAAAGTAGAAAAGTATTATCATCAAAATATAGTTAAAGTAGCGACAGTAAAAGTAGTCATTGTGCAGATTGGTCCATTTCAGAATAATAGATATATGTTTTATAATGATTGATCATGAAAGTGTTCTCAAAGCTGGTAAAGGTGCAGCTAGTTTGAATGACTTTGTATACTAAAGGGTAGCTTGTGGATTTACTCCAGGTGGAACTAAAGTCTGATTTAACACTTGATTATATTTCCCATCATTCATCCACATCTGTAAAGTAACTAAAGGTATTAAATACATGTAGGGGAGTAGAAGTACACCATGTAACTCTGAACTGTAGAGGAGTAGAAGAATAAAGTAGCAAAACATTGAAATACTTAAATAAAGTACAAGTATCTCAAAATTGTGCCCAAGTATAGTACTTGTTGAGTTTATGAACTTAGTTACTTTACACCATGTGTGACCAAAGATAGAAAGACTTAAGCCTTGCACAGAGGCATGAAAATACATTTTTCAAAATGCTCAACAGTGCTGCCAAAATTATAAACTGACTGCTACACAATTTAAAATAAATGCTTTTATATATTTCTATTAGATGTGACTCTTTGGCGTTTCTGTTATTATTAACACTGCTGCTTTAGTTCTGACTGCTAAAATCCTCTGTCATTCCGTGGGGTGGGGGAGCCGGGGGCTCGGATCCTTGTCACCTTTTTCATACCTGATGAGTTTGCATCCCTGTATGTTAAAAAGCCTCAGTCACCTTAATTCATGTAATAAAAACATCTCAGGTCAGTAACACTCAAAGCTAAATGTGCAATACCATGTTCAGCTATGTTACTATTTATAATGTTATTGTTGTTACATCAGAAGATGTACATATTGGAATGATTTCTTAACTTACAGTAGGCTATTTTTTACAATGTGTGTTGGAAGGATTTATTAAATTACTATGAATTTTGTCATTGTTGAAGGCTTTTAGAGAAGGGTGAACTATAAGCCTGAATTACATAACATTTTATACCTAAAAACATAAAAGCCACAATAAATAAATCACAATTATTCTAGTTATTTTTACCTCCCGTATTGCTTTCAACCCACCAGCTTTTATGGTGTTGTTACGTCACTAACTGCAAGCTTGTCACATACAGTCTATGGTCACTCAGAGTAACCTACAGTTAATTTAGCTGCTGGAGAAGAAAGATCAGGGGGGGAGGGGGGAGAGAGCTGCCGTTTCATTCAGACTGTTTAAAAAACGGTAATAACGGACTATTTTTCTTAGCGGATGCATGTCAATTTAAATCAATACATACAACGGTAACACTTTATTTTTATATGTATATATACATTGCTTTTAAAATCGTGCTGTGCAACACGAAAAAAAGGGGGAAATCGTGTTGGTTAACACGAAATGCCATGAGACTGGGTTGACAACACATAGAGAGAACAGTACACCTATTGTGTAAGTATACACAAGCAGGTCACACAGTATAATCACAAATAAATAAACTCTGTTAAAAATCAGTTTTTATAAAAAAAAGTAAAGGCTGCATATGTGCTCAGCCTTGTAGAAACTTGACATGTTTTGATATGTGTCTGAACCTCTATTTAGTGGTTCATTAATAAAACAGAAATGTCAACGTGTGCCTACTTTGTTCATGTACTGTTGGTTAATTTCAGTAGTTGTGTGCAATCATTTATTTACAAAGTGTGAAGAGGAGGCAACTTAGAATAGGGAACCTGTTCAGGTCAATTGGAGTCAAACTACTATAGCTTATGGTTATGACCAAGACTTGACTTTAAAATAGGGAACATGTTCTTAGATATAAATACCTAATTAGAGTCAAACTACTAGCTTATTGGTTATGAACAAGACTTCACTTTAAAATAGGGAACATCTTCTTAGATATAAATTAGGGCTGTCAGTCGATTAAAATATTTAAATCGCATGATTGTCCATAGTTAATCGCGATTAATCGCATGATTGTCCATAGTTAATCGCGATTAATCGCAAATTAATCGCACATTTTTTATCTGTTCTAAAAGTACCTTAGAGGAATATTTGTCAAGTTTTTAGTACTCCTATCAACATATGAGTGGACAAATATGCTTTATGCTAATGTTTATTATCATTTGAACAATGACAAATATTCTCATGAATATTAAACACAACAACCTCTGAACATTCGCCTCAATTCAACCTGGAACCTCTCTCATACAATAATACAATACAAATGTTTGTGTGTGTGTGTGTGTGTGTGTGTGTGTGTGTGTGTGTGTGTGTGTGTGTGTGTGTGTGTGTGTGTGTGTGTGTGTGTGTGTGTGTGTGTGTGTGTGTGTGTGTGTGTGTGTGTGTGTGTGTGTGTGTGTGTGTGTGATGGATCGTTGGAGCTATGTGCAACTCAAGGCATATACAGGACTGTCTCAGAAAATTAGAATATTGTGATAAAGTTCTTTATTTTCTGTAATGCAATTAAAAAAACAAAAATGTCATACATTCTGGATTCATTACAAATCAACTGAAATATTGCAAGCCTTTTATTATTTTAATATTGCTGATTATGGCATACAGCTTAAGAAAACTCAAATATCCTATCTCTAAATATTAGAATATCATGAAAAAGTATACTAGTAGGGTGTTCAACGAATCACTTGAATCGTCTAATTAACTCGAAACACCTGCAAGGGTTTCCTGAGCCTTGAAAAACACTCAGCTTAGTTCAGTAAACTAAATCACAAGTATGGGGAAGACTGCCGATCTGACTGCTGTCCAGAGGACCGTCATTGACACCCTCCATCAGGAGGGTAAGACACAAAAAGAAATTTCTCAAAGAGCAAGCTGTTCACAGAGTGCAGTTTCAAAGCACATCCACAAAAAGTCTGTTGGAAGGGGGAAATGTGGCAGGAAACGCTGCAAAACCAAGAGAGATGACCGCAGCCTTAACAGCATTGTGAAGAAGAGTCGCTTCCAGAATTTGGGGGAGCTTCAAAGACAGTGGACTGAAGCTGGAGTCCAGGTATCAAAAGTCACTGTTCACAGACGTGTCCGGGAAATGGGCTACAATAGCCGTATTCCCATGGTCAAGCCACTTCTGAACTCAAGACAACGGAAGAAGCGTCTGACTTGGGCTAAGGAAAAGAAGCACTGGACAGTTGCACAGTGGTCCAAAGTCCTCTTTTCAGACGAAAGCAAGTTTTGTATTTCATTTGGAAGTCAAGGCGCCAGAGTCTGGAGAAAGGCTGGAGAGGAGCAAAATCCAAGTTGCTTGAAATCCAGTGTGAAGTTCCCACAGTCAGCGATGGTTTGGGGAGCCATGTCAGCTGCTGGTGTTGGTCCACTGTGTTTCATCAAGCCCAGAGTAAATGCAGCTGTGTACCAAGAGATTTTAGAGCACTACATGCTTCCGTCTGCTGAAAAGCTCTATGGAGATGAGGAATTCATTTTCCAGCATGATCTGGCACCTGCCCACAGTGCCAAAACCACCAGTAACTGGTGTACTGACCATGGCATTACTGTCCTCGATTGGCCTGCAAATTCCCCTGACCTGAACCCCATAGAGAATATGTGGGGTATTGTGAAGAAGAAGCTGAAAGACACCAGACCCAACAATGCTAATGAGCTAAAGGCCGCTATTGAAGCATCCTGGGCATCCATAACACCTCAGCAATGCCACAGGCTGATTGCCTCCATGCCACGCCGCATTGATGCAGTAATCCGTGCAAAAGGATTCCCAACCAAGTACTGAGTGCATTAATGGACATTTTCAAATGTTTGATTGTGTTTTGCTGTTATAAATCTTTTTTTTTTACTTGGTCTGAGGAACTATTCTAATTTTTTGAGATAGGATTTTTGAGTTTTCTTAAGCTGTATGCCATAATCAGCAATATTAAAATAATAAAAGGCTTGCAATATTTCAGTTGATTTGTAATGAATCCAGAATGTATGACATTTTTGTTTTTTTAATTGCATTACAGAAAATAAAGAACTTTATCACAATATTCTAATTTTCTGAGACAGTCCTGTATGCTCGAACGGGAGCTGCCTGGACGCTGCAATCATGTTGCGCGCACTATCTACTAAAATACCATCTCCTGCCTCCCGCTTGTGGCAGACCACACTTCCACGCTCACCGGCAGGCACCGACTGGCCATCGGGAGGACCGGGAGGGTGTGTGTTTGTGTTGAGCGAGAGAGAGACCTTACGTGTATTGTTGTTGTTAGCATTTGGTGCTAGCTAGCTGCGCTAACGGATATAAGGAGCTGTTTAAATGAAAACAGAGGAGCGACATTTCGCCACAACTGCGCTGAATACTTGACTTTATGCAGGTAGCCAGACAGTGGGACATTGAACGAAAAGTCAGCAAACTCAGCACGGATAGTGTTAAATATGTTCTTTATTCTCGCGTCCAGGAGAGAAGCTTTAAAATGAGACTAAATGGAGTCTCTGAAAAGATTCAAATGGGATACTTTAATTAAAAAAGGCGCGGTAGTGTTACAGACAGAATATTGTTCCGGCAGAAAACAGCTGTGATCTGGCTCTCCTGAGCAAGAAGAGAAGAGACTGGATCTCTCCTCCGGCGCTGTTATATATCCTCTGCTGGCTCCTCCCCGCCAGCCGGCTCACCTCGTCTCCAATGTCCGTTATTGCATTTAAACAGAGGATAGGTTCTTTTCACATTCAATATATGCTTAACACGCCGTTTCTCCTCATATTCTCTTTCATCACTTTTCATTTAACACATTCTAAACGCTGTAATCAATACTCTAAACAATACTTCTCGGCTCGTTTGGTTTCCGGTCATTCCGGATGTTGTCACATGCTACTCTCGTCTGTAAACAATAATGTATTCAAATAAACTGTACTTTCATTTAATATTCAACATGGTAGTATCTCGACATCTATCGTTGTAGTGTTAAATCAGTAGGTTTCGGTTTTCACCACACCACGTCATTTCGCTTCTCAATTCACCTCTTTAGGAATTCGTATATTAGCCACATGCTAAATGCTAACCGTAGATGAAGGATTTTCAGAATAAAAGCTTAACTGCTTGTGCACAAGAATTTCTGTTTTTTCAGTATAAAAGAGCGTTTAAACTGACGGTATGTTTAAGCTACATTATACCATCAAAACATTGATTTTAATTTCTAACAATAGTGCGCGCAACATGATTGCAGCGTCCAGGCAGCTCCCGTTCGAGCATATACTGTATGCCTTGAGTTGCACATAGCTCCAACGATCCATCACACACACACACACACACACACACACACACACACACACACACACACACACACACACTGAAACACACATATTTTAATACACAATTGTAGGATGATTGTGTTCACTTTTATCTTTCTATCTCTGTTGTTCTATTGTTCTTCCTCTTCATATTTGCATTCACACACCCACACGCACGCACGCGCGCGCACGCGCACACACACACACACACACACACACACACACACACACACACACACACACACACACACACACACACACACACACACACACACACACACACACACACACACACACTTGTATTGTATTATTGTGTGAGAGAGGTTCCAGGTTGAATTGAGGCGAATATTTGTAATGTTCAGAGGTTGTTGTGTTTAATATTCATGAGAATATTTGTCATTGTTCAAATGATAATAAACATTAGCATAAAGCATATTTGTCCACTCATATGTTGATAAGAGTATTAAAAACTTGAAAAATATTCCTCTAAGGTACATTTAGAACAGATCAAAAAATGTGCGATTAATTTGCGATTAATCACGATTAACTATGGACAATCATGCGATTAATCGCGATTAAATATTTTTAATCGACTGACAGCCCTAATTTAGACACAATTAACACTTATAGTTTCATGTCTTGTTACATAAGAATAGATCATATTTGTTAAGTGTTATTATGGGAGAATTACTATTCTTGTGGTACTACTGCCTTATTAGGCCCATATTGAGCAGAGCATATTAAGACCAAAACTCGTGTACAACAACTTCCTTACTTGCAATACATAAGCACTAATTAGAGCAGGGGTGCCCAACCTTTTTTGAACCGAGAGCTACTTTTAAAGTTGCCATTCTGCCGAGATCTACCAGACCAAACAGAGAGGCGTAGCAATTACTGACAGCCTACTACCAGGTAAATACACACTTCTACTTGTATAAAACTGACCTTTATACGATTAATACTTCATAAAATACTGCAGATCCTTTATCTTACCTCTTTCTAATCTACACACATACAAGTATTTTACTGAAGTTACACAACAGTGTTGTTGATACAGAGTTGGAATGTATTCACACGTCACATACTACAGTGGGTAATGTTTTCAAGAAACATTGAACAGTGCTGCCACATATGACACAGGAAAAAAAGAAAAGACTCTGAACCCTTTATTTGCCATTATATAAAAATAGTGTTGCTACAAAAGTATAAATTAGGCTTACCAATAAGACAACTCAGATCTGAAGCTACACAGGAATCTGCTGCCAAAGTGCAATAAAAAAGACAAAATTAATAGAATCAAACCCTTTTTTTGTTGCATTTTAGTAGAGTATAAAAAGAAATGGCTTTAAAATAGGATGCAAGCAACAAAGTTTCTTAACCTGAATTGATAATAGACTATAATAAATTTAAACAGAACAGATCTTAATGTTTGCATTCTTATACAATGTTGTACAATAATTATAATGAATAAGTTCAAACAAACAAAAAATTACAGCTGATTAATAACGGTATCTAACTTGAGTTTTTATTATACCAAAAACCTGTTGAAATGCTACTGTTATTTTTACTGTCCCCCAAAAGCGTGTCTGCAGCCTCCAGGAATGCTTCTTTCACAACTTCACCATCTTTGAAAGACTTCATGTGTTTCACAAGAACGTGACTGACACGATAAGATGCTATGGTAGCAGCCTTGCTCTTGTTGTTGGGCCTGGTGAAAATGGACTGCTGTGCATTTAGCTGTTCTTTCAGGTCCCTCACCTTTTGGGAGCGTAGGGCAGTTTTAGGAGGGAATTCCGTCTCGTAGCGTTTGCGCACTGTTTTGAAATGCCGCTCCTAAATTACCCTTCTTCGATAAAGCCACGCTCGCATTGCAGATGAGACAGATGGACTTCGAATTGGAATATATAAAAATAATCTTCCTCCCACTCGGAGTGAAAATTATATATTTTTTGCTTCTGCCATAATTGCGGTCTTGTGTGTGAGCGGACGGCCACTTCTATTGAGACCGGGTTGAGACCATAGGTTGAGACGGACAACGTCAGCGAACTATGCCCAATGCCCACCAGCCACACCCGGACACATGGGGTCACGCCGGCCAATCACAAAGCTTTGATGCGTTCAAGTGCATTATTCTGGCACAGGAAGATTATGTTATAGGACATTAACGATAAAACCGAATATTGTTGTTCTATTTTTAGACGCATCTCGCGATCGACTGGGAATCTCCCTGCGATCGACCGGTCGATCGTGATCGACTGGTTGGGCACCCCTGAATTAGAGGGTTATTGAGGAAAAACTCAACTAATGGCTTATTACTTGTAGAATATGGTCATGTAAAATTAGGCATTAATAAGTGTTTTCTAATGACTAATAAAGAGCCAATATACTGCTAATATGCATGTTAATTAACAACTAGTTGATGGTTAATTTGCGTACCTTAATATAAAGGGTTACCAGACCTATTTCTAATCTTCCGTTCCTCTCAAAAATTCTTGAAAAAGCAGTTGCAAAACAGTTGTGTGATTACTTTAAAAAACAACAAGTTATTTGAAGATTTTCAGTCTGGCTTTAGAACACATCATAGCACAGAGACAGCTCTGGTTAAAGTCACAAAGGACCTTCTAATAGCCTCAGACAAAGGACTTGTCTCTATTCTTGTTTTGCTCGATCTCAATGCTGCATTTGATACTATCGACCATGAAATCAGACTAGAGCACTTAGTTGGCATAAAGGGAACTGCTTTAGGCTGGTTTAGGTCCTATTTATCTGAACGGTCTCAGTTTGTGTGTGTCAACGATGAATCTTCCATGCAAACCAAAGTGAGCCATGGAGTGCCACAGGGCTCAGTGCTTGGAACTATTTTGTTCACACTATATATGCTTCCGCTAGGCAATATTATAAGGAATCATTCTGTACATTTCCATTGTTATGCGGATGATACTCAATTATACTTATCCATCAAGCCTGATGAAACCAATCATCTAAATAAAATTCAAGACTGCCTCAAAGACTTAAAAACGTGGATGACCTTACATTTTTTGATGTTAAATACAGCCAAAACTGAAGTTATTGTACTCGGCCCAAAGAATCTACGAAACAAACTATTTAAAGATATATTAACTATGGATGGCATTAATTTGGCCTCCAGTGAGACTGTAAGGAATCTTGGTGTTATATTTGATCAGGATTTATCTTTTAACGCCCACATAAAATTAATCTCAAGGACCGCCTTCTTTCATCTACGTAACTTTGCCAAAATTACGCATATCTTGCCTCAAAACGATGCAGAGAAACTAGTCCATGCATTTGTTACTTCAAGGCTGGATTATTGTAACTCTTTATTTTCAGGGTGTACCAAGAAGTCAGTTCAGTCGCTTCAGCTGATTCAAAATGCTGCAGCTCGTGTACTAACCAGAGTTAGGAAAAGGGACCACACTACTCCTGTTGTAGCTGCCTTACACTGGCTCCCTATAGAACACAGGATAGAATTAAAAATGATTCTTCTCACCTGCAAAGCCCTTAATGGGCAGGCGCCATCTTATCTTAAAAAACTCATTATACCCTACTGTCCTACTAGGCTAGACTGTAGAATATTCAAACACCAATTTATTGAAGCTAACACAAGTTGTGACATTAGCATAATTTCATACACTTCGGTATGTACTTCGGTATGTACACAGTAGATTTAGATTTTCACCAGATTTCTATTTTCAAATTTCAAAGTCAAAACCATACTGTACACTGTACAATTTTTATTTTTTAACATTTCATATTTTAAAATTTGCATAATTTTTATATTTTAATTTACTTTATTAATATTTAACAAAAAAACTTAATAAAAACAAATCTATAACTTAAAAAATATTTAAAACTTTTTAAAAAACCTTGAAAAAAACAACAACCCAGATTTAAAGTTAAGTTCGGATGACATAGGATATTATTTATCAGGAACGAAGGTGCTAGTCGGAGGATTAGTGCTTCAATTTTTGATAACCTAATAATTTCATTCGAATAGGAAGAGAACATGCCACCAAAAGAAACTAAGTTGAGACCAGACGCAGAGCCAGGCTCAACTGCAGATATCAAGAGAAGGATAAAAATCAGATCAGATGCTACAACAGTTCCAAATCTTAGACAGAAGACATGGAACCAAATTGAGAAACTGTTGGAACAGTGGCAAATGAGAGGACTGTTTCCAGCTGATGATAAGCCTGGACCAACAGAGGCCCATGTAATAGCAGTGTTTGACTGTGAACATGAAGAACACCTACAACAGCAAAGCGCATGGGTGAAAGCTGACCAAAGGAAATCAAGAGTCATAGGTCTGTTACATCATCTAAAATATGTCAGTATTGGACCGGCAGACAACATGGATGTGTTCCAAGAAGCAGACCTGCCAATGAGGGAAGGCATAGCAGGAATAACAGAAGCCGCTCCAAGTATCCAAACACCAAGGCATGGCCGAAGACTCTCCTCCCGACACGCCAGAGATTCAGGTGCAGAATCAACAAAGAGGGGGAGGAGGTTTCCGAGGAAGACAAGGTGGCAGAGGAAGAGGATGTTTCCAAGGCCATAATCGACCAACAGGACAAGGTTTCCAAGGTGGAGGATGCTCCATATGTGGTCAGTTCTCACATTGGGCCAGATATTGTCCACAACACAGGAAGCTGCAAGTACCAAAATATCTTCCCACACAATTTCGGCAACAGCAAACACCTGCATATCCTCCTACCCAAGTACAGCCGCAAGCACAGGTATACACTCCCATACAGCATCAACAAAAGGCACAATGGAGAGGAGAGCAACAATCAAGACCAAGAAGAGATGAAGACTGCTACAAATGTGGTCGGCTGAAACATTGGTCCAGAGAGTGTCCGCAGAACATTGCACCAAACAATGGCCCTCCATGCAGTTACCCCAGGGGAGGTTTCCATGACTACGACAGAGGAGTGGGGTCCCAGGGATGTCAAAGAGGAACAGGATTTCTAAACATGAATCAAATGCCACTGACAGCCTGGTATCAACCACAACAATGAGGAAGCTCAGAGGGCCAGACCATCAGGTGATGCATCTTCAGCACTAGAGTATTTTGAAATCCAGCTACATAGAGCCACATATGTCACCACAGGAGGGAGAGGTTGAATGTTATTTAAAAGATAGAGTAGAATATTGCATTTACACATACAGTGTCCACAGATTAGAAGTAGCAGAGTAGAACATTTAGCAGACTATTTTTGTAATTATGAGAAGGAAAATACATTACGAGTGATGTTGTTCCCCCACACAGAAAACTATTGTGTCGACACAGCTAGTGAGGTCAAGACGATTGGGCTTCCACCCAAAATATGCAAGGGGCGGCGATACACCTGACATGAAGCTGTCCAGACCTGAAAACAGAAACTCGATTCTGCTGCGGTGAAGTCTGGCTACAAAGGGAGGTGTTCCAATAGGGTCGCTTGTCTCAAACCAGTGAAGAAGTCAACAAGAACCCAGCAGAACTAGAGAGTGACTGTTAGCGGGAGAACAGTGACGGAGCGACAGAAACTGGCCCAACATTTTCCAGCCAGTACATAGATAGACCCCGTCAGAAGACCGGGGCTGTGTTCAAAGGGGAACTTCATTTACTGTTAGTGGAAGTGTGGTTTTTAGTCAAACAATTATGTGATTTATGGAGTCAGATTACATTTTTCTCTAAACACAATTTTATAATCGGTCTGAAGTATCTGTTTTGAGGCATGAGCTGCAGATTAAATAACATAACACTGATTGAGAGCTTGGAGGAAGAAGTTGTAGGGTTTTTACAACAGTTTCAAGAATCAGTTTTTATTTATTTGTTCTTGAGTAACTTTACTGATTTATAGTGTAGTGCGTAAGGCAATATCTCACTTTGAGTGAGGGGCACCAGCCCTTCATGCAGGTCACCCTCTGTGAGAATAGTTCATATTTTCCCTCCAGTTTGGAGAAATATTATTTTATCATATGTTAGTTCAGCAGTGTCAACCAATCCTCTAATCCTAGAATTATTGAGACGCATTAGCAACACCAGGGGTATTGTTTTTCGTAGCAACAATGATGCATGATACAATGACAAAAGCCATTATTGAAAGAAGCAAACTATTTTTTTTTGTGCTAATGGCAGATTTTTTGTGAATATGCATTTATACCATCAGAAAGCCATACATCATACGATATTTTTTTACGCCTTGTGGGTACACGGAGAAGTTATATTTATTTAATGCAACGTTGTGGGTTTTACATGTCCTGTTCATAATAGGGTAATCATTGCAATATTAATTGAGCATGTTATGCTCAAAGGAGGGAGTGTCATGATTATACAGATATGTTGATTCGGTGACGTTGTAGTTAATAAATAATAACATGTAGTTAACCATCGGTCTCATAACGACAAGAGGTATGCCGAAGCTAGGGCCTTCTCCAAGGAGGGAGTGGTCCAGTTTTAGATATTAGACAAATAGAAGTGGATGAATATGTCAGAACTTTGAGTAATATTATGCAAGTTTTGTCTACACAGGCTAGGAAAACTACAGAGATACCAGACAAGACACCAGAAGAGACTCCTCGGCCAGGTGAATGGGTGAGGGTGGAAGTTCACAAAAGACGGTGGGCTGATCCCCGGTGGATGGAACCGTGAAAAGTTGTAATGAACTTCACACGCGCTCCGGTTTAAAGGTAAAGAAAAAGGAGCAAATTGACACCACCTCACACATTGTCACTCTTCACTGGCAACTTCCAGAACATTATTGGGAGTTAGGACTGATTTGGCAGAGCTGGAACAAAACAATAAATATAAATAAGATAAAGATAGAAACAGTTCAAAAGACGAATTGTCTATAGATTTTTATAGATTGTACATTAATGTGAAAACCTATTTTTGTTGTTTGTTTTACATCTGAAAAAGAGTCAAATTTTTGTATACGTTATTTTTGTACTCATTATTAAAATGCTGTAATTGACACAACCAGGGATAAAATAGAGATGATGAGAACAAAGCCAAACCAATTGTGGGGTCCCCTAGGGATAAGAGTCAGAATAGCATTGTTGATTATGCTCATTATACTTGGCACCTTGTTGGTTGGATGGAGAGTACAATATCATGTAAAACATGGAACCATTAGTTCACTCATAGAGAATGCCCACATCACTAACAAGACTCCAGCTGTGTTTCACAGACTTTCACTTATCCCCAGAGCCAAAAGATCAGCTGAGCAACAAGAGGAGGAGTTAGAAATACTCGGTCCCAAACCAGAGGCGGTTATAATCAAGATGATTCACCCCCCCTATATGCAGTTCTTGTATCAAATGATGAGATGGGTTTAAGTGATCGGGATATATAAGTGATAGGGATTTACAGATTAGGGGAATCTCCAAATATACTGGATCCATGTTTTAGTCTGTACCAGAAACACCCCCTGTTAAGTTATGAACAACCGACCGATGACCTGAGCACAATTATTGAAAATGATTACAGTAGAAACAGGCTACTAACCCACAAGTACAGCTTTGTACGTACAAACTCTATGAACAACATTTCCCAGCAGATAGTGGCAACATTGCAGATATGTCCAGTCACAAAAGTTACTAAGGTTCTAAATAACAGTGAGATTTAAAGTGATGGAGAAAATATGGGGACGTTCTTTTATAGTGTGTGAAATATGTGGTGCTTGAAACATGTAGGTATTTAAATGTATAGAAGAAAATGGTTTCCAGAAAGAGTTAATTGGAGTAAACATGTTACAGTGGGTGAAAGCAATGTTTAGGGATATGGTCAAATTATTAGTAGACATGAATTGTGTTTAGATGATATTTAACAACTAAGATAGATAGTAAGATTAGGAAAATAGAGTGGAAAAGGTTGGATTTATTTTTACCTCAGTGTGTTAGAATTAACTATAGATAATGCGTCCCGAGATCTCTCTCTCTCTATCTCTCCGCCTGTCAGAACGCTACGACCCCAACTTCCAAGCAGACAAAAGACCTCACCAAGGAAGACTCCTCCTTCTCCATCGAACAGACAGAGAAGCAGAGCTGAACCAACAATGACAAGACTTTATCCAGAACCATCTCCACCTGAGGAATCCAGAACTACAGGTGACATGAAAGGCACACTCTCATCGGTCCCTCACAGGACATGAAGTTCCAAGCTGAGCCACGGGATTGGGCACAAGAGCAGAGTGTGGGACATGAGAGCAGAATACGCCCTCCATGCAACAAAGTAGAGACTGTAAAGGAGGAGATGAAATGCAAAGCAGTTGGGCCACTGGAAAGAGTTACAGCGGAAGGATCCAAGAGCAGATGGACTGAGGAGAAGGTGGACGGAGAAGAGGACAGGACGGAGGAGTTGGCATGGTCCGGCAGAACGTGAGGGGGTCGTGGCTTGACAACCAGAGGGGGAGAGAAGGAAAATGGGAGTGAGTGAGTTTACACATAAACACACTTATTCACCAACGAGAAATACGTAAAGAAAAAGATTTATTAGCCATGAATTAATCAATTGGTGAATTTATAAAGAAAGAAAGAGGAAACTATTAAATAACCCTAAAAACACACTGAGGGTAGAACATATTATTAAATCTTTTCATCATATGAACAAATTATTCTTTAAGAGATTTTTATTCATGTGTGAATTTGGGGAAGATTTAATTTGTTACAGTATATATCTACAGTTTAAAGGGATGGTTTTAGTAACCACTCTATAAAAGCAGACAAATCTTTATTTGTATGGAAAATGTTAAAGGTAGAGCTAGTACCAAGCCAAAGATAGTATTGAAATCTAAAGTATTGATTTCTCCATTGTAGCATGGTTATTACCACAGGATAACTGTTAAGGAGGAAATAACATTTGTTTGTTGTCCAAGATGTAGAGTTTTAAAAAGACACTGGGCAAAGAGCGATAGCAAAGTTTACTTTTTTTTTTTTTTTTACAAGTCTTTTTATTTCATTATAGTGTACAATAATCGATGCCATTTCATAAATTGTAATATCACAGTACACTCACTACACTCCCCCCTCCCTCCCTCCACCCGCACATGCCCACACTAAAGAAACCAAAAACATTTATATAAAAAATAAAATAAAAAAAAGGATGACTGAGCTCTTTTAGAAAAAACTGCATTAAATTCTCTAATTTTACCTTTGATTGTGCTCGATGACATCAATACCTCCTCCTCTTCCAACAATCCCGATCTCAATTTATTGCTTTTAATAATTGATTGGATCACGTTCCTAATTTGCAGGTATCTGAAAAAATCCTTATTTGAAATGTCATATTCTGCTCTTAAATCATTAAATGATTTCAATGTTATATATTTGTGAAACAAATGTTTCAATTGCTTTATACCTGATTTCGTCCATTTGTTTATATTGATTGACAACAAATATTTGCTAAGATCAGGATTGTTCAAAATAGGAGAAAAGATTGAAATACCTGAGTTAACATGAACTTTTTTTGTACAGTCCCTCCATGCTAACAGTGTATTGACCACTGTAAAACATTTGGCCATATTTTTCCCCTTATTGAAGTCTTTAACAAATATAAGAGTTTCCACTGGCAGCGGGTCAAAGACACTGGCTTCTATCTGAACCCATAGTGAATCCTTTCTTCCCAGAAACCAAGATAGTACATTTTTTAATTGAGCTGACCAGAAGTAGTGTTGAAAGTTGGGAAGACCAAGACCCCCCATGGTTTCTGGTTTCATAAGAGTAATTAACTTGATTCTTCTTTTTTTATTACACCAGATATATTTTGAGATGTGTCTATTGAGAGATTTAAAATAATCAGCGGATAAATAGCATGGTAACATTTGAAAAAGACAAATACATCTCGGTAGAATATTCATTTTTATGACATTGATTCTTCCTAGCAGTGATATTGGTAATGTGGACCATTTGGATAAATCCTGTTTGATTTTGTCAATGAGCGGATTGTAATTCTCTTTAAAGAGATTATCCAGGTGTGGTGTTATATTTATTCCTAAGTATTTAAAGCCACCTGGTAACAAATTAAAAGAACAAGACTTTTCCAGATTTGCTGTTGGCGTCATATGTAAGAAACAAGCATTCGATTTCTTAAAATTTATTTTATATCCTGAGTATCTTCCAAATTGCTCTACTGTGTCGAGCAGATGTGGTACTGAATTTTCTGGGTCTGTTAAGTAAAGAATGATATCGTCAGCATACAGAGAAATGTTGTGTTCATCGTTAATCTTCACTCCTTTAATACTTATGTTGTCTCGCACACATGACGCCAGTGGTTCAATTACAATTGCAAAAAGCAAAGGTGACAGTGGACATCCCTGTCTTGTCCCCCTTGTTAGTGAAAAAAAATCTGAGGAACTGCAGTTAGTGATAACCGCTGCTTTAGGATTTTTATAAATTGATTTGACCCACTCTATGAATCGAGAGCCCATATTTAATCTGTTCAAGATAGCAAAAAGAAAATTCCACTCAACCCTGTCAAAAGCCTTCTCGGCATCTAAAGAAAGAAGCAGAGATGGCTTCTGACAGGTGTCCAAATGGTTTATAATATTCAAAAGTCTCCTTATATTATCAGAAGAATATCTGCCCTTGACAAAACCTGTTTGATCAGGACTAATTAGTTTGGGTAAAATAATTTCCAATCGTTTTGCTAATAATTTGGTGATAATCTTATAATCATGATCTAAGAGGCTTATAGGCCTAAATGAAGAACAATTCAAGGGGTCTTTCCCATCTTTATGTAGTACAGTAATATATGCAAGATTCATTGATTGAGTAAGTGTTCTGTTGTGAGAGAAGTTGTTAACCATTGACATAAATATAGGTTGAAGTTCAGTCCAAAACTCTTTATAAAATTCTGCCGAGAAGCCATCTGGCCCTGGGCTTTTATTTATAGGCATAGATTTAATTGCAGCCAAAACTTCTACTTCTGTAATTGATGAGTTTAGATACTCTTGATCTAAATCAGATAATGTATGTAAATTAATGTTATGGAGATAATTGTCCAGTTCATCTTGTGAGTAATCACATTGAGATTTGTAAAATTTGTTATAAAATTCATAAAAAGTCTGGTTAATCTGTTTTGGGTGGTAGGTTATCTTGTCGTCTTTCAGACGAATTGCCTTTATAGCCCTTTCTGCTTGCTCCTTCTTTAATTGATAGGCAAGTAGTTTACTTGGTTTATTGCCGAATTCATAATTATTTTGTCTGATAAGATTCATTTGTGTTATGATTTCATTTGTTAAGTCAATATTTAATTTAGCTCTGGCTGTGTTTAATTGTTTCCAGTTTTCATCTGTTGATGCGGATTTATGAAGTACTTCGCATCTGTTTACTTCTCTTTCAAGTTCTTGTCTGAGCTTAACACTTTCACGTTTTTTAAAAGATGTGTATGAGATACTAAGTCCTCTTAAAGTAGCTTTCGCAGCTTCCCAAATAATATTCGGATCTATAGAGGGGTCATTATTTTTCTTTTATATAGTACCTTATCCACATTCGCATTTTTAATTTGAATTTTTCGTCTCTAAGTAAGGAGTTATCAAATTTCCATCGCCTGGATACAAATTCTCCACTCTCCAAGTGAATAGTTAGATGAACTCTTGCATAATCTGAAATATTAATGGAATCAATTTTACATTCTTTTACCCTATGCATGTATTTTGAGGGAATAAAAAAATAATCTATTCTAGAATAAGAGTTGTGGACATTTGAAAAGAAAGTGTAATCTTTGACATCTTGATTTAATTGACGCCATACGTCAATAAGGCCACATTCTGCACAAAGCCCCTGAAGGACCTTTGAGGATTTAAGATTGTGGCTCTTGGACTGGTTAGATTTATCTAATGTAGGGTTAAGAGTGCAGTTAAAATCGCCGCCCATCAGTCCTAATCCTTTGCAGTTTTCATTGAAGAGCAGCACCATGTCAGACATGAACATTGGTTCATCTATATTGGGAGCATAGATATTTAAAAAGGTGATTGGGGTTCCAAAAATAGTACCAACAACCAAAACAAACCTACCATTTGGGTCCGTAACTAATTTTTCTAATTCAAATGGGCAAGTTTTTTTTATCACAATAGCTGTCCCTCTACTATGGGTTTTATATGATGAGAAATACACCTGACCTATCCAATCTCTTTTCAATTTAAGATGTTCAGTATCTGAGAGAAAGGTTTCTTGTAAGAAGACCACATCAGCTTTGTCTTTTTTTAAGAAGAGATCGTACTTTATTCCTTTTTATGGGATTTCCCAAGCCTTTAATATTCCAAGAATAGATTTTCATGTTTTGCATGCTGACTGCTGCATATCTGTGGGATTATATTTAATATGTTGTATATTTTGGCCCCATACACAAAACGGATTGTCACTGCTTTTATTATTTAACATTATAACTAATGTAACACAAACGCAAAATACAAAAAGAAAACAATATAACATCCCACCCAAACCAGGGTCTTCTGACCCTGACAATTCATCTACCCAATTTATTGTAGCCCAGAGAGAAACAAACGTCAGAGAAATGTGCATCTCAGATCTAACGAAATGTCCTCTTTGTGTTGGCAACTTGGAGCTCCCATCCTCAGTTCTCATTGAAAATAAATAAATGTCTTCCTAATTCTCCTCCTTAACAGGGGACGGGTATATAGAAATCCGCATCCCAAATGTCATCATGGCATGTTCCATCCGATCATTTACATGTCAAACAATATATTGCCATAAAAAAACAAGGCAAATCAAAAAAGAAAGATCAGAGGAGTGTACATGGTGAAGTAAGAGTGGAGGAGGAAGGGTGTATTTGAAACAGAACTGTATGTTACTGTTTTGTCAGACCCCTCGACTACCTTCTTTGTTGGTGTGGTCCGTTACGTCATTCTTTGTTGCCGGAAGCAAAGACACTGGTAAATATAACAAAATACAAATGAACCAGTTCGATCCTGGAAAGTCCTCTTAATGTGTCCTTGCGAAAAACGATTTCCAAACGTTTCCCCAATCCCAATGACAGTTAATTGAGAGAAGAGGAGAAAAGAGAAAAAAGAATGTACATCTTACCTCCACTCCGGTAGGTTAGAAAAATAGCGACTTACTGCAGCTGCTTAACAAAGGTGTCGGCTTCTTTGGGATCTTCAAAAAAAACAATCTTCTCTTTGTGAAGAATACGGAGCCGATGAGGATAAGCAAACCCTCTGAACATGCCTTCAGGGCCGGCTCTAGACAATTTGCAGCCCTAGGCGAGATTTTAGCTGGCGCCCCCCCCCATAGAATATATAAAGAACAAATTAAAAATCTCTACAAAAGACGAATACACTACAAAAACAGAAACTTATTGACATAGGCAAAAAGGCTTACCAATAACCAATAACCTACCATAGCCAATAAATGTAACTTATTTTATTTTTGTTGTTCATTCATATCTTATTTGACCTAGTTAACACTCATTAATGTATTCATATTTTTATCTCTCCAGTTTTTAAACGATATTATTTGTTTACTAGTAGTATAGTATACATTGAAAACACCAACCCCCCCACCCTACACACAAATACAAAAACCACACTTGCTTTAGTTATAATTCAACAAACATCTTTTAATAAACAAGTAGCTTCCGCAGAAGGAGTTATAGAAATATTTTAAAGAACACCTAAGAACACACGTATTGTAATAATAAATAAATAAAATAAAATAAATGAAAAAATATTAACAAATAAATAAAAACGATTTATACAAAAAAAGAACAATTACATTTCTGTTTTTGAACACACATATTGTAATAATAAATAAATACCTTACTGACTTGCTTGACTTAAACACTCAGAATTGCACTCGTCTTGACTTCTTTGCTGCAAAGTCATCGATAACATCCTCATATGACAGCTGACGAGAAACATCACTGTTAATGCTGATGATGGCAAGTCCACTTAGGCGTTCTTGGACCATTGTAGACCTCAGGTAGGTTTTAATTAACTTCAGCTTTGAGAAGCTTCTTTCTGCTGAAGCCACTGTCACTGGCATAGTGACTGCGATCCTGAGGGCCACCCACATATTAGGATAAACCTCCCTCAGGTTCTTCCTTTCCAAGAACACCAACAGTTCCAGGGTGGTCATTCTGGGTGAGGTGAGAGTTGGAAAGTTCATCAGCTCCAGTGCCAACTCTTTTCCATCTATGTCTGACTGTCCGCCAGAGCTCAGGGTGTTGCTCAGTGTTTGACACTGCTTTGTCAGCTCATTTCTGGGCAGTTCGGGGAAGTTGACAAGTACCCCAAACTTTGCCTGAACTTCTTCCAGGTGTTCAAAACGCTCATTGAGGGAAGTGATGCAAACATCAACCACCCTGTTGAAAAATGTAACTTCCATCTTTTTTAGGGCATTGGCCATTGGCTCATCAGGTGCTTCATAAGAGAACTGCCTCTTGGTTGACCTCAGCCTCTTCTCCTTGAGGACAGCATCCACATCCATGTCCTCACACATGTCTTTAGCACTGATCTGAGCAGAGGCAAATCCAGTGGCTCTGTAGTCTTCCAGGGTGGCCTTTGTCTTTCTCAGGAGGTCAACTGCGATGTCAAGTTGCATTGACACAGACTGCATGACCTTACTGACCTGTTTGACTTTACTGAGGATGTCGTACCACACCACAGTGCAAATGGAGAAGCGGTAGGACCCCACTTCCTCAGCCAAAGACTGTGCCTCTATTTTGATCATTATGTCAGTGGCCTTGTCCCTCACCTCCAAAAGTGCATCTCGAACATGTTGAGCCTGATATCGCACAGCTTCCACACTGTTGACCCGGCTCTCCCACCTGGTTTCAGACCATGATTTCAAGGTAGTGGTGACATGGCTCATCAAAATGTCCCAGCGCTTTGTGGATGCTGAAAACAATGTAAAAAGCTTTTGGAGGTAGCCAAAGTGTCCAGTGGCATCTAGGGAGCTTTTCGCTGCATCAGCTAACACCAGATTGAGAGTGTGTGCGCCACATGGCACGAATAGTGCCCTCGGGTTTAGTTCAAGTAACGTGGCCTCAACTCCTTTGTTTTTCCCTCGCATATTGGCACCATTGTCATAAGACTGTCCCCTACAGTCCTCAAAGGGGATGTTCAGTTCTTGGAGCCTGTCCAGGATGAGGGATGACAAACTCTCGCCAGTTGATTCCTCAGCGACAAGGAACCCCATGAAGTGTTCCTTAACTTGTGGCATCTCCTCCATTGTAACAATCCTTAAGATGACTGATAACTGCTCTGTGTGGCTAATGTCAGGTGTGCAGTCCAGAATGATGGAATAATATTTAGCCTTCTTAATTTCTTCAATCATGTGGGCACTGATTCTCTCACCGATACATTCAATGAGTTCATTTTGAATATTTTTTCCGAGATATGTGGTATGGCTTGCACCCCTTTTGACTTTAGCAACGTGTTCTTTCATTACAGGGTCAAACATTGCCATCAGCTCCACTTCTTTAAGGAAGTTGCCATTGTTGGGTTTGTTGAGTGTGTCACATGTTCCCCTGAGGCCCATGTTTCTCTCAGCTAATGATTGAATGATGGCGACCAACCTTGTTACTACCTCACGACATCTCTTCCTTTCTATGTCTGTAAGCGCCATCTCAGTCCTATCAATAGTTTGCCCCTTTTGTAATCGAAACTCTAACTCTTTCCATGATTCCATGTGTTTAGTATGTTCTGGAGTGTTCTCGTGTGTTTTCAGTAATTGGTGGTAATTTTTCCAGTCATTTATTCCTGCACTGATTAATTTGTATTCCTTCTGGGAGAACAGCTCGTAGCAAAAACAGTAAAGGCTGTCGTTTTTCTGTGAGTACAATAGCCAGCTTCTCTTGATTCTTTCCCCATTTACCAGTTTTCTATAAAAGTATTGGTGGTGGCAGCTTCTCCCATCCTGTCTTTTTGGAAAAATGAAGTGTGGTTTTGCCTGATAGGGTCCTCTGCTCACAAACTCTGTTCTTACCTTATCAGACATGGATGGCCAGTCGGCAGGGTCAACAGCTGCTGCCTTTGTGGCGTCACGTGCTGCAGACTGTGTTGTGGTACTCGGGATCAATGTTTCCCCTGCAGATTGTGTAGCAGCAGGTTCACTTGGGACAGGTAGTGATATGTTTTCACCTGCAGACAGTCGAACATGCATGGATACAGTCGGACACCCACTGTTTTACATTAACATGTACATTATAATTGATATAGGTGCTATTGTAATGTGCAGGTGTGAACATGTGTATGAACTACCCACAACCCTAATAAACTCAACAGGCAATATCACAAAAAACTTGACTGAACTCACCTGCTACAGGCAGTGATGCAGTAGACTCAGGTTGTGCAGTGGTGGGAGTGGGATTACCCAGATATTTTAACAATGCACCTGGAAATTACACAGAGAATAATGTAGTAGGTATCTATCTGCAATAATACTGAGCAGTTCAGACTAGCTGACATCATTTCCTGTGCCCAAATATGCAAAATATATTTTTTAAGTGATAACCTAGCTAGTTAATGATTTAGCAGAATTATTTTGTGTCCATTACCATTTGTAAGCTAAAGATGGAACAAAATAGATAGCTTTAATAATAATAAATATATATAAAGAATACAAGAAAAACCACACAGTGCAGTTGGTGTAAAAAGAGCTATCAAGCTAGATGGTAAAGCAGCTCATCTGCTAGCTTCTATCATACTATATATCAGCTGCTATCATTAGCTAATGTTAGCTAGCTAGCTTTATACCGTTGCTTGAAAAATGCCAATAAACACAAACAGTCATCAGACATCATAGCCGTGGGAACATGTTTCAAATGGGGGGGTGCTGTGGGGATGACACCAGGGCTGGTTCTGACCAATGTGCTGCCCAAGGCAAGATTTTAGCTGGCAATGAAAAACCTCTACAAAAGACCAATACACTACAAAAAGAGAAACATATTGACATGGTGGACAGTTTATATAACAAGGCTTCAAATGTATTTAGTATTATAACATGTTTTAATTGGGGGGGTGGACTTCACATCCTCTAGGGGGGTCCGGGGGTGTCCCCCCGGGAAGATTTTTTTTTAACATTTTAAAGTAAAATGCTTCAATCTGGTGCACTTTGAGCGCCCAATTAGAGACTGATCTAGGGGATACTACTCTAAAACACCTATATGAAAAAGATCGGTTTGCATTTTATTAATCAAATAAGTATGTGAACATTTCCAATAACCTACCATAGCCAATAACAAATAAATGTAACTTATTTTATTTGTGTTGTTCATTCATATCTTATTTGATCAGTTAACATTGATTTATTTATGCATATTTTTAAATCTCTCCAGTTTTAAACGATATTTTTGGTTTACTGTCCTATAGTATACATTGGAATGATTTCAAACCTGTTTTTATTTATCCTAATAATTATAAAGGTGTGCCTTGGAAATATTTGTTTAGATAAACTGTGATCAAAACGTTTGAGACTCACTGAGATAACTTAGACTAAAGTGAACTATCTAGAGTCCTTTACCTCACTGAGCCTCTCAGTCTGACAGGACAGAGCTCTCCCTACACATTATTATAGAAACAGCTTCTTATATCCGTTAGCGCAGCAGAAGCTAACAACAATCCACGCCGGTACTGCGGTATCCCCTCACTCTATCTCTCTAACTTTGGCTGTGAGCTGCGGGCGCCTGCTAAGCCAACATCCCCCACTTTCATCACTACAGCGCCCATCGTACAGGGCAAATGGAAAATGTAACCGGGGTGAAAAGGGTGTTATCTTTACTTAATTATGAATGTTGTTACATCAAGGCTGAAAATTCGTTTTTTTTGTATTATATCTTGTGGGAGTGCAGATCCCCTGTCCTCCACCAGGGGGTGCTGCAGCACCCTCAGCACCCCTACTTCCCACGGCCATGTCAGACATACCTCTGTTTTCCTGGAGTTTTTCCTCCTCTCTCTTTCTTCGCCTTTTCCAATGCGCCCCAGACGGCTTTTTGTTGGGGTTGCCCCGCTTCATGTTGTGACAGTGAAGTTCTAATTCTCGTTCAAAACGCGAGCGCGAGCGCGCGCGACACGCGAAACACAAATGGACAGAACCAAAGAAAACATAGAGAGGGGTGGTGCAGTGTTGGGGCGCCCGTTTTATTTTTCATATTCTCAAAAAAACGAATGAATCCTGATCTGAGCGGCGCCTAAAAAAAAGGAATCTGGGGGGCGCCTACAAAAATAAAAAAATATACATAGGCCTATTAAAAAAAAAGTTTTTTTTAAAATCTGGACTGCACCCCTGCGCTCCCTCTACAGTTCAGCGCCCTAGGCGAACATTTATAACGCCAGTGCGGCGGGCCGGCCCTGCATGCCTTTTTCGAGGAATAATTTGATCACCAGGTCGAACTCCTTGCGCTTTCGGCGTACCTCTGCAGACAGATCCTGGCGAATGGTGAGTTTAGTATTACCCTCGTGGATTGACATTTTCTTCGCAGACTGAGTATCATTTCTTTATCTCTGACTCGTAGAAAGCGGATCAAAATTGGTCTTGGAGGCTTCCCTGGTTCGGGATATGGTCGTAGAGAGCGGCGAACCCGCTTCAACTCTAGGTTCTGATCGAGGGAGAGTTTGAGCCAGGAAGATAGTTTCTGTTGAATATATTGAAGTAGTAATTGGCTGCCTTCTGACTTCTCTGGGAGCCCTAGTAAAACAAGGTTTTTACGTCTCCCTCTATTTTCTAGATCATCCGTCTTAGATTCCAGCGTCTTTATCAACTTTTCGGCTCTGTGAAGGTCCCGTGCTGTAGTTTGTAAGGTGTCTTCTAATGTCGAAATTCTTTGTTCAGCTTCGTCCATACGCTGAAGTTGATTCTCAAGGGCCTGGTTTGTTGTAGCTAGTGCTTCTTTCATTGTTGAGACTTGACTAGTCACAATCTCCAAACGATTATCAATTCCATCGAGACGATTAATTATCTCAGAACGTTGAGATTTTAACTCGGACATTATCTCAGCAAACGAAGGATTTCTATCATCCTCTTGAGACTCATCCTCCGGTTCTGGTAGGTCTTGGTTGCCTCGTGGGTTTCTTCTTGGCATCCTTCCTTCTTTTTCTTTCTTTTTGTAGCAAGAGTCTTTCCTTAGATGTCAACTCTTAACTATAGTCAATAAAGATGTTAAGCTTTTTCTCTGAGTGGAGGTAAAAAACTCAAATTAATCACTGAGGTTGTGCGGAGCTCTCAGCTCAGGCTGCCATCTTGTTCCTCTCGGGCTAGCAAAGTTTAATTTTTAAAAAACTAATGTAGTTGGGAGCAATACATGCGGGGCCTTGGGTCACTCATTGTGATGGTGCATATTTGTTACAACAAATATCGTTCAGGGAGAAGGGGTTGCTCAACTCACCCTGCAGATGTTTTAAATCTTACTTGCAGCTTCACAGGGAGCGCACGGCACCAGAGTATGAGTTTTAAAAGACACCATTCAATCAGTGATGACCTGACATTTAGAGATGTTATTTAAAGGAGAAACATATCTGCCATAAGTGTAAATTCCTGAATTGGACTACAAACCATTAATGAAATGACTTCTGTTTTTAAAATCCTTGTTAAAGGAGGAAGTAATTATCACATGCTCGGCACCCAAGGTTCCACACACTGTTAAAGGGGTTAGCATAGCTATTTAAGTAGACCAGAATTTAAAATAAATTAGTATAATGAATTATTGATATTCCACGAGTTCTCACACCATTTCAGGGACTTTATCACTGCATTAGAACAGACCACCCAAAGTTACTGAGTAGGAACTTTTAAGTGATGAAATTCTACAACTGTTGTAACTGACCAAAATCTTCTCCCAGAAATGACTGTCTAGAATGCCGTACCCCAGAGTAGAACGTACCGATTGATCACGACGGCCCCTTCTAGAGAACATATTACTTTCATAACTTAAATGGTATGAAAGGAGGGAGGGTACATTTCTCATGAGAAGACAGTTACAAATGCTAGCAGAATAAGACGACCCACCCCAGTATACAGATGTTGATGAAAATGATGAGTTAGTTTGAATGATGTAGAATGATATGGATGTTCGGAGATGAGATTGATCAATGAATGTCCAGCCGATGTGATTCTTTAAATGATGAAATCATGTGAAGAAGTGAGCAAACTAAAATGCTAAAATGGAGTGAATCCATCTCAATTTACTTCATACTATTCCAAGATAGTTTATTTTTATTTTTCAATTTACTTTTCACCATCCAAGATATTTTATTTTATTCTTTAATACTATCCTAATATGGTAGATCTTATGTTTTATAAATCATTGCTAGTCTAAAATGGTTTGTTTCTTTTCACTTTGTAAAAACAAGTGCCTTAACACTGAGCGTGGTATGAGAACGGTTTCTGTGAAAGGAGGGAGGAAGAAATATTCTAATACCAAGCCATTGCTGCAATATTTGAAGAATGATATTGAATGTTAACAATAGAAGTTATGCACAAGGGAAAACTTTTATGTTTGAGCACAGTCAAAGTATTTTTTTGTATTTTTGTAAAGTTAAGGCTATTGAACCATTCCATTTTGATTGTATGTTTGTAATATGAGTTATGTACTATGCAAAGTTCAGATGAAGAACTCATTGATTTCAGTATTACACACCTTTTAGGTGTGTAAGGAGGGACTGTTAGAAATTAAATTCAATGTTTTGATGGTATAATGTAGCTTAAACATACCGTCAGTTTAAATGCTGTTTTATACTGAAAAAAACATAAATTCTCGTGCAGAACCAGTTGTTAAGCTTTTATTCTGAAAATCCTTCATCTCCGGTTAGCATTTAGCATGTGGCTAATATACTATTTCCTAAAGAGGTGAATTTAGTAGCGAAATGACATTGAGTGATGCACACCGAAACCTACTGATTTAACACTACAACTATAAATGTCGAGATACTACCATGCTGAATATTAAATGAAGGTACAGTTTATTTGAATACATTATTGTTTAAAGACGTGGGTAGCATGTGACAACATCCGGAACTCCACCGGAAACCAAAATGCCGTGAAGTATTTCCAGTATTTTTAGAGTATTGATTACAGCGTTTAGAATGTGTTAAATGAAAAGTGATGAAAGAGAATATGAGGAGAAGAGGCGTGTTTAATTATATATTGAATGTACAATGTCAAAATCCTCTGTTATGTGTGATATCGGACATTGGTGAAAGGAGGGCGGAAGACTACGCCACCGCCATTGAAGAGAAGGAACCAAATTAGATATACAGGACTGTCTCAGAAAATTAGAATATTGTGATAAAGTTCTTTATTTTCTGTAATGCAATTAAAAAAACAAAAATGTCATACATTCTGGATTCATTACAAATCAACTGAAATATTGCAAGCCTTTTATTATTTTAATATTGCTGATTATGGCGTACAGCTTAAGAAAACTCAAAAATCCTATCTCAAAAAATTAGAATAGTTCCTCAGACCAAGTAAAAAAAAAAGATTTATAACAGCAAAACACAATCAAACATTTGAAAATGTCCATTAATGCACTCAGTACTTGGTTGGGAATCCTTTTGCACGGATTACTGCATCAATGCGGCGTGGCATGGAGGCAATCAGCCTGTGGCATTGCTGAGGTGTTATGGATGCCCAGGATGTTTCAATAGCGGCCTTTAGCTCATTAGCATTGTTGGGTCTGGTGTCTTTCAGCTTCTTCTTCACAATACCCCACATATTCTCTATGGGGTTCAGGTCAGGGGAATTTGCAGGCCAATCGAGGACAGTAATGCCATGGTCAGTACACCAGTTACTGGTGGTTTTGGCACTGTGGGCAGGTGCCAGATCATGCTGGAAAATGAATTCCTCATCTCCATAGAGCTTTTCAGCAGACGGAAGCATGTAATGCTCTAAAATCTCTTGGTACACAGCTGCATTTACTCTGGGCTTGATGAAACACAGTGGACCCACACCAGCAGCTGACATGGCTCCCCAAACCATCGCTGACTGTGGGAACTTCACACTGGATTTCAAGCAACTTGGATTTTGCTCCTCTCCAGCCTTTCTCCAGACTCTGGCGCCTTGACTTCCAAATGAAATACAAAACTTGCTTTCGTCTGAAAAGAGGACTTTGGACCACTGTGCAACTGTCCAGTGCTTCTTTTCCTTAGCCCAAGTCAGACGCCTCTTCCGTTGTCTTGAGTTCAGAAGTGGCTTGACCATGGGAATACGGCTATTGTAGCCCATTTCCCGGACACGTCTGTGAACAGTGACTTTTGATACCTGGACTCCAGCTTCAGTCCACTGTCTTTGAAGCTCCCCCAAATTCTGGAAGCGACTCTTCTTCACAATGCTGTTAAGGCTGCGGTCATCTCTCTTGGTTGTGCAGCGTTTCCTGCCACATTTCCCCCTTCCAACAGACTTTTTGTGGATGTGCTTTGAAACTGCACTCTGTGAACAGCTTGCTCTTTGAGAAATTTCTTTTTGTGTCTTAGCCTCCTGATGGAGGGTGTCAATGACGGTCCTCTGGACAGCAGTCAGATCAGCAGTCTTCCCCATACTTGTGATTTAGTTTACTGAACCAAGCTGAGTGTTTTTCAAGGCTCAGGAAACCCTTGCAGGTGTTTCGAGTTAATTAGACGATTCAAGTGATTCGTTGAACACCCTACTAGTATACTTTTTCATGATATTCTAATATTTAGAGATAGGATATTTGAGTTTTCTTAAGCTGTATGCCATAATCAGCAATATTAAAATAATAAAAGGCTTGCAATATTTCAGTTGATTTGTAATGAATCCAGAATGTATGACATTTTTGTTTTTTTAATTGCATTACAGAAAATAAAGAACTTTATCACAATATTCTAATTTTCTGAGACAGTCCTGTATAGAGAGGTGACGGAGCTTTGTGGGGTCTCTTCTGCTCGTCCGACCACTGGAGAGGAAGCTGCAGCTTTCCTCTCCTCACCTGAACAATATCCTGCTTGTAGCACTACCGCGCCTTTTTCTTTAATTAAAGTACCCAATTGAATCTTCTCAGAGACTCCATTTAGTCTCATTTTTAAAGCTTCTCTCCTGGACGCGAGAATAACGAACATAGTTAACAGGGCCCAACAATGGGGCTGGTGGCTCTGATGTTCTCGGGCTCAACAATGGAGCTAGTTCAGAGGTTTCTAATGCAAGTGCAGGTATTTGAGCTCTGGGTTGGCCGTGAAGTGATGTTTTAGCAATGTGGTTAGTCAAATATTCATTAATTCCATCTCTTTCCTGTACTGTAGAATGTCTTTCACGGCCCACATAGAAACTGTCAAACACCTTTAATCTGGCTTCCGATTCGGCTATATGCTCCTCCAGTTCCATTCTCTCCAGTAATCTGTTCTTCATTTCCAATGCCTGTTTCTGTTTTAATGTGGACATCCGTGCTCGTAATGCAGCTTTCTCCGTGGCTACTTTAAGATGAGCTGAGGCTATCGAAGTACCAGATTGTCTTGTTTGTTTTGAGCATGTTGATATCCTAGACTCATCGGATACATTGGAGATACTATCATGAGGATTAATAAGCATCTGAGGGTCTGGTGGAAAAGTGCTCCATGAAACCACTTCCTTTAGGAAATTCTCAAATGTTTCCATTTTGGGCTCATACCAGTCCAACGTCTCATTTTCCTTTATTTCAGAAGGTAAAAGCATTTGGACAGCAGCATGAGCATCTTTAAATTCATTCAGTCACTTTTAATTGTTCCACACCTCGTAACACCCTTTCACTATTTCCACTATCAGCAAGCAGTGGTCTGAGTTCATTCAGTTTGCGTGTGCACGCGCCCAGTTTCCCTCTGCGCTTCGCACTGAAAGTTTTTAACTCATTTTCTATTTTATCAGGTTCTTCAGCCATCATGACATCATTTCCTTGTCCTTAGGATCACACTTTATCAATTATTTTGATCGTTCAATCCGCACTTTAATCCAAACATTGCGTCGTCACTAACATTTCTCTCCGCTCCATTCCGTTTCTTTATTTTGGCAGGCATCCAGCATCCACATCCCGATCATCTTTAATATCTTTCTTCTGGCTTAAGAGTTCATCTCATTCCTAATATTAGTCCTTTACTCACTGTTCTTTATCCGTCTTTTATTTACTCGCGGCCCTCCGCATGGCTCAACAGCTGATCGTTGCGCAATCCTTCCGCTCTGTCCGCGGAATATCCTTCTTCCATTCACAAATATCCAAGCCGGGATTCCAGTCAGCGATGCGTCTTTAACATCAGTTATTCCAGCGGTCCGGAGTCTTTGACTATGTCGTGGCCCATTCTTGTGGGATATCTAAAAACTGTGCCATGTCAACAGGGATCCGCTTCTTGACTCACACGTTAAAAACCATCCAAATAAAGCTCTGTAAGCGCTGATTTCTTTGCCTTCCTTGGCCGATTTATTTGCTTCCATATATTTAAAACAAACAAATAAACAAAATTATCAGTATAACGTGAGGTCAAAGACTGTTCCGATTCCCCGTTCATTGCTGGAGACAATTTCCTCCTCACGCTCAGTCCCACCCCTTCGTTATATCACAGGTGTGGCTCGCAGTAAATCAAGGTTTTTCACCGAATATTTAATTCGGTACTAATACATAAATGGAAAGAATATATTAAGATCTAAATTAATAAGAAAAGAATACACTCATGTCAACACAGAAAATGGCTCTAACAGATGTGTTGACGGCTTTAGTCGCACCATCATTTATTTGCAATGCCTCAATAACAACAGGGCATCCAGTGTTCTGGGAATGTTTTGTACTGGCGTACACAACTTTGGCCTTCCCTCAAGAGTACGCTGTGACCATGGCATGGAAAACACAGGGGTTGCCAGGTATATGCTAGAGAGAAGGGGATTAAACAGAGGCAGTGTCATTACGGGACGCAGTGTCCATAACCAGAGGATAGAACAGCTGTGGGCAGAGCTTAACAGAGTTGTCTCGTTCCACTTTAGTAACCTTTTTACCTTCATGGAAAATGAGGGCATATTGGATTCTACGAATGACCTCCATTTGTTTTGTCTTCACTACAGTACATCTACCTGCCAAGAGTTCAAAGGTCAGCTGCTGAATTCCAAAATCAGTGGAACCACCATGGATTATCTACAATGGGTGGACAAACTCCTCTCCAACTGTGGCAGAGAGGAGTTCTAAACAGTGCTGGAGCTGGAAACTTGGCAATTGATGACATTTTTGAAGGAAACGAGACAGTTGGAGTCAATGAACACATCCCCTTACCATTAGTGACAGACAACAACATTGTGGTTCCGGTAAATGACTTTAATGTTAATGAAACCATGATGAACAGAATTGAAGAACTATTTGACCCGTTGAGTGATGATGGTAATCACGGCATATCATTTTTTTTAGTTCTGGTGAATGTTCTTATTGAACCGTAAACACAACAACCGTAAACTCCTGAACGAGGTAGATGGAACGAACATAATGTTCCCATTACTCTCTTCCAAAACCCTGTGTGTTACCTAGTGCAAAGTCCATGCACTCTTTAAAATCATCATAAGTCTCAAGCAGCGGCAACTTCAGGCAGTTTATGCAAGTGTTCGCCATGGGCAGACGCTGTTTGGGGCTTGAGGGGTGCCCATGCAGGAAATCAATTGAAGGCTGAGGAGAGAAGCCAACTGGAGGGATGACACTTGCACCTGTTGCAAAGGCAAGGATTTTCCCTAACTTTGGTGGTCCCTCTTGATCTAAAACACAGTAAAGCAAGCAAAACAATAATTAAAATGTTAAACCATACCAACAAGTACAAAATACCATACAGAAAAAATCTATTAGTAAAGAATGAAAGACAAAGAAACCAAACATGTGACAAGTAAGAGGATATTTTAAGACAGAAAGAAAGGAAGAAAAAGGAAATAGAAACAAAGCAAGATTAAGGAAAAAGGCAGACAATGAAAAGAGTAATGTTAATGTGGCATTATGTTGTAGCAAGTATTTGCACACTAAGTGATCAACATCATTGGAGACAGTACTACATCTAGCAGCAGTATTAACCTTCCACATCCTGCAGGTAGTCCCTCCAAAAGGGTACCACAACTTCCTCTGTCCTTCTTTTGTTGCTTCCCACTTCAGACAGCAGGATATGGAAAAGATGGTCCATTACGTCAGCAGTGAGAGCCGATGGTTCGTGGCACATCAAAGGCCGGAAACTTTCTGGATGCATTTTAAATGCATCTAGAACGCCAAGGACCTTTAGCGCTTCCTTAAATCTACACTATACAAATGAGGGTCAAGAGAAGAATTTGTGTGAACAATTGTGTTAGCTAATAGTAAAGAACTAAAGAGATAACTTCCATCACCATTGCAGAAAAATAGCTTGAAAATAAAAAAATTCCATCAGAGATCACTGAAATCTAAGAGGGCAAAAACAAAGTTTGATGTTTGTGACAATCTTTAATTAATATGCTCAGACTTGCCAAACAATTGGGAAAATTAAGTACATGTAATTTGTTCGAAAATATACTTCAGAGCTTCATTTACAGGGAGTAATATGTTTCTGACCACATTAACTGATTTGATTGTGTTTATTTTATTCTTACACAGCCCTATTTTATAAGGAACAATCTCTTTCCAATACAAATATACACGTTCAAACATTTTTCTTCTTGTATCTTTGTTTGAAAAAAAGGTTTAAAATATAGTCAGCTTTAGCTTTTTTGTTAGCACCTAAATTATATCACTAATTTGGTTCATAGGCTATAGTGTTGCACAAACCTTTGAAATGCTCCTGCAACTCTGTGGACCACCTGGAACATGGTAATGTCTTGGACCAAAAGGTCTCTGTCTTCTATGGATTTCAACGGCCTGAGACACCCTGCATTTGCAAGAAAATCTTGCAGTGGTTCTGTGGTGTGTAAGAGGTCATTCAAAGAAGAACATTCTGACACCTAAAAACAAAACAAAAAAGAAAGTTTGAGATGGGCTGCTGCTTGCATGGAAAGTAAACAAGTGTAGCCGAGTGCAGTCGGGGGAGGAACCACAAAGCATGGGTCAAGTCAAACAGCTTAGGGTCGGCTCGACTCAACTGCAACGGCAGAAGTACTGCGGATTAAGTTCTTATCAACAGCAAATACTACAAAAGAGGCATGAATCTAAGAAACCAGATATATCACAACAAATATCTTGCTGTTTTACCAGAGCAGTAAATATTTTCTCTTGGTGACACAATGAACCTAAACCTGTACATAAAGATTTCAGCATAATGCTGAAAAATTATAACGAAAGTAACGTAATTATTCCGCAGCCAATTGCAGAATTTCAGCAAGACTTTGAGATGAGCTAGAATGGCACAGTTACGACCAATGAGCCTATAGCATTTGCAGGGGATTTTGAGGCAGACAGGGTCTGTGTGACATATCTGTCTCGCTAAAAATAGTGGTTTAAATTCTGAACACATTTGACTGGCTGATTATAACTCAGTACTATATCCATTTATGTTAGACACCCAAGATTACTGAGGAAAACAAATATTGTTTCTATTATTATTTACATTTTTGTGGTCAAGCTGTGGCATTAATATCGAATGAAAATATAGTCAAGATTTGCATATTCCAATATATTTACAATGCATTTACCTTTTTAACCTTTTCATAAAGGTCAGCGTCAACAATGTCCTCCAAGTCAGGCTTAATTGAGGAGTGCCCACCAACAAGACATGAATAAAGTGTTGTTGCAAGGAATCCTGGTGGAGGACCCCCATGAACAAGAATAACAGCAATGGCCTGTCCAGCAATGAAATACCGATCTTCTCTTAAAGCTGGAGAAAAATTTGATTTATGAAAAAACACAGTATTAAAAGAATGGGAAAAATATTTGACTAAAGGGCTGTGATCATAAGTCCGAATAAATTAATACACATCGGCCAAATATATCACACTTACCAGTACTGTAGAGCCAAGTTCAATTTGCTGTCCCTTCCTTCAAACATTGGTGACAGTGCCAATGCTTCCATAAGGAGTCTTAAAAACTCTCTCCTTGGGCCACCGAGGTCCACAGCCTCTTCATCTATTCCCAAGTCATCGGAAAACTTGACGAACATCTGGGATGCAGGATTGTAGGAAAGTCGTTTGAAGCCACGAACAGCACCATCCAGAACTGCCGACCTATTTATGTTAAACTTGCATCTTTGGTTTGTGTCAATTTTGGATGCAAGATCGAGGAGCACTTCCTGTGAAGACTTGGTGTTTGCGATTTCCCTGTAGAAAGAAAAACATGTTTTAGGATAGGGATAAGAGCATACTTTTCAACAACAAAACCCCCATTGCACACCTAAAGGATTTTACAAGTGGAAAATGGCTAGTGGCTGGTGTGCCTATATGAAGTCAATATTGTAAAAAAGTCCTATCAGATTCACTTCATATGCTCACCCTGTTCCTGTTTATCTTTAATTACTGCACTATTTTTATCACCCACTCACTTACATATGACTCTGAAGACTGGCCATAGTCGCTTGGTTTAACTCCTCATCATCAGATGAATGGTCAGAGATGGAACCCATGATCGAGAGGTAGGTAGTATAGTCATCAACTGCACTGCGCTCGGTCTCTCTGGCCATGCTGCCACTGGATTCTTGCTCAACTGCACTGGCCTGGTTTTCTGTGGTTATTCTTCCACTTGAAGATTGCTGCTCTGCCCCGGCTCGGTTTGCTCTGCCACTTCTTGTGAAAGGATAACTAGAAACCAGTGGTGCTGATGCTATTTGGTTTCCTCTAGCCCTTGTCACACAGTCAGGGATAGCCTGAGTGGAAATGTGCTGTTCAATGGATGTGGATTGTGTGTCTGCCATCATACCATCCTCTGAATCTGAGCTGTCCAACTAAAACAAAACATACACAAATGTGAAAAAATAATTAAAAAACATAATATAAGGGGTTAAGTTCATTGGGAAAAGAAGAAACCTCTGTCCTACAAACAAATTACAAAAAAATAAGTATCGCTTCATATCGGTTACCGTATTTTGAAGCATGTTTGATGGCCTGATGTACACTGCCTTTGACTTGAACACTTTGTGAATTAGAAAGCCATTCAGTTCCTGTCCCTCACGCAGCTTTGGTGAAACAAGTTTGTTTCCACATGGCATCAAAAGTTAAATACTGAAAAAAAAGAGCAAAATACAAATACATACAATTATTCTGAAGCAATCAACTCATGAACAATACCAGACATAGCCTAAATATTCAGACAATACCTGACTCCCTCTGGAATGTTGTCCTTGAATGCTTCCCTTAGCTCAGCAATGACTGTCCTGCAGTCCCAGATTTTCTTCATCTCGAAGGCATTTAAAATAAAGCCTTTTTTGATGAAGCCTTCTCTTTGTTTTGTGCTTACAAACTGCATCCCATTCAGGATGAGGTAACAAAATTACATCCTTGGCAGTGGCGGTTCTACGGGGTGGCACGAGGTGGCAGCTGCCACCTCAGAAAAATGCCTTGCCACCCCAGCTGCCACCCCATTTGGCAGCTTTGTTTTGAAAGAAAAGTTGTGGCTCATCGGACATTTATGAGAGAAAATCTCTAATGTCCGAGTGCAAGTGAATGCAGCACAAGACGCGAGCCTTGTAACCCCTCCCCCCCCCCCTAGCGAGTTTGGAAATCTGATTGGCGGCGATTTCATTTGAACGGGAGGACAGCGCAAAACAAGAAGCATTTCGGATACAAGTAGAGACAGAAGGAATGAGGTATTTGCGGTCAGGGTATGGCTGGGGTAGGCTAAAGCCATACCAATAAATGGCTTAGCCCCACCATGAACAATGATGTTAAAGTAAGCAAAATAAAGTCTGCCAACTCGCGGAGTAAATTGCACAGACAGCAGTTAGTAAGATTGATTTCAGTAGCCACTTGTCTGGAAATACCGAAGACTAGAAACGGTTTTGAACACTTTTGTCACGCAGTGATCGTCTTCTCAATAGAACATCTTTGATAATATCTTCTGGCCAATCAGAATCACGATAACGGCGTGGTGTTGTTGCAGGAAGTCCCGACGGAGAATACTTTTGCTGTAGTACATCTCTATATACATCGGTACAACTATAAGACCCCACGGTTTGATGATTGATAGGTGTGTGGGCTGTCTTTCATTTTGACACACAGAACAATGAGGGCTATCCACCCTTATCCACAATGTAAAGTAATTCACACAGCCTCTTCCCTCTCCTCTCTGTGAGGAGCAGCAGGTTCAGCTTTCAGAACAAAGTAACAAAAAACTAAAATGGCATTCATTTTTTTAAATACGTCGTGTAGTAATATATATTTATTTATTTTTCTTCTCAAGAGAGCACCAGAATGTGTATTTGATTTTAGTATTTCAAAAAATCTCCTGGGGACCCCCTGCAGGGGTTGGGTTTTCAACTCTTTCACCTGCGGGGAAATTGCAGGATTGGCTCCAGGTCGCCCTTTTTATTTACTACAAGACAAATGTGCCTTTTTATTTCATACAGTTACATTTGGATTGAGACAGGGAAATAATCTAAACCTCACGCGTGGCGTTTCACTGTCAAGGGGAGTGTGTATGTAATTACATTGCAAATACTAATTTGAACCCCACCACTGTGTTAGCCCTACCATAGATTACCCAACACAAATACTCTGGCGCCGCAACTGTTTGCGGTCTACTATGACAGAGAAGAGCCTGTCAAGTTTGGCTGTACTCAGCATTGAATCAAAACGCACCATAGCTTTAAATCTTAATAAGTTTGAGAGGCGTTTTGTTGCTGATGAAGATGGTAATCGCCACATTCAGCTGTTATAGACATACCAACTTGATGCTCTGCTCACGGATGAGTCGATGAGAATAATAAACTGTTTAAGAAGATGACCTTACATGTGTAAATATATGTTTTTTCTTTGTGGGGGTCTGCCCCCAAAAAACAGTTTCAAGTCCTGAGAAAGTCAAATAAGACGGTGTGTAAGACTACACTGCCCAGCCAAAAAAAAGTAACCACTTTGATTTAACTAGGCCAGTAGGTACGGGCATTCCACTGGATAATAACTGCAGCGATGTATGTTTTAGCTGAATACACGTTTTTTTTAACCCTAATTGATACAGTTAGTCATTTCTTTAATGTTTGTTCTTTCTGATGTAAAGTCAAGGTTGTAACTGTTTGCAATGAAGTTTTGGGGCGCTGAACTGTTCCTTTGATTCTTTTGAATTATGATAGTAATTACTGGTCGTTCAAATTTGAAGGAGGGTGAGCTAGCATCTTGAAGAACATTCATCATTAACTCCTCCAAAAAATATAGTTTTTTAATAATAACACTGAATATGTGAATCATAACAGTGATTGACAGCTGATAGGAATAATATGATTGTTAATATCATATTCATACAGACACACATCGATGAGACAGTTAATTAATGTACTTATTACAGCAGTCTGCATATTTGGTACCCCTGCTGGTCTAAGAGTTAAACCAACTCATTCAGTTAAAATTCATTAAATTACGTGTGCCACATTATATATTTATATTTAAGGCTTTACTGATGTGCCACAATAATGTCACCTAATGTTATTGAGTTAAAATATCAATATTGTGGCTTTCCAAGTTAACATTGATTGATATGACTGCGATTAAATCAGCATATACTTCTGCCAGGGGATGCCACCCCTGAAATTCTCCTGCCACCCTCTTGCCACCCCATGAATATTTGTCTAGATCCGCCCCGGATCCTTGGTGAAGGTGGGGTGATTTTGGACAGTGCCAGTGGTCCTAAAAAAGAAAGCATCATTATTGTTAGATAGATAGATTAGATAGATACTCTGTAGATCCTGAGGGAAATGTTGACATCCAGTAGCAATATACATGCAAACTAAACAACAACCCCCCCCAAACAATAAAAACACTTGCAATATTAGATTAAACAAAATAGTAAAAGAGAACTGAGAAACTGAAAATTAAATTAAATCTGTAACAATTAAGTAAAAACTGTATGTGAGAAACAATACAGCAGGGCCTGAGAGTGTATTATCATTAGTAGTAAGAGTACCAGTCGCAGTTACAAGGGCATACCGTTATCCCCAACCGTTAATGTATCGAAATTAAGCTTATGGTCTGAATAAGGGTTCCTGCAGGTTTCAAAAACTCAAATGCAAGACCACTGTGAATAAAATGTAATACCTATTTCACGGCAAGAAAGTATGAAGGAAAATTGCAATGAAAGAAGAAATAAGTAAACTTATTCACGTTCAATATAATTGTATGATTGGTGTTTGGCTATGGTATTTAGCGTCCACACTCCACAGCACCTCCGCTTTTAGGGTTGAAACAGACCCAAGGTTATCCCCGATGTTGTTGCGGGAGCTGAATTACTGGGTAACATTACACTGGACACGCGTGATGCTCGCGAAGCATTGGCGAACACAGAGGACATGGCAGGCGTTTGTTGTTTATTCCTTACCTGGGTCTTATGTTTCGCTGACTACGTGTGTGATTCCAAAAGCCTTTACACACTAGCATAAGGTGCAGCGGGCTTCTAACACGTTCCCCTCCACTAGTTTCAACCAAGCACACAATTCCCCTTTCTCCAACTATATTCGGTTAAACTTACACTTTCCCATAATGTTCGTAAAAAGATGTGAAGATACCTCCGGCTCTGACTGACACTAGCTAAAGCTTGGTTGCTAGTTACTAGCTGGGTGCTCTCCAATAAGGGGCCAGGGGATGTAAAGTTATTGCAGCAAGTTATTGGTTCCATGTTGATTTATTTCCATATAAATAATTTGGGGGGGAACTGCAACACAGAAGTACCTTCCAAATCCGTTTAAAGACCTATTAAATCATATTGAAGACCTTTCTTGATTTTTAAAATCATATTTAAGGGCTTAACTTTTGATTATTAAATGTAAGACTCTTTAAGACCCCGCGGGAACCCTGTGATTAGTCTCGTTTCTAACATTTGACTGCCCCGCCATAGTAGGCTAAGAAGCGTTAGCTTCAAGCAGTAAGAAACGTAGGCTTCAATCAACAACATACATATTAAAATGACCACAGTTGACATTTAAAAAATAAACGTACCTCTTCCTTGACTTTGAAGTCCATCCCCCAAAATACTGCTGAGTTTGATATCGGGGTTGCAGAACTTGGTTCAGGTTGGCGCCTAATGAGGCTCCACTGCCACTCCCTGATACACCTGATCCGCGTCTGAAGGCCCGCTGCAATTCCTCGTCAACGCTCGCACTAGAATTACCTAGTGGACGACGTCGACTGTCGTCTTTGATCCATTATTCCTGACAGCGATGTGACAACATTTGGAGAAGGCCTATCTAAAATATTAGTTAAGAGGCCTATGGCTTCATTAAGTCGCTCCCTTTCCACCATTTTATCATCTCACAATGGCGCTATGTGGGGGTGGGCGGAGTCCGTCAAATAAAAAACGTAGAGCCAATCAGGAGCTGAGAATTTAGTCCAACTTCCGTTTCAATCATACTAACTTCCTTTTCAATCATAGTCTCTCACACACACAACTATTCTTATGCACACACCCAATCATTCTGTTTTATACACATACTTATAGTCATTCACATGAACTATTATTACCTCTTATATAAGCTATTATTCGGCCTTTCATTCACTGCTATTCCGTTTTACGTAATACAACTATTGTTATTAACATCAAATACTATTCCCTCTTACATAGGTTATTATTCTGTCTTACATACATTGTTTACCGATTACACAAATACTACTATCTTCTTTCACATACACTATTATAATGTTTTATTAGATTATAGTTGTATGTGAAAGACGATAGTGGTGTGTGTACGAGAGTATGATGGTGTGTTTAAGAGATTTAGTTTTTGTGTGTGAGAGAGAATAGTTATTTATGCATGATAGTATGATAGTAAATGAAGGAAGGAATGACAGTACGTTAAAGACGGTATGATACTGTGTGTGAAAGACTCTGGTGGTGTACATGAGAGATTCTGATATTGTTTGTAAGACCAAGTATGAGTTGTGAGCTAGACGGCTTCTCATACTTGGCTGCTGTGCTCTCAGTGTTTTGTCTCCCTGTTCCTGCCTGTTGGCGTCAGCTGATTGGGGTGTGTTATGATTATATCTTGTTATGCAGCATGTTGATTATTCTCTCTGATCTAGCTAAATACATGGGTCTGGGGTAGAGTTCTTCAGATTTAACGTGGCAACTCTACCGTGAAGTCACAACCTCTGGCTCTTGGATTTGTGATGTGAATTCTCCGGCCAAAGCTCCTAAATAAACCATCAGTGTTTGACATCAAAGCTCCAGCTCACCCCGTGTCTACTTCATGAGTCGGTGACTCCCACTGCATTGCTACACAGAAGTTTCCCTTACATGTTAGTGGCACTGTGTCAGGAAAGTGAAGTGTTAATTAAGTAATGTTATTGAAGAACTGAAATGCATAAAATTGAAAGTTAATATACAGCATATCCCTGCGAAATATGGTCGTAGACTTTACTGATGATTTAGAATGTATTGAAACTGTCACGATTCTTATTTCATGTCACAGTTTTAGTTTGGTGTGTCTGGTAATGGGTTTTTGCTGTTCTGTTCTCCCTGTCATGTTTTCCTCCTTGTATATTGTCTGGTCCTTCTCCCTGTGTTTTCCTCCCTGTCGTTAGTTTCCCTGGTGTGTCTAATTGTCTGATTGTGTTCACATGTACCCCTTGTGTGTCTCCTGTGCTCATCATCACCAGCCCCGCCCCTGATTGTTTTCACCTGTGTCTTGTTGTCATGTGTTTAAATTCCCCTGCCTCCCAGTGTACAGTGTCAGTTCGTCTTGTCATTGTCAGGTCTATGCTCTCTTGTGCTCTTGAAGTTTTGTTCCTCACTACGTGAGCGATTTAATTTTTTTCTCATTTTTTGTCATCTCAACTTGAGATTCGATAGTGACCATTTTTTGTTCATCTTGCTGTTTTTTTTGGAAAATAAAGTATCTTACCAATACTCTACCTCTGTCTCCCGGGTCGTGCAATTGGGTCCTACATCCTGAGTGTCTGAGTTCATAACAGAACAAACTGACCATTATGGACACAGCCGACCCAAGAACGCTTCACGCCGCCCTGTCAGCACAAGGAGTGAAGGTTGATCACCACGAGGAACAGCTGGGCATAACCACCCAGGGAATAAAAGAGCTGGTAGGACGCCAGGCAGAGATTCAGGAAAACATCTCTACACAGATGCAACAACTGGCTGCACAGATGAATCTTTTTTTCACTCACCCACAGACTGCTCCAGTACCGGTCCCAGCAGCCATGGTTCTGGCTTCACTACCGGCCCCAGTAGCCATGGTCCCGACTCCAGCTTCCTGTGTCCTGTCGGCTTACCAACCGTCTCAAGTCACCTCTCAAGTCTCCTCTCGAGTTCCTTCTCAGGTCCCCTCTCGAGTGTCTTCTCGAGTTCCCTCTCCAGTCCCCTCTCCAGCCAGCTCTCAAGTCATCTCTCGAGTTCCCTTTCAAGTCACCTCTCGAGTTCCCTCTCAAGTCCCTACCCAATGTCCTGGTCCGTTGGAGGTTCCGCTGGGGGTCCTGCCAACTCCATGTCCTGTCCCGTTGGGGGTCCCGCCGACTACTCTTCTGCCGGAGGTCCTGCCAACCCTATGTCCTGTGCCGTTGGAGGCCCCGCCGACTACTCTTCTGCCGGGAGTCCTGCCAATCCTAGGTTCTGTGCCGTTGGAGATCCCGCCGACTACTCTTCTGCCGGGGGTCCTACCAACCCTATGTCCGGTGCCGTTGGATACCCCGCCGACTACTCTTCTGCCGGGGGTCCTGCCAACCCTATGTCCTGTGCTGTTTGAGGCTCCGCCGACTACTCTTCTTCCGGGGGTCCTGCCAACTCCATGTCCTGTCCCGTTGGGGGTCCCGCCGACTGCTCTTCTGCAGGGGGTCCTGCCAACCCTGTGTCCTGTGCCATTGGAGGCCCCGCCGACTACTCTTCTGCCGGGGGTCCTTGCCAACTCCATGTCCAGTCCCGTTGGGGTTCCCGCCGACACCTGCTCCGCTGATTTTCCTGCCAACACCGTGTCCTGTCCTGTTTCGGTTCCCATCGACACCAGCCCTTGCTCCGTCGTGGATCCCATTGACACCAGCCCAGGTTCTGTCCAGGGTCTCGTCTACACCTGACCCGCCAGGGGTTCCACCAGCTCTTGCCCATCCTTGTGCCCGGCCTCCTGAGTTCCCCAGTGGCCTTCGCCCTCGAGCCCGGTCTCCTGAGTTCCCCAGCCGAGGACTCCACCATGAACTCTGCCTTGCCCCCGGGACGTCCGCCCGAGGAATCCACCATGAACTCTGCCTTGACCCCGGGCCGTCCGCCCGAGAACTCCATCATGGGCTCTGCTTTGCCCCCGGGCCGTCCGCCCGAGACACTCATCATGGACTGTCCTTTACCTCTGGGTTGATCCCTCTCTCCAGTCAGATTAGACTTCAGTCGCGTTTATGTCCATATTGATCAGATCTAGCTAGTTCTAGCTAATGATAGGACTACCTGCTTATCCAAAGACACCTAAACAATAAGTGTTGCTATGCAACTGGTTGAGGCCACAAAGTATAGCGCAGCATTATGCATTTGTTTACATGCCCACCGGAACCCCGAGGCATTACCAACAGATCAACGCAAAATCAACCCAAACAGGACATCTCTTTCTCCACATTCAGTGTTAGACATTAGAATTGACTATTCTTGACTGTCACATAAGTGTCGCAACTGAAGCGGTATTGCGCTAAAGGGAAATTATTTTGACCGAAGAGATTTAGATTTGCCGTATAACGGGAACTCTGACGTCGCCATTTTGTGTGCTTCGCGGATGCGCTCGGCTCCTCTCGACTGTTGCTCGGGTCTGCTCGGTCAGCTTCCGGATGAGGAAGCATTCGTTCGACCAACTTACAGTAGATAACATTACAAACATTTTTAACAGGGGCCATAATAGTGTAAATAATGTTTGTTTTGGCAGTTACAACTGAATGTAATGTGTTCTACTTTTTTACATCTGGGAAGGCATTTGCCTTCATCAGATGGAAAGTATCTTGACCAACAACTTAAGTATTTCTTAGAGATATTGTGATATATTTATTTTAATGTCACCTCATATACTTGTGTGTGTTAAATTTGAAGGGACAAAGTACATTTTTCCTCTTTTAAATATAGCGCAATAGTCTTTTCTTCCACTTTTATGTGTAATCAAAAGGGTGTTTTATTTGGCTATCTGTGGTTAGGCATAATACAAATGACCTTTGACATCTGCTTTTGCAGTTCCCAGAATATCAGGAGAGTGTTAGGGTCTCTCTGTTAATCATCCGCGGTTTTTGCAATTAACAGGGGAAGCCAAAGGGGGTTTTCCTCAAAGATAATACAGTTAAATTCATTCTTGTTGATGCAAATCCTGCAGGCCTTGAGACTTGGGTCACCCAGCAGTAAACGAGATAAAGGTCCTTTTTGAGCTTATCAATAAAATGTATTCATTCCTAGTAAGTTGACTTCAAGGTGAAAGGAAGTTCACAGAAGCCATTAAGCGACAAGAACAATTAACTTCTGTTAAAGATAAGATGTGTGTTGAAGATGTTTAGGGAGAATGTGTGTGCGTTCTGTTAAAGAGTTACATGACTCCAAAGCATGACAAGGGGGACAGAAACACACACACACGCGCACAGAAGAAACAGATGGAATCAACAACTGCTGACCCACTACCTGGGGTCCCGCCCAGAAGTGAAACCGACCAATGGAACACTGCCAACTCACTGGCTAGCTCGCTCAGAAGTGAACTCGCCAATAACAAAGAGCTAGGGAAGAGCAAGCAATAAAACTCCTCCCCACCTGTGTATAAATGTTGTGATCATTTTGAAGATCGGCGCTCTTGTTTTTGACTTGCTGTTCCTGAGACGTGTCTCACACGGTGGTAGAACCTGAGCCCGGAGTACTCTGCAGAGTGCTTCGTGATTAGGTGATTAGGTGATTCGGTGATGTATTGTATGTTTTTACCATTAAAGCAGATTATTGTTTAACCCTTATCCTGGTGCTTTGACTTTTCCTTCTTTTAAAACAAACTCATAGAGGAACGCGCGAAGCAGAGATTCTGCCTCAACAATTATGCAGGGCATGCAAGCGAGCAAACACAAACAAGAACAAACAAACAAGTGAAATGAAGAATAAAATTCAAATTGTACAATATAATATTGTGGTGGTTCATCTTATAATTCAGTCTAGAGAATGCACCAGACAGCATCTAAGACCTGCAAAAATCTAAATTTTCTAGGGGGAGGCACCCCAAACCCTTCGTGCGTCATTTTGTCCGCCCGCATTTTTCAGGGCAATCTCTATTGGGCTCAGGGTCATCTGTAAATTAGCTTAGATGGCCCACAGGGCCATCACCCAAAATCCTTAACGTCATGCACTGGATAGCATTTTCTGACTCGTAAAATTATTGGATATGGTGTAATTTGGTAAATGATTCTGTGTTGATAAATGTATATCTTTAAAAACTGCGTTGGTGTATGATCACATTTGATTTCTAATTTTAAATAAAAGGAAATAAATTCACAATTATTGTCAAACAGGAGTGAAATCCATTTCTCGCTTATTCAAAGAATGTATCTCTCCATATTCATAATTAAATGATCGGAAAATTACGTTGTAATGATAATAAATCACCTCCCTCGTTCAGATGAATGTTGATTGTTATTTTTTAATATTCTTTGCGGAATTTGGCCGTGTAAAATGTCCTCTTGGGTTGCCGTACAGCCAATGCGTGATGTCATTAGTTGTTTTTGCTATGGAAACAACATGAGGGTATCTGATATCTTCTACATATAAAGACGGAGAAAGTAAAGAATAAAGTTTATGTTTAAATGTTAGCACCCCCCGAAGAGGCACAGGCTCTTACGTTGAGTCTGGAGTTTCAATACATTCTAAATCATCAGTAAAGTCTACGACCATATTTCGGAGGGATTTGCTTTCAATTTCATGCATTTCAGTTCTTCGATAACATTACTTAATTAACACTTCACTTTCCTGACACAGTTCCACTAACATACATTCACTGGCGATTGTTATTTTCTAATATTCTTTGCGGAATTTGGCCGTGTGAAATGTCCTCTTGGGTTGCCGTACAGCCAATGCGTGACGTCGCTAGTAAGCGTAACGGACCCTGTGCTGATCTGGTAGGCCGTGCAGATATGGTACCTACACCGGAAGTGCTGGTTCTAGCTTACAGTGATTAAAATCTCCAATAACAAATACAGGTGCATCAAGTTTGTTCTTTAACTGCTCGTGCACGCAGTCAACTACAAGCGAGGCAGCCTTTGATGCGTTCCCACTGGGTGGGATGTAAACAGCGCAGATAGAAATGTTCCCATAGTCTCTAGGTAGGTAAAATGGTCTCAGACTTAGGCATAAGAGTTCGATATCGGGAGTACACACAGTGTCTTTTGTTGTGTAATTGCCTCACCAAGAGTCATTCACACCCGAGTACTTTTACCCCGTACTTTTCCTGTTTAGTTCCTTTAGTACCCCTTATGTCGCGTTCACACCAAAAAGAGTACTTAGTGCCGGGAACCTTTACCCCCATTTTTAGTGCCTGCTAAAGAGGTGGTACCAAAAAAGTACCAATTTCCATTGGCTGGGCGAATTGCAAACCACGCCCCGTAAAACTCTGAAAAGTTTTTTGAAGCCGCCATTGTATTTGCTGGCATTAGCATTATTAGCATTAGCATTAGCCCCGCGCACAAACGGAGAGCGAATAACTGGCAACACCAAAAAAAACATAGGAGCGGTGGAAAGATGAGGAGGTGTCGGCGTTCGGGCGATTTACTCGGAAGGCTTCAGTAGAAGCTGCTGGGAGTCCCAATTTTTAGGGAACGGACGTTGCTGAGTATTGATGTTAACGGCGGCTTATTGCATCTCCGGAGGAGTCGATGTTTAATGCCGCGTCTCCTCCCTCGTTTCCGCGGCCGTTTTAGCAGCTCCTCCGGGACGTGGTCCAGCAGGCCCGGTTCCGGGGCGGCTCTTCTCCGTAAGTACAGCAGACATTCCCTGTTGTAGAGCCGCAGCACCTGCTCGCTTCCCACGGCTATCCCGGCGTTGGCTTTGCTTTGTAAACAGCGAATGCTAGATGTTATTAGCATTAGCAAAAACAGCACAGCAGTCCTCTTCCCCATCGTCATCTTGCCTTATTGTTCACTTATGTGAGCTTGCCAGGCTCCAGAAAGAAAAAAAAACAACACAGCACACTTGACGAAAAGAAAGACTTGACAAAAACAAACGTGTAATGAATGAATCACTTAGAAAATAAATAAACATTCTCTCCCGACCTCGAGTCGCGTGCAAATTATACTGACCACTCGCTCGTTCTAACCCAGATGAACATGCCTAAACGAAAACCTACCCCAAGACAAAAAGAGAAGCCGCGCCTAAACACCGCAAGAATGAAGTGCGCAGAAAATGTATCGGCGAAATTCGAATCTGTCAATAACTCAGCTCAGAGTATGCTTTGCAACGTGGATGTCCCCTCGCTCTGAGTGTTCTTTTGAGGTCTCTTTCACTTATGTGAAACCCGTGCCTATTGCCAAGAACTGATGTTATACCTTTGTATTTCAGGCCAAGCTCAAAGTAAAAATCGAAAAACCGCTCCATTGTTGTGGTTTCTGTGTTGCTGGACTGACCCGGAAGTACATTGAGCTAAATGAAATGCTTTGCGAGATATCGCCAAGGGGTTTCGCGAGATCTCGCAAAATGTGTTTTTTTTTTTTCTTCTTCTCCATGTCATCTAGGGGGCTCCGTTATAATCGAGTTGCTTTGTTGGCACGAGTGAATACAATAAAACATTAAACAGACTATAGAATCATAATTATCAATAAAAAAAAACTATAATAGGGCATGGAGGACAAGAGGGGCTAAGTAAGGAAGGTACTATTTAAACATATGGACATACAACACATTAAATATGAATTGACAAATTATTTATTAGCCATGTGCCCCCTATCCTTCCAGGCTAAATAGCCTGGAAGTGTCAGGTTGTTCTGTGAATGTGAACTGGTCGCCATTCTATAAGAACCCCACCTCCGATATCACATTCAACAACCAACCACTCTCTGATCGAGGTCATATACTCTAATTTAGCTCCTGTGTATAAACTAAACCGCATGGAATTCAAAAGGCTTGAAATTGAGACTATGAGAGAGAGAACAAGACCGAGAACAAGATGGCAGCAGCAGTGTTTCTTCACTGAAAATCAGTCGTGATATTTTACAGTCTTTTAGCTTTTAACCCTAGTCTTACACTAATCTAAATAGTTTTTCACAGCCTGAAGTCTGCTTTATCAGCTCCTCCGAGTTTGTGTCCAACAGTCTGCCAACAAAAGCGATCTATAGCCTGCCATCTGTGATAGCCTGCCACCACTAACAAAACAAGGCTTGTGTAGCAGGTATATCAAAGACACAACACTATGTGCGCTACTGGACCAGTTCTATGTTCTAAAGGAGTGGGATGAACACTATAAAATGTAAATGAACAAGCCAGCACTGAAGTAAACAAAGACAAGACATGAAACAATTATTCAGACAGTAGAAATACTCATGCAGGTAAGTGAAGCACACTTTTTGATGTTCTTTAACCTAGGTTAGTTTTCTTGAATTCAAACAATCTATATTTGATTGGATGCTTTAAGTTATGTTAGACCGGTCTAAGAGTAACTAACTTATTTTATATTTATAGGCTGCACCTATTTTTGATTTATCTGTTCTCATGAGTTAACTATTTTCCCTCTTTTCAAAGGTAGGAACACAATATAAATTATATCAAATCAAAGTTAAGTGAAACACCAATATACCTTACATCACAATATTGACAATTATGAAAACAAAATACAGTGTTGTTTGACACTTAAAGGTCCCATGTCATGGCCATTTCTAAAATAGATTTATATTGTGCAATTTTCACAAACTCACATTGGGTTCTCATACAGCATCTCTGTATAGTATGTGTATTCACTCTCTGTCCTAAACGGGTTGTTGGAGCTCCTGCACCCCCCTCCCTGTGAGCCCAGTGGCCGTCTGTGAGACAGCGAGACACAGAAACCCAGCCAGAAACCAGCCCGAGCACAAACACACACCCGCAGCCTGGCTGGGAGTTTGTGTGTGTGCTCACACACAGACTCACAGCCTTGCCGCGTCCCACCGTATCTCATGAGAAATCGGCGAAGCTGCAGCTGAGAAAATATTGAGTGAGTGAGGAAGTCTGAAGTGAAGTGAAGTGAGGAAGATTGAGTGAGGAAGTCTTAACGTAACGGCTCCGCGGACGCAACGTAATGGCTCCACGGATTGGTCCATTTGGATCAATGGGTCCCTTTGGGTACGGGCACGTCACTGTACCCAGGAAGAAAACAATGGAAAAAGAAAATCTCCAACGAGGCGTTTTGGGGCAGCATAGACAGGTCTTTTCTGTGTTAGAGATTTACTCGCTACAGGGTGTACTTTGAGGGTTTGTGACTCTGCAGACCGTTTACATCCATAAAAACCTTCATAACACACAAGGAGATGGGTAATAACCAGAAAAGCATGACATGGGACCTTTAAACACTTAAACTTTGTTCAAGTTCCCTCCCAGTTAGGTATCTAATTCAGTTCAGTTCAGTACAGAATATCCAGACACTCCTACCGCTCTGGCAGTGAGTTATCAACAGTCCAACAAACCGTACGTAGCGGCAGTGGCGTTTTCTCCTGGAGGCCAAGGGAAGCCAGGCTTCCCCTGTTTTTTCGGATTGTAGTTATAATTTTAATAAATAAATAAAAACACTTCGTTTAGTTTCGGAAATTCTTTGTTGTGTGTTGCTGCCGGCCCGTCTCTCCCCCATTCTCATTGAGTATTTTACAAAGAGTGAAACAGCGCCCCTCTAGATGTTATGGTGAAACAGTATATTGCACTCTCTGTTGGGAGAGGAGGCCAGCCGAAATTTGCTTCCCTTGGTGAAAAAAAATGGAGGGATTGACCAATCAGATGAGGCTCACGTCATGCCCCTGCCAACCTGTGATTGGTCAGGGCCATGCCAAGTGCCTCACAATCCAATCAAATCGCATCAATTTAGTGGTGCAGTGACGCGTCCCAAAAAGCGGAAGTAAGCTGCGCTCGGTTTCCCTCGACAAAATAGCAATGGGATTTCTCCATAGGATTTTGGAAAATAGCTCAAAATAAGGTCAGTGGAAAACGAACCTGTTAGATAAATGCACGTTTTGTTCAGTCGGATAATATCCACATGTCTACCCTACTTTTATAATTTTCAAATCATAAATCTAATCGATAGAAGATAGATAGCGTCACTGCACTTCTCTCACCGCCGTTAGAAAGTAGCAAGCAACTGAAGTGCAATTATGGAGGGTGGAGATTTGGAGTATTTAATCAAAAATAATTGTACTAAACTTCCGCTGCAGCAGCAACAACAAATAAAATCTGATGACAGGCCAATGCCCAAACTGGAGCTGTGTACAGCGAGGAACAAAGGAGCGAACCGGACGTAAAACGTTAAAGGTCTCCTGATTTAGTTTGTGAATGAATGCTTATTAGAGTTTCGGCTGGAGAGTGCGTGCGGACCTGTCGGTCAGATAACAGGCGTGTGTAAGTCCTGCATCTGTATGATACAAATGTGTGTAAAATGATACCGGGCGCTGTAATCTGGTTACGTTATTACATTGACCACCACACCCGCCCCCCCCACCCCAAAAGAAAGGACGTATTATTGGCTTCCCCTAATTGTTTCCCCACGCCACGCTACTGCGTAGCGGATCCCCTAACTCAGGGATTTTCAAAGTGTGGGAAGGTGAGCCTCCCCTCAGAGAACATAAGAACAGCCGCGCCCCACCTCCCAATTATTATTTATATTATCATTATTGTTGTTGTTGCTATAATGCAGGGGTATTCATTTGCATTTCAAAGAGGTCCAGTAAGAGAAAATGTCATTAAATGCTCTGTTTTTGCTGTCCAGCTTTCTCTTTTTTGAGCACGCCATTTGAAATGACTCCGCCTGTTTCTCTCTTCTTGTCCCATCTCTGTGTTTGAATCTATCGTGCTGGCTCACCGACTGCACCGATTTGATTAGCTGAGTAGCGTCACCTCCTTAAAACAGTAAACAATAACTTTTTTTAACCGATTTATCTTTATGTTTTAAACGTTTTTTTTTTTTTTTTAAATGAACATTTTCAACATCGTGGATAAATCCTTGTACAGTATGCTCCCGGCAACACACTGAACGTCAACTTTGCCTCCTTATTACACTCACCCCTACTTTAGTGGGAACAATGTGTCTGCGTCTTTGATGCACACAGGCGGATGATGCGGGGTTCAGAGTCCTGCATCGGGTCGGGTACCCGACGGGTGACCCGCAACAAAAGTGATTCGTGGGTGGTATCTTTTCAACAAAAAAAATCCGGGTTCGGTTCTGGGTAAAACAAAGAAGATGTTACGCGGGTGTTGGATAATAAATAAATATATTTAAATTATAATGATTTCATTTAATGTTTAAAGATTCCTCAGACCTCTCCCCCGTGGGACCGCGCATAATCATAACCTCTGCACCGGGTCTGCTGCTGAGCGCGCCACATTCAAAATGGCTGAGGTGAAGCTCTCTAGCGGAGAATACAGCATTGTAAATAACTCTTCCTCAAGAGCGAAATCCAACGTGTGGGAGGCTTTTGGCGTCATCCTAGATGGAGAAAATAACCAACATCCGACGCTTTTTGAGCCAAATACGCAACTGCGTGTGTTAATAATTGCATGTTTTCATTGCTACTAGGATATGCAGGTCCGTGTCGGTTTGCGGATCTTGTGCCGGCGGGTCGGGTCGGTTTGCGGAACTAATAGGCAATATGTGCGGGTGGCGGGGCGGGTTCAGTATTGCACGTTGCGGGTACGGGGCGGGAGCGGGTCTTGAAAATTATACCCGAGCAGGACTCTGGCGGGGATGCAACGTAGACAGGAATAAACGCAGATCATCCTCTGGCTGGAGCCTTGACCGGTACTTGCTTTTGATCAAAGTCAATGCGGAAAACCTGCACTCACACAGGTAGGTGGAGGTGAAGGGAATGAGCACTTTTACAGCCTTTTTGGCGAGTTGGGGGAACTCGGTCTCCACACACAGCCAAAGGTGTGCAAGTGACACTTTACTCAACTTTTTCTCGTTATTTTTTTCTCATGCTGCGCCTCCCCTGAAGCTCTCTGACGCCCCCCCAGGGAGGCGCGCCTCACACTTTGACAACCGCTGCCCTAACTGGCACGATGAAGAAGTCTGTCCTTAGAAACGGAGTCCGTGGGGTAGGCTCGCCATCTTGTGTCCGATGTACACGTCGTCTTCCCGCGTACACCACAGAAGAATCCTCAATCCTGTGGCTGATTAAGATATGGTCTCCATTAATCAACACACAGATAGGTATTATTTTCCAGATCCTAAATCAACTCTTTATCACTCGTATTTCACTTGTTAATCGTAATTCCTCCACTTCATCTCTCTGCTTCTCCTCTCTGCTGCGCTCTGAGCATGCTAGCTACGAATGACAACAAGTGTCTTAACAGCTTCCTTTTGGAGGAGAGAGAGGAGTTTGTTTCGGCCTCACATTGGGGCTTTATGTGTCCGTCTTCGCCACACCTGAAACAGTACCAGGGCCTTGGTTTGTTAATGTAGTTATTGTTTACATCGTGGCAGCTAGGCTCTGCTCTTTGTGATCTAGTACTCTCAACTGAAGTATTGGCAGTTCTGTAAGATGCTTTCTTTGAATGGGTTTTGTCGTCTTTTTGTGTGATTTTTGACAGCTGGTAAATCAGCTATTTGTTTTTTCAGGACTTGTATTTCAGATTTAGACTCATTTTGTCTTTCTTGCGATTTGTTGCACTCTCCAGCATACTGACCATAGGCACCTTGGAAATGTGAAGACACCTTTTGCATTGAAGCACCAAAGTACTTCCTCATACGACAAGCTTTGGAGTCACGTTTGCCTTCTTGAGTACAAAGTACAAGAAGAGCTCTGCAAAGGTAGGTGGGCTCTGTTTCTTTTGTTCCAACTTTAGTTCAGATATTAAGGTGTTGTCCCAACATCCTCTGCAAAACTGCTTCAGAAGCTGGCTGTCCAGATCGGTTTAACTTACACCGCCTCTCCTGAGGGTGGTGTTCAGCATCACTTGCAGTCGCGGAAGATAGGCTGAGGATTTTTCACCATAGTTTTGCAGTGTATTAAGGAACTTTGTATAGAGGTCGTCTCCATCCTCAACTGTGCCAAAAGCTGAATCAAGAATGTCCAGATATATATTGATGGAGATGAGTGAGGTGTCAAGTGTTTTACTATGTCGACAGCAGGTGACGAAAGACTTTAAAGAATTTTCCGTGATTTGTGTATATCTGATTGTTGTGTGTCTCTCATTATGAAATCTGCATTAGATCGCCATGTCTCATAATCCACTTCATTGTTTGGACGGGGACTGCGTCCAGAGAAGGGTCGAAGTCTCAATGGAGCTTGTGCTGCAGAGTCTTCATGCTTGACTATATGTCCGACGACAACTTTCTTCAGTTCAGGCGGATAGAGATCGGTGAGGCCTAGGGGCCTGCATTTTCTCTTAGGAGGGTCGTTCAGGTGGTGCTGGAACAGATAAAGGCACATAAACATGTTGTAGGGGAAGAGAACTGGGTCGAGGACTCACCTGTGCTAAGGCCTCCAAGGCATGTTCTGTTCCTGTGTCTTCTCTTTGGTCAAAAGTGTCTTCAACAGAGTCACTGATGGAGGAGAGTTCTCCTCTCAGCAAATCAACAAAGTCTTTGCCACTTAGTTTCGCGATCTCCTTTAACTCTGTGAGATACATTTGTGTGGCTGATTGGCTGACTGCAGGTGTGTGTTCATTGGATTTTCTTTTCACAAAAGGATATTCAAAAACAAAAAACGAGTGGATATTTAATTTTCGTTTTAAAATTGAAAACCAAAATTGAAATACAAGGCGTTTTTCTTTATCATGGTCAAAAAGGGACGTACTCAACTTAAAAAACGGGATGATTTTCATTTTCTACTTCTCAAAACAAAAAATCAAATCACTAGAAAACAGAAACAAAAAAACTACAGTTTTTTCATATTATGCTAACAAAAGTTACCTTACAAAATACGAGCGCAGATGAGGACGGTCAAGCGGTCAATCCGTGTATCTACGGTCCATTTGTTTTTCATTAAAAAAGTAAACGGAAGAGCGTCTGCGAGGCGTTTTTGCTTTTTATCTTACTAAATGGTCCTTGGAGCGAGGCAAAACTCACAGAAGTGATTTCAAAACAAAAGCACTTGTTTGCTTGGAACGGTGATAATATTATAAACAAGGGGAATTAACTTAGCGATCACAACGAAAACGGCTAAGACACATATTGAGCCCAGAAAACGAATGTTATTAAGGGCTGTACATATAATAAGCCTATATCTAAAATGGACAACATTGTTATGAGATTTAAACTATACCGATTTAAACTATACCGCGATTCTGTCAACTCAGCCGTCTCTCGAGCTTGTTTTTTCAAATCAGCTGCTCTTAATTTTTCCTGCTATATTTGACGAGTGATACAAATATTTGTTTACCTCAAGTTCTTAAGAAAACCGACACTGTTGGACTCGGTACTAGTTTGACTTCTGTAACAGAAATAAAATGAAGTACTTTTACTGTGTACTTTGTGAGTAATCCTCTGTCAAAGCTCTCTCCATAATGCATGTTTTTCTGTTATCTTTGATGAATGATAAAAATATAATTTTACCATTAGTTCTTAAAAGACGTTTTCGTTTTTCCCACAATAAGAAGTTGCCAGTATTAAACTGGTCTCTAACTGTACCCCCTAACCCTGGAAGTGTTGGGGATAAGAAACACATTGGTTTTATCAAATTTAAAACATATAATTAATAAATGGGTGAAAATGGCTTGTATCCATAATGGGCAGCATTAATATACCCACATGACAGCTAATTGTTACTTTGCAATTCCACTCCACTACAATTCAGAGGTTAACCTGGTATTTTTACTCCACTACATTTATTTTAGATTCTTTGCAGATTCTGATTAATGATGTGAAATATAAACAACCCTTTAAATCAGACTTTAATTACACCTGAGTCAAATTCAGGGAAGGTGATGGTCAAGTGCCAACCATCAGGCGAGATATAGTTAGTGCTTGAGAAGACAACATTTATCTGCAGATCCCTATAAAGTATATTCATTACTCGTTATTCTCTACTAATAGTTAATTAAAGAATGTATATAATTTAAATATATCTAAAGTCTGACTTGTCCTGTCAAAAGAGGTCAAATTTGTATTAATTAACAGTTCTCCCAGGATATAACTGACCTACAATCTGATTTATTTGCAGGTAAACCAGTGGCACTTTTTGACAAAAATCTTCCTGACTGGGCACCGTCTGTCAAATTGGGCCACGAGAGAATTACAGCACCTTCCCCTGCTACACATGCCAGGTATAAACGCGCAAGAAAAAGTTCATCCATCGACTAGTATACTTGATCTCTACCGCATGGTATCTGATATACCATCTCTATAAGCGGAGCCCGCACCAGTCCTGGGAGCCACTGGGGAAGAAGAAGGACTGATTGAACCAGAGACTGGCACTGCAACTCAGACTGATTTGACTGTTGAAATGATTGCCAAAATGTCATTTGAAATTAATAATGTAACAACAGAAAATATTAATTTAAAAGAAAAGCTTGTAAAGTCCACCATTTCAGAGAGTACATTTAAGGCCGATGATGACCGTGTGCGGTTCTACACGGGACTTTCTACTTTTGCCATTTTCCCAGGACTGAGTAGCACTTGAAATGTTTTAACTCTATGAAACCTGATGTACTTATATGATTCTGTTTTCTTCAAGTTTGTATTTTGTTGGTCGAACGCACTTATTGTAAGTCGCTTTGGATAAAAGCGTCAGCTAAATGCAATGTAATGCCATTCTAATGATGGTGTACAATCTTGTGGAACTGCACATCAGTGTGAACGCTAAGAGTTCACTAAATTTCAACAATTTATCCTGACACCAATGAAATTAAGATTAAACCAACCCATGCAAGAGCTGGTTTATAAATACAACACATCCACATCTACAGTATCCCATGTGTTTACCTTGATTATCGACGTCATGTTCAAACGTATGAGTTTCCTTTTGAAGTGGCCATCTCGGGAGGAACTCCAACTGACAATGCCTATGGATTTCCGCACTCATTTTGGTACTAAATTGGCTGTTATAATAGACTGCTTCAAAGTTTTCATTGACAGGCCATCAAATGTAATGGCAGGGGCTCAGACTTGGTCAAACTACACTATAACATTTCTGATAGGAATCTGTCCGCAGGGTGTTATATCATTCATTTCAAGAGCATGGGGTGGCAGGTCCATAAGCATATTACAGAAAATGTTGGCTTCTTAGATAACATTTTGCCTGGTGATTTGATTTTGGCAGACCGAGCTTTCAATATAAGTGACTCAGTGGGTTTCATGTGTGCTGAGGTTAAGGTGCCTGCATTCATGAAAGGCCGGAAACAATTATCAATGAAAGATGTTATCGACACAAGGAAAATTGCTAACGTGCAAATTCATATTGAGCATGTCGTAGGATGTGTAAGGCAGCAATATACCATTTTGGGAGGGCCAATTCCTACAGATTGTTTTACTTTCTAAAGATGTAGATGGGATTAAATTGATGGATAAAATAGCCGAAGTGTGCTGTGACCTTAATAATTTGTGTGATACTGTAATACCCGTTTATTAACCTTTTACATTCTGTTACACCCCAATCAAACCATATCAGATTTAAAAATATTACATGTTTGTATTATAATTATTATTGCATTATTGTCAATGTTGTACTTGGTAGATTATATTTCTTGATAATCAGATCAGTGATTTGGGGGTTGGTTGTGTAGGGGAATGTTTGAACAATTATTTAAGCTGTTTTCAGGCATGGAAGATTAATATGTTTTCGCTCAAGTTTTCTATTGTCAGATTGGACACATCCCAAATTGCTTGAATGTGGTTTCAGACCTGCACTGCAAACTGGAATAGTACTGGTAGAATATTTAAGCTTGGGTAAATTCATTTTGAAAAAAACAATTGAAAGGGAAAAGTATTATATGTATTACAGGTTTCCAATTTACCCATTGAAAAAGGGTGAAAAACAAGTACATGCTCCTTTAACTGTAAACTGCAGAGATCACCTCACATAGCAGAGATAGATTAACATTGTGTCCATAATACAGTTTTTTTCAATGCTATAACACATTTTTTGAAAGCAGGGCTTATTTTCTCAAAACACTTAACAGAATTCACAAAACCATACACACAAAGTGCAAAACAACTCATATATACTGCAGAATGAAGCACTGCACCCAAAACTACATAACTTGCCAAAACCAAACTTTTGCACCAAATGGCACACTTCATTCATAGTACAAGACATTTTGTAAAACCAACTACACACCATCGTGCTCAATTACACTCATCTTTTATGGCGTTTGATATAGAGAATCCTGCAAATAAAGATTGTTCAAGTGTACAAAAACATGTGCAGAAACACAAATATACTGTTAAACTTTTACTTTTCAAAAAGTGGAAAGTTGAATAGCAAATTGGGTGCAGAGGTGAAAATGTGTTTAGAGTTTTGGATATTTGAGTTGAGGTTTTGCTCTTTCAGTGTCAGTTTAAATGACGATGCTTTTTGTGTCATATTAGTGTACACAACTTTTTTTGATTGTTACACTTACATGTTCTTTATATAGATTTGATGTAAAAGAAACATGTTCGATCAAATAAATATATACACTGTCATTCAGATCGATTAAAACTTCTGTTTCTTTTGAGAGGGGGCATGCTGATGACATTTGTCACAATAACAGCTTCCTTTGGGGGCAACTGTTATACCAAAACAATCAAAATGAAACCAGGTAGTTTCACGATTTGTGTTATCACATCCTATCATGGGAAGCTTTTCCTCTCCACGACAAAGGCACCATTTGGGTATCAGTGCTTGGGTATCGGTTGGCTGAGTCAGAGTGGAACATAGAGCAGGGTCTGGTATCAGGCAGAGAGACCTTTTTGGTGCAGTAATGGAGACTGGTGTAATTGCACTGGAAATTCTGGTGAAGAATTGCCCACTCGAGGAGAATGACCTTCTGAAAGAATTCATGAGCTTTGGGGTATACCTTCTCCCAAAAGTCAATATCTGGGGTTATGCGTTCAAGATGAATCTTTCCATTCACCCACAGAACAAAGTCAGCATATTCAACATCACATAGAAAAAACTGGGTCTGCACTTGATAGAAATAGGCATGGGTCTTCTTCAGCCTGTCCTGTCCATCACGTGATTCCAGGCATGTATGGTCTGACGGTGCAGCAACACAGTAGGGGAATTTCATTTCCAAAACCTTTTCCAATTAGTCTAATAAAGGCCATAGTCTCGAAAACCATTTAAACTTGTAATTTTCATTCTACGTTAAAGTATGCGGAATCTGTATGGGGTCAAAGTGGGGTGTTTTTGAGCTCTGTTCAAATGGATTTCCCATTCATTCCTGTGGGGCAAATGATCGCAGTTTTATGCGATTTGCGTGTCAACGGCTTGGCAAATCTCTCATAAAAGACATAGCAACCCGATCACGGACATTCCGCACGGTTTGATGTTTTTTTTGTGTATTTCATGTCAACGCTGCTGGACGAGTAGCATGACAACATTTGAGGCGAAAGAAGGAGAATAAGATGAGATAAGTATGTCGAATACTAGACTGTGTGGCTTTGCCATCACACAGAATTACACGGGAGCATGTTCACTAGGTTTACAGTACAAAACCCATTGCATTTCATTTTTTCAACGGTTTCTTTCTGATAAAGATTTCAAGTTTTTTCTCATGATAAAACAATACATTATTTATTAGTATAATGAATGCTTTAGGATGACTGTTCATTCAGTGCATTTTTCATGAAACCTGTGTTCTGTCCGGCAGTCCATGTATGAAGTGTAGGTTTTCCCTACGGAAGACATTCTTCTTGAAACAACAACAATTAATGAACAAAATAAAATGACAATACATTTACTTTCTTACACACATAAAAAACATCACATGACAGTTGTGTGTAGTGAAATCTTAGCACAAGTATCACGTTTCCTATGATACTGGAAGCAGTGCGGACTCAGCTGCTGCAGGTCAGACATCTGTCGTTTTGCTGCGCTTCCTTTCACTGAAATAACAACAAAAACACAATCAGTTAGGAAAAGGAGAAAGGCCACGCTATTGTGTCCAGGGCTGGGAGGGTTACTTTTAAATGTAATTAGTGCCTGAATACATGGCTCTGAAAGTAATCTGAATACAGTTGCGTGTCCTAAAAAAAGTATTCAGATTTCTTTTGGAATACTTTATTTTTCCATAACAGATGGGAATGTTTTGGTGTACAGGAGACTCTTATTGTACTGTTTTAATGGCTTATCAAGAGCACAACTCAAACACAACATCTTGGTGTCATTCTGGACAGCTCCCTCTCATCTGTAACCCACATAAAAAACATCACCCGGACTGCATTCTTCTCCTGACTCCGCCCTGTCTCAATCCAGCACTGAAGTCCTGGTTCATGCATTCCTCACATCCCATATTGACTATTGTAATACCATGCTCTCAGGCCTTCCCATCAAACTCCTCAATAAACTTCAAATCATTCAGAACTCTGCTGCCCGGATCATCACCTGCACCGAATCCTCTGACCACATCACCCCCATCCTCTGACCACATCACCCCCATCCTCTGACCACATCACCTCCATCCTCACCCATCTGCATTGGCTACCTCGTTACCTGTCAACGGGGGGGGGGCTTGCGAACTGTCAACTGGAGGGCGGGGGAGCCTTGCTGCGGGGAACCTGATCTTTTGAGTCTTCCTGTGTCGATTGCCAGTTTGTGGTCACTGAGCCTGTACTTGGTTAGGATCTGTCTCTGCTTTCTATCTCTGACAGTAGAGAGATATTCTGCCAGTTCATAATCTCTGTTTAGAGCCAGGTAACATTCTAATCTACTTTGGCTTTTAGTTTCTTCTTCCCAATGTTGTAAATAGTTGTCTTTACATTGTGTTATAATGCGTTTGACTGTGATTGTTGTTTGGAGAGCAGTGTTGTTGTGAGACTGGTCAGAGTGGCGGTGAGGGGAGGCAGTTAGCCTCAGCACCAACTGACATAGGGGACTCTTTTCTGGGTTTAGCTCTTGGCTTTGGAGTGGAGGGTGTCTCAGGGGCTGGATCTAAGGTGGTTAAAGAATGTTAATGCTCTCTTTTGAGTGTTAATGATCAGTGGGTATCTGCCTAATTCTGCTCTACATGCATTTGTTGGTGTTTTTCTCTGAACAAGTCAAATGTATCTGCAGAATTCTGCATGTAAAGACTCTGTTGGATGTTTCTCCCAGCGGGTAAAGCTCTGGTGACTGAGTGGACCCCATACTTCACTACCGTACAGCGCAATGGGCTGGATCACACTATCAAATATTTTAAGCCAGATTTTAATTGGAATTTGGAAATTATAAAATGTTCTCTTAATTGCATTTAGAGCTCTTCTGGCTTTTTCTTTGAGTGCATTCACTGCCATGTTGAAACTTCCTGATGCTGTTATGGTTAAACCAAGGTAGGTATAACTCATACTATGTTCAATTATATGATTGTTTATGGTAAACTGGTATTTGTTCTCCTGACATCGTATTTTGTGCGTGTTTATTTACTTTTGCAGTTATGCTTTTAACATGGTTCGAAACATGCAAGCCGACCGCACCAACTCTGCTATACAATATAGCAGAGAAGAACTTCTTCACATCTGAAACTTCGTGGACAATAACCCACCGACGGACAATGGAGATTCGCCATGGCTACCTGTTGCTGTCCTACCTGTTGCTGTCCTACCTGAGAGACGCAGTAGGAAGACCAAGCGAGGGTTCCGTGCCAAGTTGCTGGTCAGACTGAGGAAACGAGAAACGACCCCCTCTTCCGAGTATTCTTCTGGCTAATGTTCAATCGATTGAAAATAAGCTAGATGAACTCAGAAGTCGGATTGCTTTTCAATGGGGCATTAAGAGCTGTAACGTATTAATTCTCACTGAGACCTGGCTCAACCCCGCTATACCGGATTCCGCCATTGTTCCTGACGGATTCACAATTTTTCGTCAGGACCGGACTGTTAACTCGGGGAAAAGTAATGGCGGTGTGTGTGTGTGTAATGACTAATAACAACTGGTGCACAGATGTGAGGGTTATTTATTCTGACTCTTCCGCTCATTTAGAGCACCTCATGATCACATGCCGGCAGTGGCGGCTGGTGGAAAATACTTTAGGTGGGGCTGTGGAAATCGTGACCAAACAATAATGGTGGGGTCCGGGGACCCCTTAAATTATGACTTCGGGGGCCTCATTTATAATGCCATGCGTAGGATTCACGTGGGAAGGCTGCTTATGTAGTACAAAGCAAAAAAATAGGTACAGAAATGGTCCGACATTTTCCGATTCACAAAACATCGCGTACCGGGGAGGGAAGTGCGTATGGCACTTCCTATGCCTGTTTCCCTTCATAAATCACAATCGACTCGAAATGCGGTGCAGCTTTTGCGGGCTTCACGCAACGCCCATATTTGCCTATAAATAGTCAAAGAAACGCCCATTCAGTTTGACTGACTTTATGAAGAAGATCTCAAGAAATGACGACAGTACAGCTAAAAAAGACATCTCACACCGTGTCAGATTTTGGTTCTTTTGGGGAGGTCGAGATAAATCATATTGTTTGGTGGATGCAATTTGAACCAGAGTAGCAGCATGGAGGTCGGATCGTCACCAAAATAAATAAATAAGTGGTCCGAAAAAGGTTCATGACAAAAAAAATAATACACAGCCTAACCTTCCTCAGGCAGTGTGTTTGCACCGGGGACAGGAGAACCCCCCTTGATGAGAAACTAAGAAATGATCAGGGAATCCCTCCGGAGTGGAGTCATGACGACTGGATCTGAATTATTTGTTTGTATTTGGTAGTTTGTGTTCCAGCTTTTGATCAGCAACTATATATCCACCAGTTAAAAGGAAATACAACTAATGTGTTGTGTTATATTAGCTGTACAATTTACCACATATGGTGCTCTTAGTTTCCATACCTTCTGTGTTTTACGAGTGACTTATCAAGTCTTGGCAAACGGCATAAAACACGATTAAACGTGATAGTATGTAAAACCATGCTCGTATCTACAACCTATAGAAATGCAAAACGGCGTCAGTTTAGACGTAATTCTGTCGTCCTGCTTACCGCATCATTTATGAGAAAACATTTCATAACATTAACACAACATATTCGAGGTGGTTTTAAATAACATATCCGTATTAATTTATTTCTCCAATTTATGTTTTTGTGTTTCCAAAACTTCCAAACACCTTGTCCTGGACATAGTTTCTACATAAACTGTGCAACAGTACTGTTGGAGCTATATATATCTTTTTATATTATTTAATAGTGTAACATTTATTTTCTTGCTGTTTATAGTGTTTATTATTATTTATTTATATGTATTCTTAGTTAGTGTCATAAGTTAAAGTAGTTTATATGCTTTTATTTTGAAGGCATGATTTGGGCACTGGGTGATTAGAGCACCTGGGGTAATTGTATATATTGGAGACAGGTGGGTGGTGGGAGCCAGAGCACTAGTAGGCAAACAGTTTTTTTACCAGGGTGTGTCAAGCCACACAAGCGAAAGCCATAGGAAAGGCCTAAGGAAAGATATATAGGAAATCTGTTCATTGTATTTTGTTATAGGAATAAAATGCACAACGGAGAATCTTGTCTGGACCTGGATCATTGCCCTGCGTAAGATCTGCTAACTAGTGCCTCAGCGGCTGTATTATTTTAAGTTAATTCTCTGTTTTAGTTCTATATGATTTTGGCCGCTACAAGTACAATAGGCCCACACAAACTGCAGAACACCGGGGCTTTGGGAACACTCAAAATGACTTAAAATGATTTAATTCCCATTTAACCTGTTAAGGGGCTTTTTTCCCACCATTTTGTTTCTCACGAAACTCTGTCTCAGGGCTTCTTAAAATGTAATAAACTATTCATGTGTCCTACTCATTTAACTGGAAGAAACTCAGCAAACTGATATGAAACATGTTTGCCGAAAAAAAACACAAGTCTCACAAGAAGCATATAAATGAGTCCTGAGCGAAATGCTAACGCACTCTAGGTATAAATCAATCGATATACTTATCGGATATGCACAAACAAGCTTAGCTAACAAGCTGAGATTCCACAGATTCTAGAAATATAAGTATCATCACTGAGCGATCAGAACTCGCGACAGGGGAAGCAAATGCAGACATCACACGACGTAGCTCTAGGTAGCAAAACACGGAGATATGCTCGCCTTTTGCTGTTATTCTGATCAAAAGTTGTGTTCAATGGCATTACAACGAAAAAAAAGCGGCTGAAGGTTAATCCAATGTGTCTGTCAATTATTGATAATCCATAATTCCATTTTTATGTCAAAAACTGAGTTTTCATATTAGCTGCTAATGATAGCTTCCAGAGTGTATGACAGCTCCCTGTTTTGTCTCCTTGGATACGAGTCCAAACAACTCACAGACTGCACCGGGCGCTGGGTTATGGCTAGAAAGGATCAGTCTTGTGTAAATATGACGTCACGTTCTCGTTGTAACTCATTGTAATCGGAGCTGCTCGGAAACACACCTACGGTAGCAGAACATGCAACATACACATTAATGCAGCAGCAATATTAATAGAGAAACATCAGACATAATAGTAAAACACTGAAAGGGAACATTTTATTGCACCAGGAGCTATCTTCGGACTTTTACTGCGGCAATGTTGACTTGCCTGTGAATAAAAAATAAACCATAGTGTTGTCATTCTTCTTTGAACAGCAAGACCGCTAACACCCTATTTCAACAATCACACTCCCTGTCATTGACATAACTAATAGATAGTTTAGCTCAGGGGTCGGAAACCTTTTTGATATGAAGTGCCATTTAAAAAGAAAATGTTATCAGCGTGCCAACGATCGAGAATTATCAAAGGGTTGGGGGGGGGGGGGGGGGGGGTGAGGAGCTTGGGAGCTTGACGCTCGTCAACTATCAGCAGGAGGGCGGGGGAGCCTCGCTGCGGGGAAGCAGTGTGTGGACCTGTCAGCGCAACTTACATGATGCCGAATTTAACAAACACATTTAAATAATTGGTTTAAACGGCATAATAATAAGGACGATCGTCCGTTCTGTGATTCTCCAGAACACACAAGTTATGATATTAGGGTCATGCAGAGTGAGATGAGATCGCTGTCCCTTTAAGAGAGAGAGAGAGGGGTGCGGCTTGTGCATGTGTGTTTGTGAATGGTAGAGCGACAGTGAGGGAACGTGTGTATGTTTCTGGAAGTGAAACGTAAAAGCAGAAAAACAGAGGTCTGTGATGTATTTTGTGAAACAGAAGAACAGCTAAATAAATGCAACGTCCTCCAAAGAAGAGCTCGCCTCTCTCCAGTCATTTAAGCTAAAGTGGGTTATTGAACCTGAAGCTTGTTGCTTCTGCCCTCCTCGACTACGGTCTGGGAGCCGACAGGAAAGTTCAACACACAGATGGCCAGTCCGCCCCTTTGCATATTATTTCGATGAGAGATGAGCAGTTCGCCACTGGGCTTTCAACTAAATAAACACAGCCACGCAAAAACTGCATCATTTGTACAGCTCCTTATGGGTACTGCAATTAGTGAAATGCTTTCCTCCGTGGTGAAACGATCAGCACTGCACCACGGAGGAAAGCGGCAGAAAGTCACCTGGAGATAAAGAGAGCGGGGCTGCGTTGCGTGCATGGCTTCCTTCTGCAGGTAACGGGGAGACGCGCTCTGGCGGCGGTCTCGCGTTCAGGATCCGAAAATGAATGTAAATATTTTGCACACTTATTCCACTTATTCCTAGTGTGCCAATGGTTACGGTGCCGCGTGCCAGCAATGGCACGCGTGCCAGGGGTTGCCGACCCCCGGTTTAGCTTCTCACCATAATTTGCTGTGGCCCACTGACGTTAACGATCGTAACTGAAAGGCTGCCTTCCAAACTCTCGTGAGAGTTTTACACAAGACGGATCCTTTCTAGCCATAACCCGGGCGCTGAAGTAGGCGCCCTGTGACCATCAGATTTGACGACGCTGATTGGCTGAAATTATGTTTCGGTGGCATAGTTTAAAGATAGCAACAGTTGGCTTCTGCTGCACTTGCTGCGAGGGTAATGATAAACGGACAAGGCCAGGCGGGAAACATGTGACTTATCAGTAACTTTAGACATCGTAACACAATTTTAAACAAGATTTTATTGTAGATTATACATTTTACTGATACCAATTATATAATATTTACCTTGTTTATTAAAAATTAAAATTAAAATTAAAAAATTAAATACAGTATGTACAGCACTTTGGCTCGACCATCGTTTATAAATCTGCTATATAAATAACACTTGATTTGATTTGAATGTGAGCAAATTACACTGAACGCTGCGACGCAGCACCTGAGATTACTTCCAAAAAGTTGTTCATGTTCTCAATTTTTTACGTTTAACGTTATATTTGTTCGGTACACTTTGGTACACACGTGTACCGAACCGAAGGGCCCATACAGAATAATTTCGTACGTATACCACTACACCCCTAGTACGAACATTCCCAAATCAAAAGCCCTGGATAAACGGCGAGGTGCGGGGCAAACTGAAAGCGAGCACTATCGCGCACAGAGCTGGAGATTTGGAGGAGTTCAGGAATTCTAGGTATGAACTCCGGAGAGCTATCAGCAGTGCAAAGAGACAGTACAAAGAGAAGGTGGGATTTGACTCCAAAAGGCTGTAACACCCGGAACATGTGGGCGGGACTAAGAACAATGATAGACTACAAAGGAGCAGCAGGGGGTGCTGCGGGAGTGTCTGCGTGCGCATCACTCCCAGATGAGCTGAACTGTTTTTTTGCACGTTTTGAGAGCAGCCAGGCTGTGGAGGTACAGAAGGATCAGGAGCCCTGCCCTTTTGTTTAAAACAGGGCAGATGTATGCAAATCCTTTAAAAGGGTTAACCCACACAAGGCTCCTGGACCTGATGGCATCCCTGGCCGTGTTCTCAGGGTGTGTGCAGTTCAGCTGGCAGAGGTGTTCACAGACATCTTCAACAGGTCCCTGCTGCAGTCTGTAGTCCCCACATGCTTCAAACACTCCACCATCGTTCCTGTCCCCAAAAAGACAAATCACCAGCCTCAATGACTACCGCCCAGCAGCACTCACCTCCATCATAATGAAGTGCTTTGAGCGGTTAGTCAAAACCTCCCTGACTCTCTGGACCCCCTACAGTGTGCTTACAGAGCAAGCAGGTCCACAGGCGACGCCATAGCCCTCACCATCCACACTGCCATTTCACACCTGGACCAGAGGAACACATATGTGAGAATGCTGTTAATTGATTAAAGTTCAGCCTTCAATATCATTGTGACCTCCAAGCTGGTCATCAAGCTCAGAGACATCGGGCTCAACAGCGCCCTCTGTGACTGGATCCTGAACTTCCTGACGGGCAGACCCCAGGCAGTGCGGGTGGGAAACATCACATCCTCCACCCTGATCCTCAACACCGTAGCCTCTCAAGACTGCGTGTTCAGCCCTCTCCTCTACTCCCTGATCACACACAACTGCGTGGCCACACACAGCTCCAACACCATCGTGAAGTTTGCTGACGACACGACCGTCATCGACCAGATCACAGACGGAGACGGCGTACAGAGAGGAGGTCGGAAACCTGACATCTTGGTGCCAGGATAACAACCTCCATCTCAATGTCAGCAAAACCAAGGAGCTGATTGTGGATTACACAAAGTAGCAGAGAGAGGGACACGCCCCCATCGCCATCAATGGGACTATGGTGGAGAGAATCAGCAGCTTTAGGTTCCTTGGGGTCCACATCATTGAGGACCTGACATGGGCTCTTCACACCACCACCATCACCAAGAAAGCTCGACAGCGGCTCTACTTCCTCCGCAGGCTAAGGAGGTTCAACATGGACTCCAGGATACTCTGCAACTTCTACAGGTGCACCATAGAGAGTATTCTGACCTTTTACAGGTGCACCATAGAGAGTATCCTGACCTTCTACAGGTGCACCATAGAGAGGATCCTGACCTTCTACAGGTGCACCATAGAGAGGATCCTGACCTTCTACAGGTGCACCATAGAGAGGATCCTGACCTTCTAAAGGTGCACCATAGAGAGTATCCTGAACTTCTACAGGTGCACCATAGAGAGCATTCTGACTGGCTGCATCACAGCCTGGTACGGCAGCTGCACTGCCTTCAATCGTAAGTCTTTACGCCACAATTGGAGGTTTGTGGCGCAGTGGATAGAACCTTGGTGTTGGGATCAGGGGGTCACAGGTTCAAACCCCACTGCAGTCAGCATGTCGTTGTGTCCCTGGGCAAGACACTTCACCCCAAATTGCTCCTGTGGGGATTGTCCACAGTATTGAGTATGTAAGTAGCTTTGGATAAAAGTGTCTAATAAGTGACATGTCATGTTTACAGAGGGTGGTGAAAACTGCACAGAACATCACCAGGACGGAGCTGCCATCCATGGAGGACCTTTACTCCCAGCGGCTCAGGAAGAAATCCCTCCGGATTATAAAAGACCCCCATCACCCCAGCCACAAAATGTTCAGTCTGCTGCCATCTGGCAGGCGTTACCAAAACAATCAGATTCAGAGACAGTTTCATCCCGTAGCCATTAAGACTATTATACTGCATACAGTACCACAATGTAGAAGTCTATAATAGAGCCCTTCATGTCAAATAGAGTCGAAAGCTTTCTTGAAATCAATGAAAAAAGTGAATATCTTACAATTTTTTGTTTGGTGTACTTGTTTGTTAAATTAAAGTGTGAAGGGTATATATACAGGACTGTCTCAGAAAATTAGAATATTGTGATAAAGTTCTTTATTTTCTGTAATGCAATTAAAAAAACAAAAATGTCATACATTCTGGATTCATTACAAATCAACTGAAATATTGCAAGCCTTTTATTATTTTAATATTGCTGATTATGGCATACAGCTTAAGAAAACTCAAAAATCCTATCTCAAAAAATTAGAATAGTTCCTCAGACCAAGTAAAAAAAAAAAGGATTTATAACAGCAAAACACAATCAAACATTTGAAAATGTCCATTAATGCACTCAGTACTTGGTTGGGAATCCTTTTGCACGGATTACTGCATCAATGCGGCGTGGCATGGAGGCAATCAGCCTGTGGCATTGCTGAGGTGTTATGGATGCCCAGGATGCTTCAATAGCGGCCTTTAGCTCATTAGCATTGTTGGGTCTGGTGTCTTTCAGCTTCTTCTTCACAATACCCCACATATTCTCTATGGGGTTCAGGTCAGGGGAATTTGCAGGCCAATCGAGGACAGTAATGCCATGGTCAGTACACCAGTTACTGGTGGTTTTGGCACTGTGGGCAGGTGCCAGATCATGCTGGAAAATGAATTCCTCATCTCCATAGAGCTTTTCAGCAGACGGAAGCATGTAGTGCTCTAAAATCTCTTGGTACACAGCTGCATTTACTCTGGGCTTGATGAAACACAGTGGACCAACACCAGCAGCTGACATGGCTCCCCAAACCATCACTGACTGTGGGAACTTCACACTGGATTTCAAGCAACTTGGATTTTGCTCCTCTCCAGCCTTTCTCCAGACTCTGGCGCCTTGACTTCCAAATGAAATACAAAACTTGCTTTCGTCTGAAAAGAGGACTTTGGACCACTGTGCAACTGTCCAGTGCTTCTTTTCCTTAGCCCAAGTCAGACGCCTCTTCCGTTGTCTTGAGTTCAGAAGTGGCTTGACCATGGGAATACGGCTATTGTAGCCCATTTCCCGGACACGTCTGTGAACAGTGACTTTTGATACCTGGACTCCAGCTTCAGTCCACTGTCTTTGAAGCTCCCCCAAATTCTGGAAGCGACTCTTCTTCACAATGCTGTTAAGGCTGCGGTCATCTCTCTTGGTTGTGCAGCGTTTCCTGCCACATTTCCCCCTTCCAACAGACTTTTTGTGGATGTGCTTTGAAACTGCACTCTGTGAACAGCTTGCTCTTTGAGAAATTTCTTTTTGTGTCTTACCCTCCTGATGGAGGGTGTCAATGACGGTCCTCTGGACAGCAGTCAGATCAGCAGTCTTCCCCATACTTGTGATTTAGTTTACTGAACCAAGCTGAGTGTTTTTCAAGGGTCAGGAAACCCTTGCAGGTGTTTCGAGTTAATTAGACGATTCAAGTGATTCGTTGAACACCCTACTAGTATACTTTTTCATGATATTCTAATATTTAGAGATAGGATATTTGAGTTTTCTTAAGCTGTATGCCATAATCAGCAATATTAAAATAATAAAAGGCTTGCAATATTTCAGTTGATTTGTAATGAATCCAGAATGTATGACATTTTTGTTTTTTTTTAATTGCATTACAGAAAATAAAGAACTTTATCACAATATTCAAATTTTCTGAGACAGTCCTGTAGATGGAGCGATTCATTTCGGACAGTTTGAAACGCGAGGGCCGTGATTGGTACGTGATCTGCCCTCGCTCAAGGGAAAACCTCCAGCTTGACTTGAGACCGCCCCCGTGATAGATAAATATATTTATAATGAATTCAGCTGCAATGGATCATTGATCCACCAGGAGGTGCAGTGGGGTTCCACACTGGAGCTCATGTGAAATAAAGTCAGATACAGTACGCTGGATGTACAGCGGAACTTTGTTAAGATCCATATGTCACGGATATCATACTCTGTGCTAAATGAGAGACATGTAATCATTTACCAAGCATCAACATGTTGTTATTTAACAAAATAATTTTGTTATTCGAAAAAAAACGAACGGGAGGAAATGCAGCCCGGCTCTCGATTTTTAATCCTAATTTAATCATCATCTTCATCACGATCATTTATGTTTATGTTCGCCGAATTGACATGAAATCACTGACACATATGAATATACTGTATTCAACTTCATTAAAACGTTATTAACGTGCCTAAACTCAGTAATTCATCAAAAATATGTATATTTTAATGGAGTTTCGTCGGTCGATCAGGATCCCAAAGTGTAGCGGAGGGATCCTCATCTGGATGAAGGGTGTTATTTTCCCCATAAAGAACAAGTCGCTGCAAATTATCCCGCTTATTACATGGCCACATTCTCAACAAAGTAACGACATGACTCCCAATATTAATTGAAATGCTTTTATGGATTTAGAAAATGTTTTTATTGATTTAAAAAATAGTTGTATGTATTGATTTAAATTCACATGCATCCGCTAAGAAAAATAGTCCGTTGTTACACTTTTTTAAACAGTCTGAATGAAACGGCAGCTCTCAGCTGTGTATTTACACAACTAATGGCCCATCAACCACAGCTCTCTCCCCCCCTCCCCCCCGATCTTTCTTCTCCAGCAGCTAAATTAACAGTAGGTTACTCTGAGTGACCATAGACTGTATGTGACAAGCTTACAGTTAGTGATGTAACAACACCATAAAAGCTGGTGGGTTGAAAGCAATACGGGAGGTAAAAATAACTAGAATAATTGTGACTTATTTATTGTGGCTTTTATGTTTTTAGGTATAACATTTTATGTAATTCAGGCTTATAGTTCACCCTTCTCTAAAAGCCTTCAACAATGACAATATTCATTGTAATTTAATAAATCCTTCCAACACACATTGTAAAAAATAGCCTACTGTAAGTTAAGAAATCATTTCAATATGTACATCTTCTGATGTAACAACAATAACATTATAAATAGTAACATAGCTGAACATGGTATTGCACATTTAGCTTTGAGTGTTACTGACCTGAGATGTTTTTATTAAATGAATTAAGGTGACTGAGGCTTTTTAACATACAGGGATGCAAACTCATCAGGTATGAAAAAGGTGACAAGGATCAGAGCCCCCGGCTCCCCCACCCCACGGAATGACAGAGGATTTTAGCAGTCAGAACAACTAAAGCAGCAGTGTTAATAATAACAGAAACGCCAAAGAGTCACATAATAGAAATATATAAAAGCATTTATTTCAAATTGTGGAGCAGTCAGTTTATAATTTTGGCAGCACTGTTGAGCATTTTAAAAATGTATTTTCGTGCCTCTGTGCAAGGCTTAAGTCTTTTTATCTTCATAGCCACATGGTGTAAAGTAACTAAGTTCATAAACTCAACAAGTACTATACTTGGGCACAATTTTGAGATACTTGTACTTTATTTAAGTATTTCAATGTTTTGCTACTTTGTTCTTCTACTCCACTACAGTTCAGAGGTACATGGTGTACTTTGACTCCACTACATGTATGTAATACCTTTAGTTACTTCACAGATCTGGATTAATTAAGTGAAATATAATCAAGTGTTAAATCAGACTTTAGTTCCACCTGGAGTAAATCCACAAGCTACCCTGCAGTATACAAAGTCATTCAAACTAGCTGCACCTTTAGCAGCTTTGAGAACACTTTCGTGATCAATCATTATAAAACATATCATATCTATTATTCTGAAATGGACCAATCTGCACAATGACTACTTTTACTTTCGCTACTTTCACTATATTTTGATTATAATACTTTTCTACTTTTACTTGAGGAACATTTTGAATGCAGGACTTTTACTGTAACAGAGTATTCCTACACTCTGGGACTATTACTTTTACTCAAGTACAAGATCTGAGTACTTCTACTTTTACTCAAGTACAAGACCTGAGTACTTCTACTTTTACTCAAGTACAAGATCTGAGTACTTCTACTTTTAATCAAGTACAATATATATACTTATACCACCTCTGTTTATAGCCTATGAAAACAACTATTAGAAATAGAAGGCTAAAGCTAACGTTAGCAGATAGTGACAATGTATGCTAGCTAGCTAGCTCAACGATTCCTTAAATAATATTGCCACAGAAAAACTTTTCAGTTCACATCACGCTCTGCCGCTCCGACAGGGAGCTCTGCTCTGAACACCTGAACGGCCCGTTCTAACAGCTGTTCACCAGCGGTCCAGTCTGTGCCGCAGTGACTCCGGACGCACAGTTAATATTAACGAACGCACCCGTAGGTAATGTAGCTGCTGAAGCTAGACCATCATCTCGGAGCAGCAGAGCCTTATTATACATCCATGAGCAGAGCCGACAGGCAGGAAGACTCGAGCACACAGCTCGTACTTCATTATAATATATAAAAAAAGAACACCACGCGTGTCATGATGGCACATAACAGCTCACGGCCGCAGATTACTCCGGGTCCCAGCCCCCCCCATACCCCAAAAATATTTGTATTGCAGATCTACATGAATTACACAAACGACTTATTTTGGATTCAAAACGGCGAATTTCGCCGAAAGGTGACAAGTTTGCATCACTGAACATAGACAGAGCACAACTGAAACATAACATCTGAAACGATGTAACAACATAATACACTTGTGGGGATGCTTGGGATGTGAGGAGTGAGGGACACGGCTTAGAACGGGCGTGTCGCCTGGCAGGACAGGAGAGTGTGTGCACCAGTCTGCCTTGATCTATGAATTCCTGTCCGTGACACTCACTGCTGCCCACAGCTGTTTTATAGAAGGAAATTCCTTCACTTCATGAAAGTATTTTAACCACACACACCTCTACTACACACACATGACGGGTGTTATTTTCCCCATAAGGAACAAGTCGCTGCAAATTATCCCGCTTATTACACGGCCAAATTCTCAACAAAGTAACGACATGACTCCCAATATTAATTGAAATGCTTTTATGGATTTAGATTTTTTTTTTATTGATTTAAAAAATAGTTGTATGTATTGATTTAAAAAATAGTTGTATGTATTGATTTAAATTGACATGCATCCGCTAAGAAAAATAGTCCGTTGTTACAGTTTTTTAAACAGTCTGAATGAAACGGCAGCTCTCAGCTGTGTATTTACACAACTAATGGCCCATCAACCACAGCTCTCTCCCCCCCCCTCCCCCCTTGATCTTTCTTCTCCAGCAGCTAAATTAACGGTAGGTTACTCTGAGTGACAAGCTTACAGTTAGACACAACACTGTCATTGCAAGTGACGCTCAGTTAGTTGACTTTTATGTTCAACTGCTAAATTCGTTACTGATAAAAAAAGGGCTTCTACTGTAGCTAATTACCTTAACACTAGAACCGCCAGAGGTTTTTGTATAGGCCTACCTAAACCCGTCAAATCCCGCTATTAGAATGCAATTTTTAACAACATAGGGTGCTACATAACACACTTTCAGGAAAAGTCAGGGACTGGGAGACTTTAATATTTTATTGAAAAAAAGTTACATTGCACACACACAACAACACATCACACAAATTGACCCGATTGGCGGTTCTAGTATTAAATAAACTCACTAATTAATGAAATCAGTTCAATACGCATTATTCTTATTCTTATCATTCTTTATGAGCGCAGAAATAGTCTTAAAATCAGATCTGTTTTTTAAATGAAATCTGACGGCAGGCAGTTAGCTCTGATCACCTATGATAAATGCGCCGCACCTAATCGCTGGCCATTCAGCCACAGACACTGTTCGAAATGGGGGGGAGCTAGGAGGAGCTTGGCTCCCCCGAAGAGGGAGGGAGCTCCCCTGAAGGCTGACTTTGAGATAAATAGGGGGAGCCCAAAACAGTCGTGCATATTTGTGTCACACAGATTAGAAATGTTGAGTTTCTGTAAATAACAGTTCTTGAAATAAATAATAGTTATTGTTCATTACAGTTTCTGAATATTTGTTTTATATTTGTGAATATGTCTGGGTGTTGCCATCTGTATGTGGCAGCGCTGCATTCTTACTTACGTTGCTATGATTATGGCGGTGATGCCGGCGCGGTATTTGAAATGTTCATATTGATATTTTTTTAACTCTGGCTGTGTAATAAAAAAATATGGCAAAACGAAAACAGCCAAGCGTCACAGCTTTTGGATTCACAAGCAAAGAAGCGAAGGAGTCTAAAAATGACAACGTGAACGGAAAACAACTTTTAGTTGGCCGGCTGTAAGCGGCGTTAGGGTCGAGTTTGACAGCTCCACACCGAGGGAGAGGCCTGCCGATGCGGAGCCTGAAGAGGCTTCAACAACGGCCACATCCGCCGGCATAGTGACACCGTCTGTATTAGTAGAAGGGTGTTTTTATAGCAATTGATCGCATCCGCGCTGCTGCGCCAGTCAACAGAGCGTGCGTGTGACATATTTAGAAGCAGGATGTGCTCTGAAAAATAGGGCTCCCCGAAAGCAAATGGGTAATTCGAAAACTGACAGAGCTCCCTCTATACAAATCAAACTGTAGAAGGTGTGAAAGCACCTATTGTTTTAAATAATGGTCGGAATGTGACCTGTGAGCCTTCTGAATTACCGTGGGACAGCACATTCTAAACTAAAATGTTCAATCAATAAAGTAACATCTTATCTTATCTTAATAATATCTTCATATTAATAATAATAATAAATCATACAGTATGTGTCCGAAAGGGAGCAGGAGGAAGCAAACACAAAAATATACTGCATATTAAAGCAAACGATTGTAAAGGTTAAAGTATGAGCATAACAAATAAAGAAGTGTAATGTAAACATTTACATTATGATTATTTAATATATAAAGACTATATATTATTGAATTACAAGATTAGATATACTTTAGTTGATCTAAAATATTGATGTGTTAAAATGCTCTTCAAAACACAACTGAAAGTCCATGAAACTTGTCTTTCTGTATCTTGAATGAAGCGCCATCTCCTGGTTAAAACCTGAAATTGAAAATCTGGCAACGCCCTCTTGGAAAATAGTGGGAGGGCTTAACATTCCTCTATACTGGTCTTTGGCTGGTGGTAGGCAGGAAGCTGGAGTCAGAAATTCAGTGCTCCATCTGTACATGGTCGGTGGTGCGGTGTTTTGGAAGGAAGCCAATTTGATTTTTAGTCAAGAACACACACACACACACACACACACACACACACACACACACACACACACACACACACACACACACACACACACACACACACACACACACACACACACACACACACACACACACACACACACACACACACACACACACACACACACACACACACACACACACACACACACACACACACACACACACACACACACACAAAATGGCGGCTTCACAAAACTTTTCAGAGTTTTACGGGACGTGGTTTGCAATTCGCCCAGCCAATCAGAAATTGGAACCTTTTTCTCCCCAGGAAAGTCCCTGCTCTCTTCCCAGAAGTCCCAGATCTTTTTGGTGTGAACGCAAAATCCCAGGAACTATCGGAACCATTCCTGGGAAAAGTACTCCGGTGTGAAAGCCTATTGTTCTTTCTAGCCATTCTCTTTTATGGCTGCCAATTTCAAAGGCAAGTTTATGGTCACTCATGGCGCATTTCCACTATAGCGCGGAGCTCGCTTTAAGCGTGCCGTGCCCGGCCTGTTTTTGGTTGCGTTTCCACTTGGCGTAGTTCCGGCTAGCGAGTACTATTTCACAGTTTTTCTGGCCCCATAAAATCGAGGTTCTTTCCAGGCCAACAACCAGGCTGAGTCGGGCTGAGTATGCTAAACTGGAGGGAGAATCACTGGCAAGGAGGCTACAACCACAACAAATTGAATATATTTGAATTGATTTAATTGTAATACACGTTTCAAAATGATGTCGAAGTAACAACATACTGATACCGGTTAGTAAAAACAATGAATTAATGCTTTGACAAGTCTGCAGACAGACGGCAGGCGGAAAAACCTTTTAAAATGCGTGTTTTCTGAATGGAGATCGGCTAAACTAACGCAGTACATGCTCCGACCGTCCACACTCACAACAACGGCCTATACAGACATAAATAAACCAGCGACTGTATTCACCATGACAGACAGTCTGTGGATTGTACTTGATTAACTTTTGTCTAGTTTCTGAACAGATATGAGGAGCTGTGAGCTTGAGTGCTAACAGCTGATGTTGTTTTTCTGTAGTTCTCATTGAAGATGACGTCACGGCTCCGCCTACACTGCGTTACTATAGTTACTGCCCCAGCTACTAAACTGTACTGGAAGCGCAGCATAAAGTGAGCTAGTCCTAACAAGGCCTAACGAGGCCTAGCCATACCGAGCGAGGCCCTGTAGTGGAAATGCGCCATCAGTCTATATCTAGTAAGGGTTTGTCTTGTTATTGGATGTTTTATTTGGTTCAAATATTGGGCTAATTGAAATTCTCTGTTCAGAAAATTATAGCATTCTAGTTTATGTATTGCTTGGATTTCTGTTTTCCACTGCTTAGAATATCTTAGTTTATTATCTTTGTCTATTTGTTTTACTTGTGGGTTGGGAATTATTTTCATAGCATCACTTTGACATAATGTTCCATTCAAGGTATATTTATCTGGGTTCAGATAGCTTCGCTGTTCTAAGTATGCATTGTGTTGGTGTGAATCTGAATCTATCAAATGGTTCCACAAATGTTTTAATTAAGAGGGGAAATTGTCCCAGTTCTGCTCTGCAGCCATGGTTTGGACAAATTCTGTGGACTCTCAGTATGTTTTTACAGAACTCAAGATACACTTTTTCAAATTTGGTTTGAGTCCCAATGCTCTTGTTTTAATCAATCTCTCTCTCTCTCCAAAATGTATTCACTTCAGGTTTACGAAAGTAACTATAATCAGATTGGTTCATGTGTTGCTCTCGGGCACGCTGCCTACCGTAGCTCCTCTTTCAGACGGGACAGTTTGTCGTGCAGCCGATCATTCTTCACCTGAATGGGGTTGTTGGGAACGAACCAGGCAGCAATGAACTTGCACACCACCACAACATGCTACAGGAAAACAAAAGAGAACATACACAGAAACTATTTCACTGCGTTCTTCAGTTCATATGGACAGCACTGACGAATAAATTATGGAGTACACACCTCAAACAGGATGACGAAGGCAAAGCGCACAGCCAAAACCAACCAGAACTGAGAAGTCAGATTGTAGTCTTCATCACTCCTGTAGTCTCTGTAGCTGCAGGCACACACCACACAGAGAGTCCTGTTTATTACATGAGTGACAGGTTTGTCTTTAATAGTTGGATTGAATCTCCTCACCTGCACTGCGTGACATTAAAGCCGCCTGTGATCATCTGATCTGGAATAAAGTCAGTTCTAACTGCCTGGTGTCTTACAAAAGCCGTGGAGAGAGTGTCATTTATGTAGCCCTGCATGCAGCTGCAAAGAGATCACAACCCATCATGGTGACACACTATACAGTTGGCCGACGTGTAAACATACATTATTCCCAGCCGTTACAGAACTCACTGTGTGGAAAGTGCTTCCATTAGCACAGGGGCCATAACGATAACGGTAAACAAGGCGTGGAATGAAGTCTGAGGAGACTCCAATAACCAAACCATTAGCAATCACTGCTAACACACCGATGACCTCCAACACCTTTGTCCACACACCTGCAGACAGAGGACAGTGCTGTTACACTCACACACCTGCACACAGCATAATCAACGGCTGACTGAAGGAACTACCAGAGAGAGGTATTGTCATAGGTTATAAAAAAGAGAAACAAGTAACTTTGTATCATCATCATCGAAAAAAACTGACTCATCCAAATATGATTCATGCATTATGTTAGGAAGCGTGGTGAAAAGACGATCTTCTACGTGAAACAGCATTCAGGAGTCTTCAGATCACATGGTGGCAGATTTTCTTACCATCCTAACAATTATTCTTAGCCATTTCAATCTGTGAGATGTTTTTACTAACTGACACACAAACAAGATACACATACAGTTTGTTTAATACATTCATTAGATGCCTGTACATGTTTCAGTATAGGTGAATGTTATTGCAACAGGATGTGAAAAGTTTCCTGTGGAGTGATCCTTTATTTAAGGTTCTTTTATGGGCTACTGCTCTCATGTATTATTACAGTAACAGACACACAGCCTCACCAATGTCGTTGGTCTTTCTAGGGACCAGCCGGCGCTCCAGGCGGACCATTTTGATGGCGTCAAGACGGATCTCGAAAATGTTATTGATGAGAGCAAGCAGGGGGGCCAGGGGGAACGCTGCCACGAATATGGTGGTGAAACTGAACTGGACCACTGGAGGGGAGGGACAATAAGTACAATGGAAAGGTAATTATTCAAGGAATGTGGAAAGTGCATTATGAATAACGGAAAAAAGTTCTGAGAAATGGGTGTTGTTTAAATACTGTTGCATAAGAAAGAATAATAGGATTTACCACTTGAGGATTTTCTATATACAGCAGGCAACACATATTGAATTATGTTCACTTATGTAAGTTCTGAAGTGGCTTTACTTACCTACTTATTTGTTTATATTGTATTCTAGTACAACTAATGTGTGCTTTTCTTCTATATTAATATGTTAGCTTATTGTGTATTATTACCTGTCATGCTACTTTTGCAAGTCATTTCAAGCCTTTCATTAGAGTGAGCGTATGCAGAAGCGTGCGGCCGCCTGAAAAAATCTATTTTAGTGTGGACGTTCTGAGCACTTTAAGATGAAATGATTTCAACTTTTCAAAAAACATCAACAACCTCACTGTAGAAATTGGAGGAAAATCTGATTTGAAACGAAAAATGATCATAATTCAGATCTGCTGGGCAGACCCTGATGTGTTGCACTTTAATATGCATGACATTTACTTCAATATGTACAACATTTAGTTTAATATTTATAATCTTTATTTTCATGCAGTATGTACGACGTGAGTGAGTGTTATACTTTTATCTCCGTGTGCAGATCTTCCTCCTCGCTGTAAGGCTGTGAGACGGAGCGGTGATAACCTCATTCAAACTTAGTGTGAGAGCAACAATCCTCCAGTGGATGTTCATGCAGCAATGTCAAATTAATATATAGCAGCATAAACAGACAATCCAAAGGAGCGATGCTAGTTTTTCACAGTGATGGTTCATTGTACAGATATTGTTGTCATAAAAACAGTAGAAGTGCCGAGAGTTTTTTTTTCTTCTATAGGCCTATAGCATAGGGAGAGCAAATCCAAATAGCCTTTATTTGATAATAGGTTTTAATTCCTTAATTTTGAAAGTGTTATTTATTTGTTATTACTTTTGCTAGTCTTCTTAACAACAAATCTCATTTCTAAAGAGGAAACGTTTTTGTATAGTTCTGCCCTCGAGTCTGTTCTCGTATTATGCCCATGCACAAACAAACTCTTCAAATCAAGATAACTTAACCTAGTGCAGACATTGCAGATGTGTCAGGACGTCACAAGGATGTTGCACAAGGATACAATCCCTCGTGGAGCTAGAGAGTTGGGTTTTTGGTTGTGAGTGTCAGCGCAGACTGTGGACATACCCATCTCCAGGAACTCATTGAACAGACTGAAGGCATCCGTGTGGGCCAGGTGATAATTAGACAGCCAGTGGCGAAGTTTGCAGACGTCACATGGTTCAATGCGTCCCTGTTCGTCACGGCAGGCCTTCCTGTAACAGTGACCACACTTCCTCTGCAGCTTCTTTGCTGTTTTTCTTCTCAGACAGCTCTTTAACCAACTGGAAAACACAACGTTTTGACAGGAATGCAAAGTAACTGTGATTTTATTCAATGGACACTATAACCATTGTTGCCTAATAGTAGATCCTAAATGAAAATACAGCACACTCACGGCACAATGAACTCAAAAATGTTGTTGAGAGTCTGTTTGAGCAGCATGATAACAGCCATCTGGATGAAGAGGTCTGTCAAACAACCGCTAGGATGGCACTACAACACACACAAAATATATCATAGAATAAGAAATGTGGTGCAAACATGCTTTATGAAAGACAAAAAATAACTAAAACCCTAAACTAAAACTAAAGTCTCCTCACCTCCTCCAGTCTCCATCCAGCGATACGGACATAGTTCCCTGGATGGCCGTTAATCCTGTGACAACAAAACTTTAGCTTCACATCAACAAAGAGCATTTTGAAACTGGCTACAGTCCTCCTGTACTACAGTACATGAGACAGCAGTACGTGCTGAGGAAAAAGGGACAATAAGAGGTTTGATTTTTAAATGTTGACAGCGGCTTTGTCAATGCTTTATCTAAGTGTCGGATATGTGCTGGACTTCATGAGATAATTTGGAAATAGTCAAAACTAAGCTGATCTGTTATAATATCTAACTACTCCGTTATTGGCATTTCTATATTACAACACCACACATGTTTGTTTTATCTCGCCCCAAAATAAAAGTAAATATAAGTATTTTAAACTTGTGGTTGATCATGGTTAATAACAGTATTATTTGGATTAACACATTTGTTTGCCCAATTGACACCAATAGTATTAATCTATTATTTCAGATGGAGATATAATGTTTTAGCTACTCAGCTATGAGTTATTTATAAAAAGCGGGAGCAACATGGAGGAGAAGTGGGCTAAGTTCACATCTCCAATGAAGTTGGGACGTTGTGTAAAACATAAATAAAAACAGAATACATGATTTGCAAATCCTTTTCGACCCATATTCAATTAAATAGACTACAAAGACCAGATATATATCTACTTTAAGTTTTTATGCAAATATTCAGTAATTTTTTATTTGATTCCTGCAACACGTACAAAAAAGCTGGGACAGGGGCAACAAAAGACTGGGGAAGTTGAGGAATGCTGAAAAAACTCCTGTTTGGTGCATTCCACAGGTGAATGGGTTGATTGGAAACAGGTGAGTGTCATGATTGCGTATAAAAGGAGAAACCCAGTGGAGCTCAGTCGTTCACAAGCAAGGGTGGGCGAAGTTCACTACTTTGTGAACAACTGCGTGAGCAAAAAGTCCGACAGTTTAAGAACAATGTTTCTCAACGTACAATTGCAAGGAATTTAGATGACTATGGGCAGCGTATTACCTCTTTGGAGTCGAATGCGGATTTGGTCGACGGGCGCCTGTCGACTTTGGAAGCTACATACGCGGCGCTAGCCACTAGCAATGCTAAGCTACGGGCGAATACTGCAGACCTCAAGGCCCGCAGCCGCCGAAAGAATATCCGCATCATTGGTCTCCCGGAGTCGATTGAGGGCCCGCAACCTTCTTCTCCAACCTACTACCCCAGCTTCTGGGGGACCAAATCCTGCCTACTTCTCCTGAACTGGTCCGGGCTCACAGGTCGTTAGCCGCGAAGCCAAAGCCTGGGGACAGACCAAGGCCTGTCATCATCCGATTCCACAACTTCCAGACCAAGGAAAGTGTCATCCGTGAAGCCCAGAAAATGAGAGCGGACCTACGGTACGAGGGGAAACCGATTGCCTTCTACGAAGATTATATTCCCGAGGTTGTGATGCAGCGAGCTCTGTACCGCGAGGTGATGGCGCAGCTGTATAAACTCGGACTTAGGCCTACTCTCCAGTACCCGGCCAAGCTGATGATTACGGCGGAGAATGGAGACAAAGTTCGGCTGTCATCTGTCGAGGAAGCTAAGAAGTATCTTGCCGCTAAACAGAGGTAGCATGCACTGCTATAAAACACAGTAGCTATGTTCGGCCCACCTGCTAACTTGCCACATTACTGAGTGGTCTAACTTAGCTGCTCGTTAGCATAGCCCGGACTGCACTATTGTTACGCTGAACTGTACGGTGACTAGTCATGCTACTCTACGAAGGACTCCCTGTAAGCTAATTTTTACGTAGACTGGTCACTGTTTCTAAATATAGCACTTTAAGTTGAATGTCAGTCTCACTGTTTACATACGTTCGTGATTAGCTGGTTGTGCTCAGATAATTGGTGTTATTCTGCGAGGTTGATGTCGGTTATGGCAGCTAACTCAGGGGTTTTTAATGGGGAATTTATTCACTGTTCAATGTAGAAGGAACAGAGATTAAGTAAGGGAACGATAGGACTGACCCACATCAGAAAGGTTTGTATCCAAGGAGATACACATGTTTGATCAAGGGTGTAACTTTGGTTTGAGAAGTGGGGGGGAGACAAAACAGGGTGTCCTCCGCAATGAAACATTGTTCTCGATTTAATTCCATTTCCTGTCTTTCTACACATATATATTAGGGACTATGGTGTTAATTAATCCAAGAAAAATGTGTAGTGTATATAATGAGTGTGCAAATTTATCTATCCATGAACCTGTTTTATTTGTGATTACCTCACATCCTATAGGGGGGTCCGGGGGCATGCACCCCCGGTAAGATTTTTTTCTTTAAATTGAAGTTAAATGCATCAATCTGGTGCACAAATTAAGTTATTTATGGATACAGCTCTCAACACTCATATGAAACAGACCTGTATATATTTCAATACTCCAAAAACCATTAAAATATTCTCACAACCAATAACACATCATTGATATACTGCATATTTTACTAATCACTCCCCTTTCAAACTGTGTTTTTAATTCTTTACTGACATTGGAATATTTTTTTTACTTATTTTGAACAACTATATTAAATAGATGGACATATTTGTTTAGACCAAACCGTTTGAGACCACCTGAGATAACTTAGACTAAAGTTTACAATATTATCACTCAGCGAGTCCTTTACCTCCCTGAGCTGATGTTACCTCAGCCTCTCAGTCCGACAGGAGAGGACTCTCCCTCTCCTTATTGTTGAAACAGCTTCTAATCTCCGTTAGCTCCGAGCTAGCACCAGATGCTAACAACAACCCCCGTAACTCTCTCTGTCTCTCTCTGTCTCTCTCTCTCACACAAAATGCGCTCCTGCCACACACACACAGACGCTCCTCCATGACCACTTTTACTTGCGTAAAAAAAAACACATTTGAAAAGTGGGGGGGACACAAACTGGATTTTGAAAAGTGGGGGGGACATGTCGCCCCTGTCCCCAGTGGAAATTACGCCCATGTGTTTGATGTTCCCAATGGGACTGGGGTTTGCTGTGTGTGTGTGTGTGTCTGTTTCTCCCCCCCCTTTTCCTGTTTTCTCTCTCCCCCTCCCCTTTTATTTTATTCTCTGCTCAGATTATGCCACAACTTAAAGGACTATGTCAGTGAGTGGTAGAAATATCCGGTTTATTTCCTGGAACGTTAAAGGGATGAACAATATCACTAAAGACAACAAGGTAATTTCACATTTGCAACACCTTAGAGGACACATCTGCTTTTTACAAGAGACACACCTCCATATGGCGGAAATGTCTCGCGTCAGGAGGCCATGGATGGGTCACTTGTGTCATTCAAGGTTTTCCGAGAGGGCTAGAGGGGAAGCTATCATTACACACAGGGATATTGCCATTGAACTAAACACTACTATATCTGATCCGAACGGCCGGTACGTTATAGTATCTGGCAAATTACAAAATACTCCTGTGGTCCTGGCCTTGCTATATGCTCCAAATTGGGACGATGACAAAATCATATCCAAATTCTTTACTTCTATACCTAATCTCAATGAGCATCAAATTATAATTGGAGGTGACTTTAATCTGGTCCAGGATATAGAGCTTGATAGATTGTCCACTAAGCAGTCTACTCTATCTAAATCGACCAAAGTCTTAAAATTTCACGCCGACCAGCTGGGCTTGAGGGACCCGTGGAGGACTAAGTTTCCCTCCAGTAAAGTTTTCTCTTTCTTTTCACATGTCCACCACACTTACTCACGGATAGACTTCTTCTTACTTGACGATAAACTATTACATAACGTTCTTTCCTGTGAATACCATAGCATAGTTATCTCCGACCATGCAATGGTCCAATCCATTTTCCCCATGGTAGACCACCCTCTAAATTCTGGAGATTTAGCCCTCATTTGCTGTCCGAACCCAAATGTAAGGCTTTTCTTGCAACACAAATCACATTTTTCATCATTTCTTTCGACAGAAATTTCAGCTGATATCCGAAATTTAGACAGCCAATACTCGGTTAATCCCACCTCTATTTTGTATAAAAAACGGCTTCAGCTTCAATCTCAATATGATCTGTTATCAACTGGTAAGATCGAGAGCCAACTTCTGCAAACCAGGCAACGATTTTTTGAGCAGGGAGATAAGGCAGTTAAACTGCTTGCATATCCATCGCGAGTGACCGGTGCCTCCAGGTTGATCCCTAGAGTGAAGTCGCCAACAGGTGATATTACAACAGACCCTGCTGAAATCGGTAGTATCTTCTCAGACTACTATTCTGAATTATACACCTCAGAGTCTTCTCCACAGGATTGGGATAACCCTAACCCCTTAGACACTCTAGCTTATCCCTAAGTTGATGGAAGAGGTTCTGGTGATCTGGGAGCTCCGTTAACCATCTCTGAAGTAACAGAGGCTATCAAATCTTTACAGAGCGGTAAATCGCCTGGTCCTGATGGCTACTCCACTGAGTTTAAAAAAAGTTTTTGTTCTGTACTTTCCCCGATCCTGGTGAGTTTATTCAATGATGCCTTTCTGAAAGGCGGGTTACCACCTACTTGGTCTGAGGCATCAATCACTCTATTGTTGAAGAAAGATAAGGACTCACTCTTGTGTGGCAGTTACCCGCAAAATAAAGCAAAAGTCGAGACAACTTGAATGGATATGGCGTTCCACTAAACTTGAAGAATCTCGTTTAATTTGGCATATTACTCTCAATGAATATAAGAAAGCACTGCGTAAAGCGAGAGCATTACATTGCATTTAGCTGACGCTTTTATCCAAAGCGACTTAAAATAAGTGCATTCGACCAACAAAATACAAACTTGAAGAAAACAGAATCATATAAGTACATCAGGTTTCATAGAGCTAAAACATTTCAAGTGCTACTCAACTGGCTTTAGATAAGCCAGTCCTTTAAAATAATTATTAACAAAGCACCTATATCAGGGATGGCAAACATACGGCCCGCGGGCCGGATCCGGCCCGGGAAGCATTTCAGCTTGGCCCACGGAGCTGAAGGACTTTGCTAAGTAGGCTGTGAGGAGGGAAAAAAAACTGCTATTTTGAATCCTTCCACTAGTGGGCGCACTACCGCACCGGTACCAGTGAGAGCGCAGCCAGACTGTAAAACAAGTGATGAGTAAGAGTAGTGATTGCAGTCAATAACCTCTGACACCCTCATCCCCAAATGTCTCTGTCAAAAAAGAGAAAAGTGGACACGGAGTGCCGAGTTTTCCAAGAAAAATGGACTGCATCCTATTTTTTTACAGAGGTAAATGGAAAACCTGTATGCTTGGTGTGTTCGCAGCAAGTTGCTGTGCTCAAAGAATATAATATTCACCGCCATTATGAGACTCACCATGGAGAGAAATATGACTGCTTGCAAGGACAATGGAGAAAAGAAAAAGATAAATGGCCTGCTATCAGGTCTAAATAAACAACAGGCCATTTTTACCCGGAGCCGAGATATAAGTGACGCAGCAGTGAAAGCCAGCTATCTCATCGCTAACGAAATAGCATCAGCCTCAAAGCCATACTCTGAGGGTGAGTTTGTGAAAACATGCATGCTGAAGGCTGCAGAAATTGTGTGCCCTGAGAAGCGACAAGCTTTTGCCAACATTAGTCTAACGAGGAATACAGTGAAGGATAGGATTGCCGATCTTTCAACAGATTTGGATAGCCAGAAAAAAACAAAAGTCAAGTCATTCGTAGCATTTTCAGTTGCAATCGATGAGAGCACTGACATTACAGATGTTGCTCAACTGGCCATATTAATTTGTGGTGTTGATGAGACTTTGATGGTCACCGAAGAGTTCCTTGAGTTGGTTCCTATGACAGACACCACTAAAGCGGATGACATTTTTAGCGCTCTCGTTGAAGCACTGGACAGGGTTGGAGTGGACTGGACCCGTGCTGTCAGTCTGGCTACAGACGGCACGCCATCAATGAATGGGAAAAAAGCAGGTGTTGCAACGAAATTCAGGGAGAAAGTACAAGCAGCAGATGGAGGAGATCGTTTTTGGACATTCCACTGTATTTTGCTCCAGGAGGCATTGTGTTGCAAGTCGTTAAAAATGGATCACGTCATGAAAGTGGTTGTTCAAACGGTTAATTTCATCCGAGCCAGAGGGCTGAATCACCGTCAGTTCGACAGCCTCCTCAGTGATAAAGACATCACCTGTAGCCTACCATATCACACTGAAGTAAGGTGGTTGAGCCGAGGTGCCGTGCTGAAGCGTTTTTCTGATCTACGCAAGGAAATTGGACATTTCATGGAGAAAAAGGGTAAGCCAGTGCATGAATTAAAAAAAAAACAGAATGGCTGCAGGACCTTGCATTTATGGTGGATATTTCAGAGCACTTGAATAATCTGAACATAACGATGCAAGGTCGCGAAAAAGTTGTCACAGAATATTATGACAGCATACGCGCATTTAAGTTGAAGCTGGCTTTGTGGGAGACACAGCTGTCAAGTGGTGACCCTGCTCATTTCCCTCATCTAAGAAATGTGCATATGACCGGAGTTACTGCTGACATGAGACGGTACAAAGACAAATTACGGAATTGCTGCGGGAGTTTGAGCGGCGGTTTCAGGTCTTTGGTGAGCTTGAGACAGAGTTTGCAGTTTTTCACTCGCCATTTGCAGTTAAGGCTGCGGATCTGCCCGTCGACATACAACTTGAGATAATCGACTTACAATGTGATCAGGATTCAAAGGACAAATTTGCCTCGTCGGACTTGGGCACATTTTATCGGTATCTTTTGCCAGGATACCCCAAATTGACAGCCCTGGCAGCAACGGTTTTGAGCATGTTTGGGAACACCTACCTTTGTGAACAGGTTTTCTCTGTAATGAACATTACTAAAAAAAAGCTGCGCTCAAGACTCACACACAAGTGCCTGAATGAAATAATCAAATTGGCTGCTAGTCAGGATTTTAAGCCTGATATTGATGCCCTTGTGAGGGCTAAAAGATGTCAAGTTTCATGAGCAAATTAATCAGTTCTGTGACCTCAGTTCTGTGAAAATAAGAACCTACTGAAATATTTGAAAATGTTATATTATTCTGTCACTGAAAATTGTGTATTATAATGTCAATCAGCGGCTTCAATAGGCAAAAAATAGTTTGATTTGATGTGACACTGTGGCTGCACTGCCAATATAAAAATTCTATATTTTCAAGGCAAGGGAGGTAACTCAAACTCCTCACTTAATAGCTCCCACGTTTTTATTTGCATTTTGTGGTGAGTCAGTTCAGGTGGAAACTGTGATCTGTTGTAAAGAACATGTGTGTAGCACTTGAAATTGCACTTGTTTGTCTTAATACAGTACATTTCAGTTTGTTCATAACGTTTTGCGTCTCATTACATGTGGACATTTTCCGAATGACTTGTAGCTACTTATTTGCACTTAAACAGAAATATTGTCGTTATGTAGGGCCTGTGGGTTATTATGCTATGATGTTACTGGTCCGGCCCACTTTAGATCAAAGTGGGCAGTATGTGGCCCCTTAACTGAAATGAGTTTGCCACCCCTGACCTATATAGTATCGCTCAAAGCGGAGTCGAGAGAGATGAGTTTTCAGTCTGCGCCGGAAGATGTGTAAGCTTTCTGCTGTCCTGATTTCAATGGGGAGCTCATTCCACCATTTTGGAGCCAGGATAGCAAACCCACATGTTTTTGCTGATGGGAACTTAGGTCCCCCTCGCAGTGAGGGTGCAGCGAGCCATTTGGCTGATGCAGAGCGGAGTGCACGCGCTGAGGTGTACAGTTTAACCATGTCCTGGATGTAGGAAGGGCCAGATCCATTGGTACGCAAGTACCAGTGTCTTGAAGTGGATTCTAGCAGTTACCGGAAGCCAGTGAAGGGAGCGGAGGAGCGGCGTGGTGTGGGAGAATTTAGGAAGGTTGAAGACCAGACGAGCAGCTGCATTCTGGATGAGCTGCAGAGGTCGGATGGCACATGCAGGTAGACCAGCCAGGAGGGAGTTGCAGTAGTCTAGGCGTGAGATGACAAGAGCCTGGACCAGAACCTGCCTCGCTTTCTGGGTCAGCTGGGGAAGTATCCTCTTGATGTTGTAAAGAGTGTACAGCCGCGGGTTGTTGCAGCGATGTTTGCAGTGAAGGACAGTTTGTTATCTAGGGTCACACCCAGATTCCTTGCAGTCTGAGTCGGGGAAACAATAGAGGTGCCGATGTTGATTGTTAGGTCAAGAGTGGGACAATCTTTTCCCGGAAGAAAAAGCAGTTCAGTCTTGTCAAGGTTGAGCTTGAGGTGGTGAGCAGACATCCACCGAAAGATGTCTGCTAGGCAAGCAGAGATGCGTGCAACAACCTGGGTCTCTGAGCGGGGAAAGGACAGAATTAATTGGGTGTCGTCAGCTTAGCAGTGGTATGAAAAACCATGCGGGCTAATGACAGACCTGAGCGAGTTTGTGTACAGGGAGAAGAGGAGGGGACCGAGAACAGAGCTCTGAGGGACCCCTGTAGTTAATTGACAAGGGTCGGACTCCGACCCTCTCCAAGTAACCCTGTAGGTGCGATCTTTGAGGTATGAGGTGAGGAGGGAAAGTACAGAGCCTGAAACTCCAAGTTCTTGGAGAGTGCGAAGGAGGATCTGATGGTTCACCGTGTCGAATGCAGCAGACATGTCCAGAAGGATGATGACAGAGGAGAGGGAGGCATCTTTAGCAGTGTGCAGTTCCTCAGTGACAGCAAGGAGGGCAGTTTCTGTGGAGTGACCTGCCTTGAAACCACACTGGTGCAGATCCAGAAGGTGGTTCTGATGGAGATAACAGGAGAGTTGTTTAAAGACAGCGCGTTCAAGTGTTTTAGACAGGAACGGGAGTAGCGAGGCAGGCCTGTAGTTTATAACATCAGACGGGTTGAGAGTGGGTTTCTTTAGGAGAGGGTTTACTCTTGCCTCCTTGAGAGTGTTTGGAAAGTGTCCAGAAGTTAGAGAAGTGTTGATGAAATGGGTGAGAAACGGTAGAATATCAGGAGCAATAGTCTGAAGGAGGTTTGAGGGGATAGGGTCCAGAGGACAGGTGGTAGGACGGGCAGAGGTAACGAGGGTAAGAACCTCACTTGGAGAGAGAGGGGAAAAGGAGGTCAGTGTGTGGGTGAAAGGTGGGTCGGGTGACCCAGCGGTGAGTAAAGGTGAGTCAGAAAAAGAAGACCGAGTATCATCAACCTTTTTTTCAAAGTGGTTAACAAAGTCGCTTGACAGAAGGGAGGAGGGGGAAGGGGCTTTGGGGGGGTCCAAGAGGGTGGAGAAGATGGAAAATAGTTTTTTGGGGTTGGAATAGGAAGATTGGATCTTATCTTGAAAGAAAGTGCTTTTTGCCTGAGAGATCAAAGTAGAGAAAAAGGAGAGGAGAGCCTGATAGGTTAGGAGGTCGTCATGGTGTTTGGATTTCCACCGTTCCCGCTCTGCTGTCCGAAGGATGGTTCTATTAGCACGCAGTGCGTCATTTAGCCAGGGAGCAGGAGGGGACTGACGAGCCTGCCGAGATGTGAGAGGACAGAGAGAGTCCAGAGAGGATGAGAGAGTAGAGAGGAGAGTTTCTGCAGCAGAGTTTGGAGGCAGGAGTTGGAACGAGTCAGAGGAAGGGAGGGCTGAGAACACCGATGAGGCAAAGGTAGAGGGGAAGAGGAAACGGAGGTTACGGCAGAGCTAGAAGAGATTAGTTTGTTATGTTTGGAAAGGGGTAGAGAGAATGAAATGAAGAAGTGATCGGATGTGCGAAGCGGGTTTACAGAGAGGTTAGAAGTAGTGCATTTCCTTGAGAATATGAGATCAAGGACATTGCCAGCTTTATGAGTTGGTTGTGATGGAGACAGTGAGAAAGCAAAGGAGGCTAAAAGAGATGTTAGTTCAGATATCTTCCCAGTCTGGAGGTTGAAGTCTCCGAGAAGTACAGCGGGAGGGCCAGTTTCAGGGATGTGTGAGAGGAGATTATCTAACTTCTCCAAGAAGTCTCCCAAGGCGCCTGGTGGACGGTAGAGAACAACAATGGTTAATTGTATAGGATGGGTTACTGTGACGGCATGGAATTCAAAGGTGGACGGAGTGAAGTTAGGTAGCTTGAAAAGGGAAAAGCTCCAGTTGGGAGAGAGCAGGAGACCAGTGCCACCTCCTCTGCCAGAGGTACTGGGTGTGTGGATGAAGGAATATGCTGTGGAGAGAGCTGCTAGGGTGGATGTGTTGGATGGAGTAATCCAGGTCTCTGTGAGAGCAAGGAAATCCAGAGACTGCAGGGAAGCGTAGCCAGAGATGAAGTCAGCTTTAGGAACAGCTGACTGGCAGTTCCACAGGCCTCCTGAAACTAGATATTGGATCTCAGTGGAGCATGTGGGATAGACGAGAGCAAGCCGGTTATATCGATTAGGAGATACACGGGGCCAGTGATAGTTGCGAGAAGACACATAAACAGGAATGGAGAAAATACACATGATTATAGCATGAGGGGCTAAAAAACTAAATAAAATAAAATAAAACACCAGCGATACTTAGCTCAATCTGAGTAGGATTTGCCTCCTCTTTGCCTCCCTCGTGACTCCCGCAGGAATCTAACGGCTTTGTCTGAGGCTGGAGCTAACGCTCCAGGAAAGTTACTTAAAATGGACATTAACCTCTTAACCCCGAGGGTCCCCCCAGTGGACCCCCCCCACCATTTCTTTCGAGACTATGTCTCAGGGCTTCTCAACATCTATGAAACTATTAATGTTCCATACCCTTTTAACGATAAGAAACTCAGCTAACTAACAATATGAACCATTTTTAGCTAAAAGAAACACAAAAGTAATACCAATCCTTTGAATTAGCATGGAGCAAAAAAAAGCTAACTAATGCTAACAGACTTTTTCACAGCACTCACGGCAGCAATGCGCATATTACTTATCGTCACTGCACAAACAAGATATCCAATTAAAGCTGAGACTCCACATATTCCACACATGTAATGTCATCACTGTAGGACCCCGAATTGCGGAGCTATCAGCCAGAAAAGAGAAAGTAAACAACATCCGGTTTAAATCACCCAAATCAACCAATGGGTTCCAGAGATATGGTCCTGCGTAAAGTATGAAGAATGCCAGCCAGCGTAAGAACATTACGCAGCCGACTTCATTTATTGTTTACTACCGTAAGGAAGCAGGAATTGCAGGACCCAGAACGCACGGAGCACAGAGCAGATAACGGAATTGCAGTTTTATTGCTTCTAGATTATCAGAACATTTCAAAGGGGACACAGCCACATTGGATATTAACCTATGGATTAACTACATCATCATTGTTATCGTTTTAATGCCATTGAAGACCAGTTTAGACCAGACAAAGCCAAAGGTATGTAATGTTAGCATTGTGTAGCTATCTTGCGCCACTTGTTTTGATTTACGTTTTTGTTGATAACGTTGTGAGTTTGTATCTTTCAGTGTTGAGGTGGGCACCGTTAGAGTCTGTGTATTTACGATCATAAACGATGTGTTGGATGTACAGCTGGGATAAGTAATAAGGGAGCTAGGAGTGATTTTCAGTGCAGTAATAGGTTAGCAGTTTTCGCTCTGGGCTAATCCAGAGGCTCACTGTTAGCATTGTGGGGCCTTTTTTTTTTCTTTTTTCACAACAGTTGTATTTGGATGGAATGAATACCTGTAGTGACAATTCAAAGTAATACAATTATTTTTACAGTGAAAAGGTCAAATGGAACCGATGGTTCCCAAATTACCCAGAGGTGAGACCGCCTGGACTTTATTTTTCTAAACCTCTCTAAAAAGGTCAAATTTCACTTGTTTTGCATCAATCTTGATACAGGGACTTATTATATGTTATAGTTTGGATTCCTAAAGCTTTTAGTCTACTAACCCATCATTCAAGGGTGGTTTTCACTATAAGTAATGTTTTTTTTTTAGGCGGACATTATAATTTACATGTTTTTACTATGTTCCATCCGAAGTTACTTTAAAATAAAAACATCTATATTGATTCTGACACTTCTACATCCAACTCACAGATGTAACCTTGCTTTGAGAGAAAATATTATTAATTAAGCCCTTTTAGAAGTGTAGATATAGTCTTTGCTGTGTTAGTGGCATTTTGGAGCCTGAAACCTGAAAAACAGGCTCAGGGCTTAAGAGGTTAATGACCTCTTGCCTTTGACCAGTATAGTGTTATCAACAGCTCCCGGAAACGTAAGTTCTAATATTACACTAGATAGTAAACTAGAATGCTTTTCAGCCATAAACCTTGAACAATTAAATTCAATGATTCTCTCTTCTAAACCATCAACCTGTATCTTAGACCCAATTCCAACTAAGCTGTTGAAGGAGGTTTTTCCATTAATTAGCACATCTTTATTAAAGGTGACCTATCATGCAAAATGCACTTTCGTACGTATTTTATACATGAATATGTGTCCCCGGTGTTCCAGGGAACTCACCAAGTGTCAGTAAACACAACCCTCTCTATTTTCCTCCATACCCAAATCTCTTAAAAAGGGGCTGCGATGGATCTGATACAGACTGATCCAGATTTGAACACTTCTATGACGTCACAGAGGTGGCGCTACGGCTATTGGGCCAACTCCACCAATCAGGAGGAGACAGCCACGGACATTGCCGTTCGAAAGCGTTGGAGACGCTGTAGTATATATGCCAGGCCTGTAGACGGGGCTGTTCTCACAGAATCAGCCCATGAAAAGACAGTTTTAAATTGAGCGAACTGAGGAATGGCTAAAATGCATGATCTGTTTGGTATTTTGAAAAATAAAAAGTATAAATATGCCTTATATAGGTACAGTATGGTCCTACACTATATTATTCAAATATAGCATGATAGGTCCACTTTAAATATTATGAATATGTCTTTATTATCAGGCTATGTTCCACAATCATTCAAAGTAGCAGTGATAAAAGCGCTTCTTAAAAAGGACAACCTCGATCCAGAGGTTTTAGCCAACTATAGACCTATTTCTAATCTTACGTTCCTCTCAAAAATTCTTGAGAAAGCAGTCGCAAAACAGTTGTGTGATTACTTAAAAAAACAATGATTTATTTGAAGATTTTCAGTCTGGCTTTACATGGATATAAGCCCCGCCCCCTCTCCAGGCGTCCTGTTTGAATGACAGGAGTAAACAGCTGACACGGCACACACGGCATCTATTGCACGTCTGTCCGTCCTGGGAGAGGGATCCCTCCTCTGTTGCTCTCCCTGAGGTTTCTCCCATTTTTCCCTTTAAACTGTGGGGTTTTCTCCGGAAGTTTGTCCTTGTACGATGTGAGGGTCTAAGGACAGAGGGTGTCGTATTGTCATACTGATATTCTGTACAAACTGTGAAATCCACTGAGACAAATTTAACATTTGTGATATTGATCTATATAAATAAACATTGATTGATTGATTGATTGATTGATTGATTGATTATAGGCCGATATCCCTTTTAGACTTTAAGATCATGGCTAAGGTTCTATCTAGCCGCCTCCAGAGGTTGTTTAGCATTATTTATTCTCCCTCTAATAGTTCCCCTAAAGTTGTTCTCTCTTTGGATGCGGAAAAGGCATTCGACAGAGTAGAGTGGGGATATCTGTTCTATGTACTTAAAACATTTGGTTTCAGCAGGGACTTGGTTTCATGGATTCAACTCCTCTATACATCTCTGGTAGCTTTAGTCAACGGTGTTAAGTCCGGTCTGTTCTCGCTCTGTCGCGGAAATAGGCAGGGTTGCCCTCTATCTCCGTCATTATTTGCGCTCGCCGTCGAGCCTCTAGCCTTATGGCTTCGTAGTGAGGAAGGATTTAGAGGCATCATGCGCTTCGGTTTTTTGCAAAAACTCTTTGTATGCAGATTACCTTTTACTGTACATTTCCAGCCCATCGTCCTCCCTTCCTATAATTCTAAGCATTTTAGAGAAATTTAAGAAGCTATCTGGCTACAAACTCAACCTCCAGAAAAGCGAATATTTCCCTGTTAACACCCTCGCTGAAAAACTTCCCCAAGCTCTCTTTCCTTTTAAGAAGGTCTCAGAGGGATTCAAATACCTGGGTATTCATATTACTAAATTGTTTACAGAGCTTTTTGCCAAGAACCTTAGTCCATTAGTAGAGCGCTTCAAAGCAGACTTAGCTAGACGGTCTTCCTTGCCTTTCTCCTTAATGGGACGCATTCATTTGATAAAAATGGTGGTGCTACCTCGGTTCTTATATTCCTTCCGACACATTCTAATATTTATAAATAAATCCTTTTTCTCAGCACTTGACCAGCAGATTAATTATTTGTTATGGTGCAACAAGAGGGCTCGTATCAGAAGAGTAGTTCTTCAACTCCCCAAGTCTGAGGGTGGCCCTGCCAAATCTCCGCCGATATCATTGGGCATGTAATATTAATAAGCTTCTTTTTTGGAACACTAATTTAGCACAGGGCGAACACCCTCGATGGGCCCAGAAGTAGGCTTCCTCTTCGGGTCTCCCACTTTGGTCGGTGGTATGTTCTCAATTGCCCTTTCCAATTAAAGGGGACTGTGAGACTGACCGTTGAGCGGCCCGACCAAGCAAGGAGGCAGAGGCAGAACGTCCAAAAATATAACCCGGTGTGGGCATTTATTAAAACATTACACACAGCCTCAATCCTGCTGCTGCTGTTTCACGTGAGCCCAGCCTGCAGCCACCAGGATCTCACACACACTACCACTCTCAAGAAACAGCACCTAAATACACACAGACTAACAAGACACAGGTGATGGGGGAGCAATTAGACACAGGTGAGGAGAGGATCAAACACAGGGCACCAGGTGAACACAATCGGATAATCAGCAGGAGGGAACACAGAGACCACCGGAAACAACAGACAAGATGAGGGGTGAACACTTATATAATTAATTCCATTTAATAAATAGCAGTAACGGCGTCTCGTCGTTACATTCCCCCCCTTTTCTCCTAAAGCGCACAGTACCCGGGATAGACAGTCTTGGCTTCCTTCAAGTCCTTGAGTTTCTAGAACGGACATAATAGATCCCTCCCCTGAGGCTATGGACAGAATAGATCCCTCCCCTGAGGCTATGGACACACCAGATCCCTCCTTTGAGGCTATGGACCTAATATATCCCTCCCCAAGGCCATGGACCCAATATATCCCTCCCCTGATCTTGGCGACGGCACCCAGCTCTGTCCTCCGACTCCTCCTTCAATTCTGTCACCCGGGCCTGCACTCCCTCCAAACTCGAGGTGCACGTTCCTCCGGCTTGTCTCTCGTCTCCTCCTGCTTGTCTATCGTCTCCTGCTGCTTGTCTCTCGTCTCCTGCTCTCGTAAATTTTACCTCCTCACTTGGTCGAATCCCAATTGTGAGACTGAGCGGCCCGACCAAGCAAGGAGGCAGAGGCAGAACGTCCAAAAATATCACCCGGTGTGGGCATTTATTAAAACATTACACACAGCCTCAATCCTGCTGCTGCTGTTTCACGTGAGCCCAGCCTGCAGCCACCAGGATCTCACACACACTACCACTCAAGACACAGCACCTAAATACACACACAGACTAACAAGACACAGGTGATGGGGGAGCAATTAGACACAGGGCACCAGGTGAACACAATCGGATAATCAGCAGGAGGGAACACGGAGACGACCGGAAACAACAGACAAAATGAGGGGTGAACACTTATATAATTAATGACATTTAATAAATAGCAGTAACGGCGTCTCGTCGTTACAGGGACATATCATGCAAAATGAACCTTTGTACGTCTTTTATACATGAATATGTGTCCTCGGTGTTCCAGGGAACTCACCAAGTGTCAGAAAACACAACCCTCTCTATTTTCCTCCTTAGCCAAATCTCTAAAAAAGGGGCTGTAACGGATCTGAAAAAAACGGATCCAGATTTCAACACTTTTCTACGTCACAAAGAGGTGCTCCGCTTATTGGTCAACTCTCCACCTATCAGGGGAATGAGCCACGGTCACGTGCATTGCCAAACCTCTCATTCGCATATACTATAGGACGGATTTCCTTCCATTTGGCTATTCAAATGTTCACGAAACAGACAGACTTCCGTGCACATCAGCAGCTGTCGGATTAAAACACTTTAATGCACTTTTAACACTCACGTACCCAGGATTCCTGCTCCTTTCCTGGGTTACAAAGTGAGGTGACGCAGCTTGTCCTCTGGGTGCGCTCTGTGTGCCGCTGCGCTCTGCCTCTATCCACACAACTTTTCCCCGCCTTTCAGAGACTTATTGCGGGGTCAAACTCTAAGTTACAAACTGAACACATTGCGTTCTTGCTAATTAGCCAAGATATGAACGGAATAAGTAGCAAGCATCGTAACAAACAGAGTAAAAATAAATAGGGACAACAGCCTGTCAACTAACCATTCAGAAACGTCCTGCTGCATCCGAGATGTTTGCACCTCCACCAAAACCTCCGCTGCATCAGGGTCAGTTTCTGGATCAAATTGATAATATGCTTGAACGTATGCATTGCTCTGAGATGACAGGTTTATTCCACACTCGTAATCACAACAAACATGGTAACGTGACTCTCGCCGGCTCATGCCCCCCTCTTCTGCAGGGGGGCGTGGTCAGCTGCTGCTCAGAATTTCAAAGACAGGCTTGGAATAGAGCGAAACGAGGCATGGCTAAAAAATTATCTGTTTGGTATTTTGAAAAATAAATATACCTTATATAGGTATGGTCATACACTATACCATTTAAATATAGCATGATAGGTCTCCTTTAAACAAGTTGCTTGCAATTCGATTTTAACCAACACTTTAAAGATTTGGGGTCAGTTTAGGAAGCAGTTTGGCTTACAAGCGTCATCAGGTCTAGCCCCGGTCTATCGCGATCACCTTTTCCTTCCGTCGTGCTCGGATCCTGTCTTCCGTCAGAAGACAGGTCAGACAAAGGCCTGCGGTCTATTAACGACCTTTATGCTGGTGGTGTTTTCTCTTCGTTTGCAGATTCAGCCAACAAATTTGACCTTCCAAGTTCTCACTTGTTCTGATTCTTTCAGATCAGGCACTTTGTGGAAAAGAAATACCCCCAATTTCCAGGCCGGCCTCCTGATTCGATAATTGATTCTTTCCCTTCACTGAACCTGTTGAACCCCATCGACCCGCGGAAAAATGCATCATCTGCAGGAAACAGCATCTGAGGGCTTCTTAATATTTAATAAACTATGAATGTTTTATATCCATGTAACGGGAAGAAACTCAGCTAACTGATCATTATTTAACTTTTTCGCAAAGAAAACCAAAAAAGCTAACGCTGAGCCTTTGAATTAGCCACGAGCGAAAAAATGCTAATGGCGGTTGCACAGAAAAGACGGTATAACACCCTTATTACTTATTGTAACTGCAAATCCAACCCATCGATTAGCATCGTGAGAGTACACAGAATCGATAGGTATCTATATCATCACTCCATGATAAGAACTCGTGAGAATATTAACAAAAACAGACATCAAAACATGTGGCGCTGGGTAGCCAAAACGGCAATATAACTCTGTTGTTGTCTGATCAAAAGTTGTCTTCAATGGCATTAAAACGATAAAAACGCTGCTGAAGGTTAATCCAATGTGTCTGTGTCACTTTGAAATGATTTCTGATAATCCATAAGCAATAAAACTACTTTTCCTTTTTCCAGATTTCAGAGCGTGAGACAGCTTTCGCTCTGGGCAAAACTGCATGCGCATAGCCCCCACTTTTTTTGGTAACGTTGCTGCGTCATTACATCACCATTTACGTCTATTAATCATACGAAGCCAGATTAAATTAAATAACTACTTCTCAACCCTTATACTTTTCTCCAGAGTGCCGTGGTTCATTGTTTATTAATGTGCAGGGCTCGACAGTAACGGTTGCCAGGTTGCCATTGGCAACCATTCAGTAAAAATGTCAACCACTTCTTGGCCTTTGGTTGCCATCAGTGGCAACCAGTTTCTAACAAAGAAATAAGGACAGTGAACAGCTAAATGTACACCCCAATATGGATGTATTAAGAGCGATATTTAATTATTGTTGTGACCAGTCGGAACCTGATACTTAAGTTGCACTTGCATTGGTGTGATTACGGAGCCAGAAAGCAATGCACGTTTACTCGCGTACGCCGTGTGTTTGTTTTACAAAAAATGGCGAAGCAAATTAAGTGGTTTGACTGTGGGGTAAAAAGTTCGGCCAACCCGTCAACATCTCAAACGAATGTTCAAAGTGATTTAACTGATAAAGCGCAAGGTGAACCCGAACGAAAGCAAAAGAGGACAACAAACAAAAAAACAAAACTTTACCATAGGAAAATATTGGCATACAAATATAATCACTTCTATACAAAGGTAACACATTTTAAATATAGTTAGACATATTAAAGGTAATTTATAGCATTCATAATTAATATCTAATTCTTAACTGTGACTGGTTTTCATTTATTTAACATTAGAAATGTATTAGTCTGGTCAATCCAAGATTTCAATGCTGAAGGGCCAAGGGATCTATGGTAGGATTCAGCACAAAGTCCAAGAAAACCCATTTGAAAGGGAGACAACGGATGACCAAGAAACTAGTGATCTGTGAAGAACGTGACAGCAGCTGCACTACTGGTGTTTTGTATACCAGCAATTGAGGGACAAGTTTCCTACCACTTAAGTTTCAAATAATTGTGTTAATGACTTATTCTAAAGCATTTGAACATTCTTTTGTGTCACATTTTCATTATTAAGTTGATGTATAACTGCATAGTATCTTAATTATTTAAAATATAAGGTAACTAAAAATGGCAACCGTATTTTCAGTTTTGGCAACCAAAAGCTGATGCCTGGCAACCACTTTTAAAAGTTAGCGTTGAGCCCTGATGTGGTTCAGGACTCAGGATTATTTTTTCTAACGCTGCAGTGCTGTTCGTCCACCGGAGTTTAGTCTACCGTTAACTCACTGCAGAGTTTAGTCTCCCGTTAACTCACGGCAGAGTTTAGTCTCCCGCTAACTCACGGCAGCGGCCGCTGGAAAGTATTCACTGTCTCACTGTCACACAAGCAGCTGATACATATCCCCAATTCCCCATAAGTGAATGAGTTTCAGTATGAATTGACGCTGTTTGGCATCACAACGGTGTTATGAAAGTTTCTCTGGTATGAAATGGGTGATGTTAGCATAGCAACTGCATCTGACTTTCTTGACTACTTGTAGCTGCTATAATACAAAACAAAACTTCTGCCTGCTCTCCACAGTGATCAATAACAGCGAACGGATGGTCAAAGTAAGGTAAACATAAACAGAATCACACTAAGCCTGGTTTTATAAAGTGTGTTTTTTTTACAAGAGTGTGGTTGCGTTCTAGTCACTTTGCTCTGCGCTACTGCTTGTTACAACTTGTATTTGCCGTACTCGCCTTTAACTGTTAGCTCAGGTTAATCTTGCCCCCTCCGACGTAAGCTTGACGTCTTGGTTCTTGGTCAGCCGAGTGGGGCCAGCTAAGAACCGGTTTTCGGTACTTAGAGCCGGCTCCATCTTTTTCAGGGAAGTCCCAGCTTATTTCAGCCGGACAATGCCAAGCCACATTCTGCACACGTTACAACAGCGTGGCTCCGTAGTGAAAGAGTGGGGGTACTAGACCGGCCTGCCTGCAGTCCAGACCTGTCTCCATTGAACATGTGGGGTGCATTATGAAGCACAAAATACAACAACAAAGACCCTGGACTGTTGAGCAACTGAAGTCGTACATCAAGCAAGAAGGAACAATTAGCGTCCTCGATTCCCAGACAGTTATTGAGTGTTGTTAGAAGGAAGGTGATGTAACACAGTGGTAAACATGCCCCTGTCTCAGCTTTATTGGAACGTGTTGAAGGCATCAGATTAAAAACGAGTGAATATTTGTAAAAAGGGTTAGGGTTTATCAGTTTGACCATTATAAATCTTGTCTTTGTAGGGTATTCAATTGAATATAGGTATAAAGGGATTCGCAAATCATTGTATTCTGTTTTTATTTACGTTTTACACAAAGTCCCAACTTCATTGGAATTTGGGTTTGTAGTTCTCACCTTCATGTTATACAATGAAGGAAATAATTATTATATATCACTTTCCAATTTTGCAAGTTTACCAACTTACAAAGAAATGAACTGTTTATAATTTATTTTAATGGTTGGTTTATTTGACTAATGAGAGACATATCAAAAAGAATATCCAGAAATGTACATTAAAGAAGAGATATCAATTGATTTGCATTTAAGTGTGTGAAATAAGTATTTGATCCCCTTGCAACAAACAATAATTCTGGCTTCCACAGACGGGTTACATAAGTCCTCTTCCTTTAAAAAAGTACTTCTAATATCAACTTGTTACCTGTATAAAAAGACACCTGTCCACAGAATCAATCAATCAGATTCCAACCTCTCCACCAAGACTAAAGAGCTGTCTAACCCCTAGATTCCAACGGGTCCGTCTGCGTCGCGTTACGGCTGCGCCGCGGTTTTGGTCCGGCCTCCTCCGGCGTCATACCCTTCCGGGCGCATTTCAGAAGCAGTTATAAACGATATGAATCAAAGATGGGTTGCTGTATTTTAGCGGTAAAAAAATGCATTCATCACCATAATTATTCTATATATATAATTTACACAGTGCTTGTAAACCGGAGGAGAACGCTGGCATTTCTTCTCCTACTTGAAAGACTACGGAGGGATAGGGTCTGCAAATTAGTTTATTTTGGAGATGGGCCGGATCCTCTGACCGGTCCACTTCCTGCCAGGCGCCTCTGCAATGCGTCGAAAAATAGACTTCAATCCTATTTTGAGCGGAGCCCAGGGCCGAGACGCTTCTGAGCCGTAACGCGGCACGTCTGGTGGAAGAGCACCCATTGACTAGAGTGGCCGCGATCCTTGCGGACGCCGCGGCGCACCCATGACGTGGCCGTAACGCGACGCAGACGGACCCGGTGGAATCTAGGGGTAAGGACCTCAGGGACCAGATTGTAGACCTGTACAAGGCTGAGATTGGCTACAACACCATCAGAAAGCAGCTTGGTGAGAAGGAGACAACTGTTGGTGTGATTATTCAGAAATAGAAGAAAGACAAAATGAGCATCAGTCGCCCTCGGTCTGGGGCTCCACACAACATCTGGCCCCGTGGGGTTTTGATGATCAGGAGAAAGCTGAGGGATCTGCAAAGAACTACACGGGAGGAACTTGTTAATGATCTCAAGGCAGCTAGGAGCACAGTCACCTAGAAAACTATTGGTAACACAATACACCATAATGGATCAAATCCTGCAAAGCCTGAAGGCCCCCCTGCTCCAGAAGAACATGAGGCCAGTCTGAAGTTTGACAATGAACATCTGAATGATTCAGAGAAGGCTTGGGAGAAGATCATGAAGTCAGATGAGAGCAACATAGAGATCTTTGGCATCAACTGGACACGCCGTGTTTTGAGGTGGAAACATGGAGGTGGAAACATTATGCTTTGGGGTGTTTTCTAAGGGGAAAGGACCACTTCCCTGCATCGAGGAGAGGATGTACAGGGCCATGTAGCGTAACCTTCCCTCAGCCAGGACACTGAAAATGGGTCATGGAGGGGTCTTCCAGCAGGACTATGACCCTGAACATACGGCCAAGGCAACACAGGGGTGGCTAGCCAGTCTCCGGAACTTAATCCCATAGAAACATTTTTTATATTCTTACTCTCACTGTTAAAATAAACCTACTATTCAAATGATAGACTGCTTATCTATTTTTAAGTGGGCAAACTTACAAAATCTGCAAGGGATCAAATACCTATTTTCTCTGCTGTGAACAGGCTTTCACACGCAATCTGTATTTCCAAGCCACCAGCTCCAAAGGAATGCAATCAGCCACTAGTGGCTAAATACAATATCAATTAATTGAAAGTGGCCATGCAGCACTTGGCTGCTACATATAACTGTAGCCAAGTCTTTCTTGGATGTGTTAGTTCCGTCCTTCTGTCCGCTGTAAGGACGCCCAATATGCGCAGAAAAATAGCTAAGCTAGGTAGGTTAGTGGTGCAAACATGCGAACAAATTAGCAGTAGTAAGATATGAAAACATAGGGATAGGTACACCTTCTTCTGATGAAATGTACATGCAGACCCAAGGGGACCGTGTCCAACAGAAGGATGCAGGAAGTACAACATGAGCTTGAAAAACATACACACAACAAAAGAACACACAGTCAGTTACAGAGTACCTGCCCAGGAAGAAGGCCACGTAGAAGAGCGATGAGAAGAGAGTGAAGAACTGGAAGGTGAACATCTTCACTGTGAAGTTCCTCTCAGTGGCAGCAAACGAGTTGGTCTTCTCTACACACACACAATATGTAAATACTGTTAATTCTGTGTGACTGGCGAAGCCACACACAGTCTAGTATTCGACAATCTTATCTCATCTTATTCTCATTCAGAAACACAAAAAACACATCAAAAGGTGCGGAATGACCGGGATTGGGTTGCTATGCCTTTTAAAAAGGGATGTGTCCAGCCGCTTTTCAAATCGCAGAAAACTAGGGCTGCCCCTTAATAGTTGATTAATCCCTAGTCGATTTATAAAATCTTAATCGAGCAATTGTTCATTCGTCGATTAGTTGAAAAAAAAGCTCCATCCGAGCGCTGCATGTAATGAGTCAGCCGGAAACCCCCTCAGACTTAATTCAGAGCATAGCCTGGTCATTTAAAGGGCCCATGTCATGCTTTTCCGGTTATTATCCGTCCCCTTGTGTTATGTAGCTTATTGTGCATGTAAACGGTCTGCAGAGTCACAAACCCTCAAAGTACACCCTGTAACACACACACACACACACACACACACACACACACACACACACACACACACACACACACACACACACACACACACACACACACACACACACACACACACACACACACACACACACACACACACACACACACACACACACACACACACACACACACACACACACACACACAGGTTGCGTGTGCGTGTGTGTTCGGGCTGGGTTTCGCTGTCTCGCCAACTCCACGCAGCAAACAGGAAACCACACCAGTAAGCCAGCTCACATTGTCCGCTCCTCACAGCAGCGAGCCTCGCAATGTCCCGCCAACACGGCACCCAGACCCGACGCAGCATTCTCATCTGTTTGTCATTGCTGGTGTCATTTTCTGGTTGCTAACAAACGCCATTGTAACACCGCTGTAACGGTGGTGGACTCATCAGAACAGAGTGGGCGAGTTGACCAATCAGAGCACACTGGGCTCACAGGGGGGGGGGGGGGGGGGGCAGGAGCTCCGACAAGCTGTTTAGGACAGAGAGTGAATGCACATAGGCTACTATACAGAGAGGCTGTATGAGAAGCCAATGTGAGTTTGGAAAATTGCACAGTATAAATCTATTCTAGTAGTCCTCAACAATGGAATTATGATCAGTAGAAACGGCCATGACATGGGACATTTAAGACTTAGTGGGTTACATCACGGCTAGAGGGGAGAGGAGCTGTAAAATCTGAAGAGTTTTTTTTCCAACTATTGCTCGGCTGGCCACAACTTTCACTCTTCATACATAATTTGGTGATCGTAATGTAGGGAAATTTGTCACGGCCGCATCGATATGCTCATTTCATCAAACGGACTTACACATATAGCAAACACGAGAGTCATCAGGTGTTCATCTGGTATCCTAAATACTCTGGGTAGGATATTTAGCTGGTTGGAGTTACAGTTTTTAACTTAGAAGCAATAATGCAGCACAATATTGTCAATACATTCTCTGATAGGCTGTCTCTCATTCACTGGCAGGGCGTTGCCGTGGAAATGCTTTGGTCTTTGAACACACCTGTCGGTTGTTAACTAAATCCAGTGGTAATCTAAAGATGTTCAGAAACAATGCAGGAATATCGTACAAGAATCCAAAAATGTAATAGATAAACAGTTAAAATAGTCAGCTAAAATTGAGCTATAATTATTGGATTTTCTTTACCTTAATACAACTAATGCTATGAAGACTTACTCAGCGGGGGTAATGTTAGCATCGGGACATGCACCCAAGTTTCAGTCACACAGTCAACATTTCCCGGAATGTTCTAGTTTGTTACAATTGTCATAAAATAGTTTTTTTAAATAGTTGTCATAACAGTACCATTTGTATTGTATCTTTTTACGTATTCTTCTTTCTGTGTCTTTGTATGCACCACATATACTAAAGCAAATACCTGGTATGTGTAAACCTACAGGTAATAAACCGATTCTGATTCATAGGGCATACAGTATTATGATTTGGTCTTACCTATGTCACAGAGCTTAAGGGACACCCATCTGTTTACCTACAGGTGAAAGAGAAACATAAATATGTGATGGTTCCGTTGCTGGCAGGCAGACCTACAACAGCTGAATGGTGTTCCTGTATCTCAGCTGTTTCTCAGAAGCTTCCAGCTGTTTCCTCTGGAGTGACAGAAACATCGTGAAATCACAATCACCACGTACTAATAAGCTCATAAGTACATGAAATATAAATATACCATATTAAATCTGTAATTCTGAGGTTTGATTTCTCCAGCAGGACAATGACACAGTGTATCGTCAATCATTTTCAGAAGGTTAGAAAATAAAATCATTTTGTTTCGTTTTACTCAATCAAAAAACTAAGTAGTAAAACTACAGAAACTCCATTTTGCAGTGATCACTTATTTTATTTCATGGCTGTAAATGTTTAAAAAAGGTATAATTATTGATTAATGAATCAAGTTGTCATAATTTTAATGTAGCATCGGTAAAGGTGAAGCTCATTTTATTGATGCTTTATACATTTGGGTCGCACAAGAAATAGTTTGCAATAAATAAGTACTTTACCCTAAAAAGTGCATTCCTTTTCGTTTTAAATGTCTGAATTTGTCTGAATTTATTGTCACGCTTGGACGGATTCATAACTTTAAAATCAAAAATGATGTTGAGCCCAAATGAAATGTTATTAAACTGAATCTCTGCTTAGAAGTAGTATTACATTGTGTATTTGTTCTGTTCATCAGTTTGAAATAGGTCTGAAGTATTTTGGTTGAAAAGTTTTAGAATACAAACAATTTCATGCCATCTTAGAGTACAAATGGTAATAAGCTAAATCTCCGTTATGGTGAGTACAGTACTTACTTAAGTTACATTTCACCTCTCTTAATGCTGCTTAAATATATGATTTTTATTGACGACTGAGGGACAATAAACATTATCCAAATTCAAGCAACTTTGTAGGACTTCTCATGTCGGTGAATAACCTGAAGCTTCAATGTTTCAACAAATATGTCAGAAAAGGTTTTATTCTATTTAGATAAATATGCACATAGCACATCAAAATGCACAGGAGCTACAGTGTCATTATGTAGTTTACATTTTCTTACAGAATAAGCAATGATGTTTTGAATGATGTGGTATATCTTAGCGCAATTCTTCCTGTTCTTCATTGTGTGAATGCACGATGAAGAGAGGGGGGATGTATACGTACCCGGGTCATTATCTGAATGGTGAGGTAGTGCAGCACAGCTCCCAGCATCACAGCCACAGTGTTGGCATGATCCCTGATGAACTCCCAGCTGCCCTCAGACATTAAGGGTGCAGCCACCACTCGAAACACCACCAGGGCATGAGCCAGGCCGATGATCAGCATGAGCTAGAGCACAAAACACACACAGTTTTTATCACAGCCTCTATAGTGCTCATCTTGCTTTATTTTCTGTTCTGTCAATGTGATTTTGCAATCTGCCTTTACATTTGTTTTTTCTTGGAGTCACGTGGGTGCGGCAAAAAAAATGGCTGTAAGGGGCTCTCTCTATTCCGAAGGGTCCCTCCCGAAGCAGTTATTTCAGTCACACCAAAACCAGGAAGGCATAAAGGACACTGTGGGAACTATAGACCCATCTCTATATTGAATGTGGACTATAAAATATACACAAAAATTACACAGGATAATATCAAAAAGAACTCTACATATAGTGGACCAAACACATAAGACTAAACATAGTACATACTTTATTAGTAATCATTGACGCAGAAAAGCATTTGATCGGCTAAATTATGAATTTTTGTATCACATTTTGGAACGATTTAGAAGTATACCAAATCAGCACAAGGCATAAGAAGATTATATCAATAGCCAAATGCTACAATAAAATCAATGGTAACCTGACTGATCAAAGTAGCTTACAGAGATCACCCACTTTATTTGCAGATTTTATGGGCACCTTTCGGGATACAAAATTAATATTTCCAAAACACAGATACTAGCTCTAAATTACACACCATCAACAACGATTAGGGAATCATTTAATCTTAATTAGAATTTAAAGCAAATACAAATATCTTGGGGTTATCATTACTAAGAGAAAATCTAAAATATATAGAGCAAACTATAACAAGATAAATCAAGAAATACAAAAGGGTGTTCTAATCTACCTAATCTAGATTTTACCCCAAGTATTGAGACAAAATGAACCTTCTGCCTAGATGTCTTTATCTTTTCCGGCCCCTGCCAGTAGAGGTTCCCCAAACTAAATGTGTGACATGGGATAGGTTAAAATCAAGGTTTATCTGGCAGGGCAAAAAACCTTGAGTCAGATATGAAACTCTCCAGCTACTGGAAAATAAAGGAGGCATGGGCCTTCCAAAACTAAAGGAATACTTCATTGCTGCCCTGTTAAGATATGTTGTGTGTTGTGCAAACCAGATTACACAGCAAAGTGGAATGAAATTGAAAAAGAGTTTGTAGATAAACCAATCCAGAACATAATTGGCGATAAAGAAACATGCAAGACAATTATAACCTAACTATATACAATTACAATGTTCACTCTAAAAAGTATGGTTCGAAATAATTAAAAGGACCAGTTAGAGAAAAGTGCACGTTTACTAAAATGGGTAGCATTCAATAGTAATTTAAAACCAGCAGGGAACGATAAGGGATTCAAACAATGGGTATTAAAGCATGGTGCACCTAGAGAAGAATGGGGAGCCTGAGAGTTTCCAGCATTTGAAAGATAAATATGATCTAGACCAGGGGTGGGAAATTTAATTTAATTTAATTTATTCAATCAAATTTCCCAAAACAATGGTAAACAAAATGTGAAAGTTTTTCACAATTTCTGACTCATATTAGTGAACATTTTCAGTCGCATTCACTACAAAACACATTTTGAGTTTCATATACTGTTGGAAAGTTTTGTAAAGGTTCTTAGCATTCTTAAGACATCACAACATTGTCTTTGTGCTCCAAACATTCAGCAAGATACATCATATTGAACTGTCACTGAACATCACTGAACTGTGATTTTGAGAAAAAGGCTTCCAAAGAAAGTGTCCCAGTTCACTGCTAGTTGGTACCTTTACATGCCTACATTTGTAGTCTAACCACCTCATTTGGTGTTTTTAAGTTCTTTTTTCTTGTTCAGTGAGAGAAATCTAGTCTCTGCTGGGCTTTAACGAGTGCATCAAAGTCAGGTTGAATGTCTGAGGTGGAGATGCAAAGCACAGCTGACAGATGATCATCAGTGAGAGAGGATCTATACCTGGATTTCATAAACCTCATCTTTGAAAATGTTTGTTCACATATGTAGGTAGAGCCAAAGAGAACCAACATCTTCATGAGTCTCCTCATGTTTGGAAAGTCCTCCTCCTTGAGAGAAGAGTAGAAATCCAGCAGAGATCCTGACTTAAAGCGCTCTACCAGTACTGCATCAGACTGCAGGTCAATGAGTTCCAGCTGAACATCACTGGGTGCATTATCCATACTGCAGGTAAAGGGAGAGGAAATCATGAGCATTTCATCCTCGATTGTTCGGAGATCTTCAAGTCGCCTTGAAAACTCACCATGCAATGCTCCTAACATGGATGAGTACCTGCGGAGGTGATCTGCTGATGGTGTGACTTCTTTCAGGGTTTACATGTGAGTGAGAGTGTTGCTCTCCAGTTGGCTTGAAATAAACTGCATCTTTCTCATGAAAGCCTTCACCAGGCTGTGCATTTCATGAACAAAAAGGCCCTTGCCTTGCAGTTTGGTGTTCAGTTCATTCATCAGTGCAGTCACATCAACAGCAAATGCAAAATCTGCCATCCAGTCCTCATCTGAGAGCTCTGGGATGTCTTTGCCTTTCTTCTCACAAAACTCTTGAATCTCTGCTTTCAGGTCCCAAACTCTTTTTAGCACTTTGCCCAGGCTGAGCCATCTGACAGTTGTGTTGTAGCCGATGTCACTATGCTCAGTCTCATGCCCTGACGAAGTTTACTATTTTAGTAACAACATCAATAACATGGTGAATTTTTAGCACTGACTTGCACAACACATGTTGGTCTATAATACAATGCAAAAATACCAATTTCTGATATGCGTCGATTTCAGTCACTTTATCTTGCATACGTTTCAAAAGTCCAACATTTTTACCTGTAATATTTGGACAACCGTCTGTTGTGACACCTGCCAGTCAGTCCCATTTCAGTCCCAGCGTGTCCATGCACGCATTTACCTTCGTGAACAGATCGCTCCCTTTCGTCGTCCCTTTCATCAGCCGCATTGATGCCAGCTCCTCCGTAATCTTGAAGTCCGGCGTTATCCCACGAACAAATACGAGTAACTGCGCTGTGTCGTGGACATCACAGCTCTCGTCCAAAGCCAAGGAGATAAAGTCAAAACTTGCCACTTCATGTTGCAGCTGAAGCTCCAGATTCCCTGCAATGTCCTCGATCCTTCTCGTCACGGTTCGCCTGGACAGCGGGACTTGCTCAAAGGCTTCTTTTTTTTCAGGGCATATTCAGCATCAGCCAAGTTTTTGTATTTCTCCGCGTGTTTCGTCTCGTAATGCCGACTCAAATTGTAGTCCTTGAACACGGCGATCTGCTCCCCGCAAACTAAACACGGCTTTACCTCTGACTTCAGTAAATAAATACTTAGCAGTTCAATTTTAGTTGAAAACCCTACATTCGGCATCTACCTTTCATTTTTTAGCATGAGCTGACATTTTTGAGCGCTAAAGTCGTCCTGAGACAATGATCCAATAACGCGCACATCTTGATTTGCCGTATTGCGTCATTATGTACGTGAATAAAAAACAACTTCAAAATAAAAGCATTGTAGCTTTAGTCCATGCATGAGGTAAAATGAGAAAATATGTTTATTTTTGGAATTTCCAATTAACCTTACACGGGCCGGTCAGAGTCAACCAATGTATGTGGCCTGGGGGCCGTACAATGCCCAGGTCTGATCTAGACAAAAATGACTTCTACAGGTACTTACAACAAAGGGATTACTTTAAGAAGCACATCAAAAGAGATCCCTCTGGTGCTCTGGAGTTTGCGCAGAGCATCAGATTGGGGAAGAAATGGGATTTAAGTGACTTTGAACGTGGCATGGCCGTTGGTGCCAGGCGGCTGGTCTGAGTATTTCAGAAACTGCTGATCTACTGGGATTTTCACACACAACCATCTTTAGGGTTTCCAGAGAATAGTCTGTGAGCAGCAGTTCTCTGGGAGAAGGCTGACTGGTTCAAGGTGATAAGAGGCAACAGTTACTCAAATAACTACTGGTTACAGCCAAGGTATGCAGAAGAACACCTCTGAACCACAACACGTGGAACCTTGTGCAGACGGGCCACAGCAGCAGAGACCCCACCGGGTGCCCCTCCTGTCAGATAACAACAGGAAACTGAGGCTACAATTCTCACGAGCTCACCAAAACTGAACAAAAGAAGGTTTGAAAAATGTTGCCTTGTCTGATGAGTCTCCATTTCTGCTGCGACATACGGACAGTGGGGTCAGAATTTTGCGTAAACAACATGAGAGCATGGATCCATCCTGCCTTGTATCTACGGTTCAGGCTGGTGCGGGTTAATAGTTTGGGGGATAGGTGATGATTTTTCATAGACAAGGTATTTCATCAATATTAAGATACGGTATATACAGCAACAGTACCCGACAGTGATAATGATGAGGAAGAACAGCTACTCTTCTCTAATATCATTTGCCCAAGCTACATTCCGCAGGCAGAGTTGGAGTCACCAATAATTGAGGGTGAAATAAGAAGAGCACATTTAAAAACGAAAACTGGTAAATTACTAGGGGAAGATGGGTTTACAGTGGAATATTATGAGGAATATTTGGAAATCTTGGCTCTGGTTTTGCAGGTTTATCAAGAGGCTTTTGCCACCAACATTTAATGATGCTTTAATATCTCTAACTTCTCACGGAGATAGAGACAGAGCAGACCCATATAATTTGATATAATATTTAAAGGAACAAAGTCTATAGTGATAACCAACAGGGTTAGTTCTCACTTTTTCAGCTTGTCTAGTTGGACTTGTCAAGGGTGTTCTTTGAACCCCTTAATGTTTATCATTTTCTTTCAGAAACATTAGCTGTTAGGATCAGGAAGGAACACAGGCTACTACTGTATGCAAATGACATTTAAGATCTGGTGACTCCTGTACCAAACTTAATGGACACTATTGAGTCCTACTCTAGACTTTTAGGGTACATATCATACATACACATGATTTGTAGATAGCAGGAGAGTTGCATAAAGATGGTAAAATCATGTCTTATACAGTCTTAATTTGTCAATCTGTTGATGCAGTGTTCCGCCACTATTTCTATTGAAAAATAGAAAGTGTTTTTGTGTGTGTATGTGTTTCTCTTACCATGACAGTAACCAAGAAGAGGACCAAGGTGCTGCGCAGGTAGGAGTGTCTGAACTGATTGGGTTTACAGTTTGGGTCATTGACTATTTCAAGAATGAGTTCTTCCTGTCAAAACACACACAAAACCCACAAATAATAATTTACACAAAATGGTGTCAACTGAAACGTATCTAAAATAACAATAATCAGATTTGTTCCAGACAACAGTAATTCAATATCCAATAATACTGTGATAAGTGAACAATTGGCTCTGCTGTTTCTTTCTAACACTAAATATTTGGAGTCGGTTGTCTGTCCTTGTATGTTAAATATATTGCTTGGATGAGGGTAAAGGTACTTAGCGCAAGCAATTTTTGACTGCATATTATACTTCATATTTTGGATACACTTTACTCTACAAAGCCTGTTGCAGCAACTCTCCGTGTGTGCATCGAATGTGCGTCTTTTTGACATTTTATTCGGGATATATTTAATCTAATCTTATCTAATCTAATATTGTCTATACTCTTTACTGCAAATTAGCAGAATACTGTGTAGACTTCAAATAATTATTCTTTCGACTTAAAGTCGTGGGTTTCTGTTTGACTTCTTTGGTCAAGAGTTATCTCCCAAAATAGCAGCTTGTCAATGCAATCCACTAGAGTTTATTCCAAGAAATGTTCCGACCATTTATTCTCTTTAACCCCCTAATGTCCAAGAAATAAGTGACATAATAGATTAACAAAAATTATCTTCAACTGGTCACGACAATATTTCTGCACAGGTGAAGCATTCTGTTATGCAGCCACTTGCTCACATATGTTCATTGTAAACGGGCGTTCCATTGTTTAAAAGTGATGATCCATGTTGCCTTAATAACTTTAGACCCATATGTAGTTGGTCATGTTTTTCAACAATATAAACATTTACATAGGATTGTTTTTCATGTAGATTCCAATGCAATGTACACACACCGAAGAGTTGCATGAATATGGTTTCCATATACTACGTACAAATGGCTGAAATATTGTGTTTCCCACAGAAGACAATTTGTTTGTGGTAAGGGTTTTAATTCGAGCAAAGCCAAGGGTCCCACAGGGGTCCTTTTAGGGACCATTATTATTCATTTTCTACGTTTAGGATTTGTCAAATGTCTCAAACATTCTTTCTCCAATAATGTCTGCAGATTACACAACCCTAGTTCTCTTCTCGTTAAACTGATTCACTAATTATGGATGCTCATTTCGTCTAAAACAATTGCCTATGCCAATTGGTTTAGATTTAATAAACTATCATTACAAAAACATCTAAAATGTATTATTAAATGAAACAGAACACTACAGATAACCACACACAGGATCTAGATTTAAATGTGACTTGTGTACCTCCTCCTCACACCAGTCGTAGACCTTCCACTGAGAAACATGTCTGGCTCGGTGTCTCTTCCACAGCTCTAGGAACAGAGTGGCTGAAAAGAGTCAACCAGTTAAAGAGGGAACATGTTAGATTATATATAAGAGCAGAGCATTTTAGATAAGACTTAATAGTAAAAAACATTGGGTTAGGTATCATAATACATTGAATGAAATCTAATTAGAAACTCACCCCAGATTGCCATGCACATAGCAAAAGCCACAGTTCCTTCATTGTCAAACAGGTGGCTAACCTGTGTGGATATAAACACTTAATGATAAGGGCTGCCCCAATTAGTCGACTAAACGTTAGTCGACAAAAAAAGTCTTAGTCGACACATTTTTCATTAGTCTATTTGTCGGAGAAAAAAAAATATGCAGTCCTCTCAGACTTCATTCAGGGCTGTGCCTGGTCTTTGAGTGAATTTTTTCAGGCAGGAAATCCAAAGTGTGGATCTTTCTGAGCCAGTAAAGGACGAGCTCCTCAAGGTGACATGCAAACTCCACAGGAAACAAATCTCCTCCACATCCATTTCATAACATCTTAATAATAATCGTAATTATCCCCATATTTTTCCATTTGATGTGTAGTATTTATTGGGTTGTTATATTCAGATATCAATGATAGAAACTAGACATAAAGGCTCAATGTGTCCTCGCCACACACACACACACACACACACACACTAAAATTAATAATTGTGCAAGTTCTCCCACTTAAAAAGATGAGGCCTGTAATTTTCATCCTAGGTATACCCCAACTATGAGAGACAAAATAAGAAAAAGCAATCCAGAAAATCACATTGTCTGATTTTTAAAGAATTTATTTACAAATTATGGTGGAAAATAAGTCTTTGGTCAATAACAAAAGTTCATCTCAATACTTTGTTATATACCCTTTGTTGGCAATGACAGAGGTCAAACGTTTTCTGTAAGTCTTCACAAGGTTTTCACACACTGTTGCTGGTATTTTGGCCCATTCCTCCATGCAGATCTACTCTAGAGCAGTGATGTTTTGGGGGCTGTCGCTGGGCAACACGGACTTTCAACTCCCTCCAAAGATTTTCTATGGGGTTGAGATCTGGAGACTGGCTAGGCCACTTCAGGACCTTGAAATGCTTCTTACGAAGCCACTCCTTCATTGCCCGGGCGGTGTGTTCGGGATCATTATCATGTTGAAAGACCCAGCCACGTTTCATCTTCAATGCCCTTGCTGATGGAAGGAGGTTGTCACTCAAAATCTCACGATACATGGCCCCATTCATTCTTTCCTTACACGGATCAGTCGTCCTGGTCCCTTTGCAGAAAAACAGCCCCAAAGCATGATGTTTCCACCCCCATGTTTCACAGTAGGTATGGTGTTCTTTGGATGCAACTCAGCATTCTTTCTTCTTCAAACATGTCTAGTTGAGTTTTTACCAAAAAGTTATATTTTGGTTTCATCTGACCATATGACATTCTCCCAATCCTCTTCTGGATCATCTAAATGCTCTCTAGCAAAAATGTCAGACGGGCCTGGACATGTACTGGCTTAAGCAGGGGGACACGTCTGGCACTGCAGGATTTGAGTCCCTGGCGGCGTAGTGTGTTACTTATGGTAGCCTTTGTTACTTTGGTCCCAGCTCTCTGCAGGTCATTGACTAGGTCCCCCCGTGTTGTTCTGGGATTTTTGCTCACTGTTCTTGTGATAATTTTGATCCCACGGGGTGAGATCTTGCGTGGAGCCCCAGATCGAGGGAGATTATCAGTGGTCTTGTATGTCTTCCATTTTCTAATAATTGCTCCCACAGTTGATTTCTTCACACCAAGCTGCTTACCTATTGCAGATTCAGTCTTCCCAGCCTGGTGCAGGTCTACAATTTTGTTTCTGGTGTCCTTTGACAGCTCTTTGGTCTTGGCCCTAGTGGAGTTTGGAGTGTGACTGTTTGAGGTTGTGGACAGGTGTCTTTTATATTGAAAACAAGTTCAAACAGGTGCCATTAATACAGTTAACAAGTGGAGGACAGAGGAGGCTCTTAAATAAGTTACAGGTCTGTGAGAGCCAGAAATCGTGTTTGTTTGTAGGTGACCAAATACTTATTTTACCGAGGAATTTACCAATTAATTCATTAAAAATCCTATAATGTGATTTCCTGGATTCTTTCCCCCCATTCTGTCTCTCATAGTTGAAGTGTACCTAGGATGAAAATTACAGGCCTCTCTCGTCTTTTTAAGTGGGAGAACTTGCACAATTGGTGGCTGACTAAATACTTTTTTGCCCCACTGTATGTGCAAATATAAGAGGGAACCAGCCATAGCAGAGATTTATATATAAAACCCTACCAATGGGAAAGTCTGTGTGCAGACAAAGACGGCCAATTAGCAGCAGCATACAAAGTAACATGCAATGCACAATGGTACACTGTATCCAAGCTCTTTAGGCACTGTTCAGAGGCATTCATGTAAAGCAGATCACCATAATCCAATACAGGTAAAAACGTTGTAGAGATCAAATGTTTCCTTGTCTGAAAGGAGAAACAGTTTCTCAAGCTATTTTTATTATATGTACAGCACTTTGGCTTGACCAAAAATCGTTTATAAATTTGCTATATAAATAAAACCTGATTCGATTTGATTTGAAACAGGATTTGTTTCTGAAAAAGAAACTTACTTTTTGTTTTAGCTTTGAAACAACATTTTTAGTGTGTTACTTGAAAGATAAGTTTTGATCAATAGTAAAACCTAGGTATTCATATGTAGTGACCCTTTCAATGTCAGTCCCTTGAACAGTACACATCTTGGGGAGAATAGAGGTTAACTTTTTGCCATTTGAGAATATACATGCGACGATTAGTCAAGTTATCGCCTGAATTGACGACTATTGGTCGACTAGAAAAAGCCTTCAGTCGAGGGCAGGCCTAATCATGATATTGCTCATAAAGTAGGAAGAGCATAAATATGGTACAAAAAAATCACATATAAGGCTTTTCCCAAAAGCAGGAGTAAGTGAAGTCCTGACACACCTCTTCTTCACAAAGCAATAGCTCAACACTCATTACACAAGACTGACTCGTGAAGGCCGGTCGGCTTGATAAGATCTGACCCAATCTCACAAGTAATCACAAGGACAGAAGAGGGAGCAGGTTACACACATATGCCATACAGTACACACACATATGCCATACAGTACACACACATATGCCATACAGTACACACACATATGACACAAACACACACACACACACACACACACACACAGAAGACAAGACGCAGGACACACTTACAGCACATGTAATTTGCGAAAACCTAAGGCAGAGTGCAACTTATCTGCCCGTCTTCCTGTAGATTGTGCCTCACGTCACATGAAATACTTTCCACCAAACTTTTAATGATGTTTTTGGATACATCCAATGTCATCTTCACACATACACATTTCAGTAAAAAAAAACTACATATTTTGTTCATGCAAATCCAGCATGGGTTAATATCTCCCATGATTATTCTGTTTACAAGATTAGATTAGTGTGGTGAAGTGTCTGCACAGAGCCAACTAAGAAGACACCAAACGCCCGCCTACTGTTCAGCATAATACCATCTGGCATAAAACACAGCTCCTCCACTGTCATCCTCCACACCCTACCATAAAATAATTGAAGATTTGCATTGTGTAGCATAAAAGGAGCACAACTTGCAATGTAAACAACGGATCAAGTTGTGTGGTCCTTACCATTGCTCTTTCCAATGTGAGTGATCAAATCAACAGAATAACATGACATAAGAAGAGCTTACCTTAGCGTAGGTGCAGGTGTCTGACAGCTGCCACACGACACACCTCTTATCACAGCGAGGACACATAATGATGCTGGACTGGCACACTTCCATACTAAGGACACACAGAGAGTCAAAGTCTAAAGGGTTTTCAGAATAAAATGTCATTCAGAAGATTCTTTTTTCAGAACAAACTTAGGTAACAGAAAGTGTTGTTGTCACTCATCACATAGACTTAGAGACATTTGGACCTCATGCAACAACCAGTCTCAAAATCACATTAGTTCCAAAGTGGCCAATGAAGGTAATTTAGGAGAACCTGTGGTGTTGGTCAATTTTTTTTATTTGAAAGGGGTGATGAAATTCATGAGACCTACCCAAACCAACCTACAGTTAAGACAATACAACTTGAACTGGGGTAGGGCATTGAAATTGAACTTATTAGTCTGACCACATACATTTTACCACACTAAGCTGGTTTAAGTCCTTTTTATCTGTACTACCTCAGTTTGTACGTGTTAACGATGAATCTTCCATGCAAACTAAAGTTGGTCATGGAGTGCCACAGGGCTCTGTACTATTCTTTTCAACTTGTATATTCTTCTGTTAGGCAATATTATAAGGAATCACTGTTACATTTTGTTTGTATGCGGATAATACTCAATTATATTTATCAATCAAGCCTGATGAAACCAATCAACTAAATACAATTCAATAATACCTCAAGGACTTAAAAACTTAAATTATGTAATGTTAAAAACAGACAACTGAAGTTATTGTGAACTCTGAAACAGACTATCTAAAGATATACTTACTGTTGGAGCCACAATGCATGTGTCTTTGTTTTTGTTTTTATCAGCACAAGTTTAATGTACAGGGTATATGCAGGAATCCTGAAGTCAAATTTAATACCTTTTAAGACCTTTTTTAAGACCCTTTCCATACATTTTAAGACCTCATCGCAACTTTGAGTTCTAACCGGTTACATTGGCGACACACTTTACCTCACATTGACTATATTGATTGTAAGATAGCACAACTAAACAGAGTGCAGACAGACTACTGAAGCCTCCTTTCCACATGAACTTCAACCTCTCTGTGAAGGTCAGGTTTAATGCAGTATGCTGCTTTGTTGCTTCTGTACTCTGTGCTCTTTCATTCCACTAAAACTCATCAGAAACCATTAGAAACCAGTATTTGACCAATAAACAAAACAATTGACAAAACTTTGAACTATGAATTATATCAAACTTTGGTGAGCTTCAGCGGGGTAATGCCATAGGAGCTCCCTCACAAATACCCAGGGGTTAAATTGGGCTGGGGCTGTCCGGGGCTAAGCACTGGCACATAGGACGATGCTCTGACGTCATCACCCTCACACATTTGTCATATGTTTACAAAAAAGGATATATATGTTAAGACTTTTCTCGTTCTTAATATAGACTATATTAGGGTCTATATGTGTTGACTTTACTTTAAAATAGCAGATCCCTGTGACCGGATATAGCTTGGCTTAGACTCCGGCCCCACGAGGACGCATACGGTAAAACGCATACGCAAACGCAAAAAAGTCTTCCGTTCACACGCATTCGATTCATTAATATGTCCGTTCACACTAGACCGCTGCAAATGCTGGAAATGATGTAGTACATATGTCAGGCCTGTAAGTGGCGCTGCTGCCGCCACAAAATACACCAAAAGCAGCGAAGAAGACCCCGGAACATGGTTGCCATGGTTGCCCTTCTATTTATTCTCCGCGGTGGACGGCGTGTTCTCCTGCTGTATATCTCTCAGGTAGTCCACCAGCAGATGAAAAACACCCACCTCTCCGCCTCTTCCAAGGAACGAGGGGACCGTGCGGCAGAGTTTCCGTAAAAAAAAATGTTCCGCCGGTCAACATGTCCATTAAAGTTTAAATCTTCCGTACAAAATTAGAAAAGTGCCGGTCAGAGGTCTTCTTTGTTATTTATTGAGCTTTAAACAAATTGATGACGACTCTGTTCTCTGTATAATAATATTTAATAAACGGTGACTTCCTCTCTTTTCCTCCCCCTCTTCTGACAGCCCAGCAGCAGCAGGAGACGTGGGGAGAGGGAGGCGGGCTATTTCATCGTAATCAGAAAATGATCATATAGGGCTTACACACGGAGCCGTTGGACCCCCAGAGCGTTGCGTATGCCGGTCTACCCACCTTGGGACCCCCCCACAGAGCGGAGCAAGGCAACGAAACTTAAAATAAGAAGCAGCATTTTACGGCGCGCTATGCATGGGGCCGCCTTGAGGGGGTTTCCAGACATGTCGTTTCAGTAAATTAAAGGGTGTTTCATGTTGTCGTTGCTGTGGGACTTCTTAATACCTTGGAAAATGCCGTTTAATACTTTTTAATACTTTTTAAAAGCCTTAATTTTCACTAAATTGATTTATCAACTTTTAATACTTTTTAAGACCCCGCGGACACCCTGATGTAACATGCAGTTCTGCCATTGAACACAAGATGGAGCATTCACAAAGTTCTCCCGCTCCAATCCCTCAGTGGCTTAAGTATAGATTAGGTTAAAAAGTCACTAAACTTACTCTGGATGGCATTAACTTGGCCTCCAGCACCACTGTAAGGAGTCTCGGCTTTATCTTTGATCATAATTTGTCCTTGTCATTATACCCATTATATCCCTGCATTCTAGGAATGGTTATTCCAGTTTGTGTCCGGGCGGCCGACACCCTCTCCACATTTAGGAGTAGGCTAAAGACTTTTCCTTTTTGATAAAGCTTATAGTTAGGGCCGGCTCAGGCTTGCCTTGAACCAGTCCCTAGATATATGCTGCTAAAGACTTCCACTGTCGGGGGACATTCGACGTTCACTTTTCATTCCTTTCTCTTCCACTTTTGAATGCACTCACGTACTCTCTATAAATTCATGTCCCAAAACATGATGGCATAATAGCCTATAAGTTAAGAATGCTCACTCTGATGGTCATCATATTTGGAGAGGGAAATACCAGGTAGGTGACCTACATCACAAAATAGTCAGAATAAGAGTAACCCAATAAAATAAAGTGTATTAGTTCTAAATTGCAAGCCTCTAAAAGAAAGGTGTAAATAGTACAGGTTTTATTGAAACTGGAACCTTAATTCAAAGTACAGTATACAATTCATCAAATAATTCTGTGAGAGGTCAAGTATATAGATACTAGAATATAATGTTAAATGTCAGGTTCCTCAGAAACGTTAGGGGACACATGTTGACAATCTGCACAGCAGGTGCAGAACCCCGTACAGGGAAGGCCAACAGAGAGGCACTGGCACTTTCCACTCTCTCCACACTTTGCATCTTTGTAATACAAGTGAGTAATGTCTCTCACTTCTGTAGGTGCTGGGGTTTTTTGTAAATAGCACTGGTTGAATGGCCCCATCTCTGACAATCCACCCCTTGCCTACAGGACTCCATAACAAGGGTTTGGGTTCGGCCTGTGACACCATATCGCTGTCTGAAACATTGCTCTTTACATGTTGTTGAAATGCATCCTCTGTTGGCGGCAGATTTTCCGAGGCTGCATCTGTTGTTGATGCAATTATGAACCTCAGTTCATCCAAGTTTGTGCACATCAGTCCAATTTCCTTTTTTCCATAGAAGCGCAAATTCTCTTGCGACTGGCAAAGACTCTTCCAAGCTGGAAGAGAGTCCACAATGGGCCAGATATTTGAGCTCACTGAGATGGGTCTTGATTTGGTGAATGCTGTTGTCTTTCCTATTCTGTACAAACTACTTGTTGTGCCACAGCCAGTGAGTGCACGACATGCTGGTAGACAGTTAGACATGTCTTTTCCAATTTTCTCACGTATGGTGTTGATGGGGACATATCTCTGAGAAAAGTGATTGAGTCCTATGTTCCTATCACCAAAAAGTACAACTTCCGTCTTAACTATAGCTAAGTTTACAGGACTATAATTCAGTATTCTTTTAGGTACATAATTGGTGAAGTAGGACAGCAACCTGGTTCATACCTCAGCTAATCTGAAGAGGAAAAGAGTGGTCATTCTCAAGTTATGGGCTTTTCTGTCACCGTTCCCATATTCGGCCTGGTCTAATTTGGCTCTTTTTCAGGGATTGGGGTAGTTCTAAAGAACCAATACAACGTTTTTTCCCCCAAAATAAAATTTGACAACAATCAATTTCATTAATGGGAGACCCTAAAGATAAGAAAAATCATAGTTAGATTTTGAAATACCCCTATCCGAGGTAGAACAAAACACAAGGGCCCTTCCTGCTAGACTATAACTCAACATCTGGGGCATGAGTGTTTGTGTCTCTGCCAATATTTCAGGAGTATAAAAATTTAATTTGGTTGTTTATTGATAGATTGATTGGTCTAAACTTTCCCACACGCAGATCAGAAATAATTACATGGAGTGATTTACAACAACTACAGATGTCCAAAATATTCCAAATTTAAAAAAATCCTTAAAGTGTACGACCAAAAAAGACCAGTGTTTCCCACGTTTAAGTTCATTTACCAGATAATATTACCTTCTGACTCACATTAGAGGGTTGGAGTTGAAAAAGATAAGTCCATAAAGGAAAATGACCACGCCCAGAGCAGCAGCCGGGACCAGCAGTTTGGTATACCAGCCCAGCCACAGGTAGTACAAAGCCACTTTCTCTCCGAAGTAATTCCTGCAGGGAGGAAACACACAGGCAGACATGAAGTAAAAAAACATTGGCGACTATAAAAAGTGTTTGCTCACCTGGGACTTTTATTGGTGTACAGTGTTTAATCACAGATATTTTTCATAACCAAAATACATTTTGATGAATGTTTGTTAACAGGTCTCTTGTCAGGTTTAACAAGTAGTGAGGGTTTACTGGGAATATCTGATCGAGTCCCTTATCTCCAAGGTTATCAAATTCAAATCTCAATAATTTTCAATGACACTTTTAGAGACGTGCCCTTTCTCGATTTTCACACATTTTACGAATCAATAACATTATCTACATAAAACACCACAAAATGTGATTCCTGCAACACGTACAAAAAAGCTGGGACAGGGGCAACAAAAGACTGGGAAAGTTGAGGAATGCAGAAAAAACTCCTGTTTGGAACCTTGGAACAGAGGTGGGAAGTAACAAAGTAATTAAGTAGATTTTTCAGGTATCTGTATTTTACTTTTTACTTCCTACATTTTACACACAAATATCTGTACTTTCTACTTCTTACATTTTCATAACAGGCTTGTTACTTTTGTTTTAATGCATGTGAGGTGAATTACGAATTATTTTTATTTTGCATCATTGCGGGCCTTCCCCGACATCAAGACTGATTTAAAACGAAATGGATGTGACAAATGGAGAAGACGAGCCATGGTGTGCAGATCATGCCCGACAGACGAAAACAACGTAAAAGACGTATGACGAAACAGCTTCCCAGAGACGGGAGAAAGGTGTAACGGCATAATGTCCAAGAGTAACGCTAGTACAGTCAGCGACAGGACTGAAAATGAAGATGACATCGACAGAGGCGATTCATCAGACCACCAGTAAGACGCATCCATGGCCTTACTTAAGGGAGAGGTTTGAACTTGTGGGCGCAAAAAATGCACTATAATCATTTTAGTTTGATTTGTTTAGGCCTATATTAAAGGCAAAGGAACCCATCCATAATGTTGGCGACAGCAAATACAGGTACTTTGTTTTTGTTGTTCACACTGAATACATTCAGAATGGCAGTAATACAAGTTGAAATTAAGCTCCTTTTCAATTATGTTAATATTATATTAATATGATGTAAGGTTCAGTTTGTTTTGCACAAACAGCCAGTTTAAAAGTTACTTTTTACTGCGAGTACATTTCAGAGACTGTACTTTTACCTAAGTAAAATGTTGAATCAGTACTTCTACTTTTAGCAAAGTATTTTTTTACACAAGTATCTATACTTCTACTTGAGTAAAGAGAGTGTGTACTTTTGCCACCTCTGCAGGTAAACAGGTTGATTGGAAACAGATGAGTGTCATGATTAGGTATAAAAGGATCATCCCTGAAATCAGTCGTTCACAAGCAAGGTAGGGCGAAGTTGACCACTTTTACCTCATTCACACCAACGGTGTTTCAGGGCCGGTTCGGAGCTGGAGCTTGAAAAGCACCGGATTTTCCTCTTCACACCGCAGCGGAGCAGCCTCTTGGCTCCGGAATCTGGTTCGTTTCAAGCACCAAAAAATTGTCCAGCTAGAGCAAAAGCACAGCATACATCACGCTTACGTCGAGGCGGGGGCAGGGGCAGATCAACTCCTGAACAACAATAAAAAGCCCGCGTTTTATTCAGTTTGTACACAACGATGGAGAAACTTAACAAGCAGCAGTGGTCCACTGAAGAGACCAGCTGCCTACTGGGAATCTGGTCTTCCGAAGAGGTACAGAGGAAGCTGGAGCACAATCGGCCATTGTTGTTGTTGTCGGTGTCAGCTGCTGTGAGGGGTTTCCGTGCGGTTTGGTTTTATGAAGCAGGCACGCAAACGGTTACGTCATGACGCAAACCATGACGCAATGACGCAGCACCAGTCGGACTCTGGGCAGTGTGAAAAGAGCCGGAGCTAAACCGAAGAACCGGTTCTGAAGCAGAAAAGCTCTAGCTTGAGCTTGAACCGGAGTTGCGTTGGTGTGAATGAGGTATTTGTGAACAACTGCGTGAGCAAAAGGTCCAACAGTTTAAGAATAATGTTTCTCAATGTACAATTGCAAGGAATTTAGGGATTTCATCATCTACAGTCCATAACGTCATCAAAAGATTCAGGGAATCCGGAGAAATCTCTGCACGTAAGGGGGGGTTGAAAACCAACATTGAATGTCCGTGAACTTCGACCCCTCAGCCAGCACTGCATTTTAAACCGACCTCATCCTGTAAAGGATATTACCACGTGGGCTGCTCAGGAACACTTGGAACACCATTGTCAGTGAACACAGTTTGTCACTACGTGTACAAGTGAAGGTTAAAACTCTACCATCCAAAGCCATATATCAACAGCACCCAGAAATAGAGATGGGTGAGTCCTGATTCATCCGGATCATTAACCCGGATCCTAGTAATGACCTGGGACTGACGAGTCTCCCCTCTCCATTAACCCGCGTCCTTTGAGTCCTACACCTGGTGACGTACAAATTAAAACTATAAATTGCGTCACTCGCTACCCTCCTTATAACATGTAAAATAACATTACAACGTACCCCAGTCCATCTGCCCAGTCTTTAGCAAGTAGGACAGCTACCAGAAGTTATCGTTTGGCTCAGGGGACGCGGATCAGTGAAACTTTCTGCAGACTCGTGCGGACTCAGAGCCGTAACCGTAGCAGATCCAGAGATCCAGACTCATCATGCACGAGTCAACAGCAGACTCAGATTCGCAAATCCTGACTGACTGAATGAAGGGAATTTCCTTCACTGTGCTAACCTAGCAGACGCTGAATCGCTGATACTGACGGAGTGACTCGAGAGTCAGCGGAACTTATCCAGGATTTCCTAAATACCGAGGTCCAAACATGCTAGGGGGATTCCGGGGTATAGATTTGGGGGATTTTCATGATCTGGTTAGGTGCTTTTTAAGTCCTGTGGGGGGTCACAAATTGGATAATATATTGATTTCAAACCATGTCAGTGGGCTGCAGCATCAATTATTTTTGAAAGTGTAATACATAAAAATCAGTTGATTGTTACTATTAATGATCAGGACATGCAGAAGAGGCTAAAAATGATCACAACAAATTGTCAACATTCATTTTCCATGTCTCTCTCCTTTCCATAACCTGCAGCCTCTCTTCCATTTTCTTTAGTCTCTCTGTCTTCTTCCTGTTCATTACTCTCTCTTTCCTCTACTCTTTCTCTTTGTTCAATCTCTCCCTCGTTGTTCACTTTTTGCTCCTCCTCACTTGTCGCTCCTGCCAGTGAATTAAAAGCAATTCAGCAATTTAGTTCATTTCAATTGTTTGTTTGATTCTCAAAAGAGAACAAAGATGTAAGCAAATTGTGTTTTATACAATTTTATGTTATTATGACATCATAACTGCAATAGATGTATGCCTATTGTCTATATTGTAAATGAAGACTAAGTTATAGATATATAGATAGATGGATAGATAGATGGATGGGGTTATTAAGCCTACATTCTTTTGTGTGATTGTACCTGCAGTTCCTCCCTGACTTCCATCACTTTCTCTCTCTCTGCCTGTCCTGTCTCTTCCTTACCAAATCTGAGCTTCGACTGACGTAGTGTTTTCATTATATCTGAGTCAGTGTAAAAAGAAAACAATACAATGTTATATCTTCAATGTTTTACTCCGATTGCAGTGTTTCCCATAGGACGGAGTCATAGTAGCGGTGCTAAGGCACGTGGTCCCAGCATAATGTGAGCGCGGAGCGCGTGGAATTTTTTAGTGCGTGCGAAGTGTGCCCCGCCAATTTATTTCTATGTGTCTGCCAGCACAAGAAAGGCTCTTGAGGCCAAGTACCAGGGCTGGTTCTAGCAAATTTGCTGCCCTAGGCAAGATTTTAGGCGAGATTTTATACATAAAGATTAAATGAAAAATCTCTACAAAAGACAAATACACTACAAAAACAGAAACTTATTGACATAGGTAATATACGTCAAAATGGCTTAAAATGTATTCAGTATTGTATGAACATTTTTTAATTGGGGGGGTGGACGTCACATCCTCTAGGGGGGTCCGGGGGTATGCCCCGCCGGGAAGATTTGTTTGAACATTTTAAAGTAAAATGCTTCAACCTGGTGCACTTTGAGCTAGGGCTGTACCCAAATATTCGACTATTCGAATATTCGTTCGTCGGCCAACTATTCGGGTTTCAATTTCGTTATTCGGATATTCGTTTTTTTATTTTTATTTAAAAATATATATATATTTCAAAATGTATGCTATTAATAAAGGCGAATTGCCATATTCTTATACTATAATTATACTTTTGAATTGCACTGTTAAAATGTGGAAATATATAAAATATCAGCCTGTGCTCCTGACATCGCGTTCACACACAGTTACGAACGCAAACGGCACGCTTCACCTCGCTTCACCTCGGACGACGGTAAGAAGAATATGTGCCAAATATGCAATAAGAAACTGGCCTACCACGGTGGCACTACAACTCTGAAAAGTCACCTGGATGCTGTAAATAGTAGCCTAGCTTAGCTGTTGTCAAGTTGCCATGATGAAGTTGCTTTATTCACCGTTTAAACAGTAAGGTTACACATGATAAAAACGTGCACTTACTTTGCTTGGAAAATAGTTGCAAGCAAGCAACCAAATTGTTTTTTTATATTAGTTTTTTTTTATTTTATCCGAATAGTGAACATAATAGGAGTAATGTGGGAGCATCTGGGGCTAAGGCAATGGCATAAAGTTGAGTAGCTCAGCCTAATAATAACTTGTGTGCATCCCCACGCATCCCAGCCATCAACATCCTCAACAATACAGCAGACCCTACAGTTACCCTACAGAGGACACATTTAGTTTTAATGTTTGCGAGTACTGAGACAATACATAAATATAAATCGTAATAGTATGCTCTTTCTGCGCTGCTGCTTAACAGCGTGTTGTCAGGTGTCTCGGATTCGGAGCGTGTTATGAAACCTTTTTTCAGGAAAAAAAAATTATACAAAAAAATACAAATCTCTCCGCACCGAATATTCGCTGCTGATTACCACCGAATATCCGGAGCCCGAAAAATGGTATTCGGGACAGCCCTACTTTGAGCACACAATTACTAGAGACCTTATCGGGGGTACAACTCTAAAACACCCATATGAAAAAGATCGGTTTGCATTTTAATAATCAAATAAGTATATGAACATAACCAATAACCTACTATAGCCAATAAAAAAATAAATGTAGCTTATTTTATTTGTTCCTTTGTATCTTATTTTAAAGATCTGTTTTTATTTATCCTAATAATTATAAAGGAGTGCCTTGAAAATATGTGTTTCCATAATTTGTTCTCTCTCGCTCTCTCTAAAGAGGAAAAGCCAGCATCTTTGATAGTTGGGGGGGGGGGGGGGGGTGTTCGTGCCCATTAATGTTGAAAGGTACAGACAGGTTTTAGACTTTTTTTAAATGCCAAGCGACATTCTGCACACGTTACAACAGCTTGACTCCGTAGTGAAAGAGTGGGGGTACCAGACTGGTCTCCATTGAACATGTGGGGTGCATTATGAAGCACAAAATACAACAACGGAGACCCTGGACTATTGAGCAACTGAAGGTGTACATCAAGAAAGAATGGGAAAGAATTCCACCTACAAAGCTCCAATAATTAGACACACACACACACACACACACACACACACACACACACACACACACACACACACACACACACACACACACACACACACACACACACACACACACACACACACACACACACACACACACACACACACACACACACACACACACACACACACACACACACACACACACACACACACACACACACACACACACACACACACACACACACACACACACACACACACACACACACACACACACACACACACACGACATTGTTGACTGGTTGTCCTGTAAACAGACCCGACCATCGAGCCCACTTCTTCTTCAGCTGCTTCTGCTCTTCACTTACTTTTGCTTGGAAAATAGTTGCAAGCAACCAAATTGTTTTTTTATATTAGTTTTTTTAATTTTATCCGAATAGTGAAAATAATAGGAGTAATGTGGGAACATCTGGGGCTAAGGCAATGGCATAAAGTTGAGTAGCTCAGCCTAATAATAACTTGTTTGCATCCCCACGCATCCCAGCCATCAACATCCTCAACAATACAGCAGACCCTACAGTTACCCTACAGAGGACACATTTAGTTTTAATGTTTGCGAGTACTGAGACAATAAATACATATAAATCGTAATAGTATGCTCTTTCTGCGCTGCTGCTTAACAGCGTGTTGTCAGGTGTCTCGGATTCGGAGCGTGTTATGAAACCTTTTTTTGGGAATTTCTTTTATAAAAAAAATATAAATCTCTCCGCACCGAATATTCGCTGCTGATTACCACCGAATATCCGGAGCCCAAAAAATGGTATTCGGGACAGCCCTACTTTGAGCACACAATTACGAGAGACCTGATCTAGGGGGTACAACTCTAAAACACCCATATGAAAAAGATCGGTTTGCAATTTAATAATCAAATAAGTATATGAACATAACCAATAACCTACCATAGCCAATAAAAAAATAAATGTTGCTTATTTTATTTGTTCCTTTGTATCTTATTTTAAAGATCTGTTTTTATTTATCCTAATAATTATAAAGGAGTGCCTTGGGAATATGTGTTTCCATAATTTGTTCTCTCTCGCTCTCTCGCTCTCTCTAAAGAGGAAAAGTCAGCATCTTTGATAGTGGGGGGGGGGGTGTTCGTGCCCATTAATGTTGAAAGGTACAGACAGGTTTTAGACTTTTTTTAAATGCCAAGCCACATTCTGCACACGTTACAACAGCTTGACTCCGTAGTGAAAGAGTGGGGGTACTAGACCGGTCTCCATTGAACATGTGGGGTGCATTATGAAGCACAAAATACAACAACGGAGACCGTGGACTATTGAGCAACTGAAGGTGTACATCAAGAAAGAATGGGAAAGAATTCCACCTACAAAGCTCCAATAATTAGTGTAACACACACAAACAGACAGACAGACAGACACTGACTTGACATCGTTGACTGGTTGTCCTGTAAACAGACCCGACCATCGAGCCCACTTCTTCTTCAGCTGCTTCTGCTTCTTTCTCTGTGAACCATGGTCAAATATCAGCACATACGTCACTTTGTAACATTAATATTACACATGGGCGGCGCCAGAGATTTTCTTTTGGGGGTGCTGTTGGGTATCTTGACGTTTCATAGAGGGTGCTCAAAAATGTAGGCTTTCCCATTAATGTACTGGGCACTGGGCATGATCAGCTCACGGCATGTAGGCTAGGTGTAAGTAGGGGCAAAGTGCTATTTTATAAGTGGATGGTGGACCTAACATCCTCTAGGGGGTTCCAGGGGCATGCTCCCACGGGAAGATTTTTTATATTGAAGTTAAAAGCATCAATCTGGTGGACTTTGAGAGCAACATTAGGAGATCTATTGATACATCTTTCAACACCCATATGAAAACAGAACTGGACACAGATTTACTTTTTCTTTATGGATATTTTATCCAGTCCTTTAGCTCACCTGAGTCTCTCAGTCTGACAGGAGAGGACTTTCCCTCCATATTGTTGTACAAACAGCTTCTAATATCCGTTAGTTAAGTTATCCTGTTTTTCAGCGGTTTATACCAGGTTCAAACATAATACACCAGCAGTTATGTGTGCAAGTGTATCACATGATGATGTCCAATACATTTCAGTTTGCTGACAAATCTTTCTTTCTCTTCCATCTTCCTTATAATACAAAACACTTTTAGGTAGGAGCTTTGCATTTTCAGCTGAGTGCCACTTCAGTGATTGTTTCTTTAGTTCAAACACTTTGACAGAGGGAAACATCTCCTCACTTTATCTCAGAAAACACATTCTGCCAGTAAGACCTTTTCTTATAAGATCAAATATGTATTAACCTTAGTTTTCAATCAGCACCTTCAATATCTGGTTTACGATGGGAAAAACGTGTTTTTTTAAATATATATAGTTATATATTTTATAATATAGTTTGGAACATTGTCAGGTGGTAGTTAAGCGTGCAGATGTGTCATTCCGGTCAACATAACCATCAGATGGTACCAGCAGGTGATCAATCCTGAAGGATTAAAAACATGATTTTGCAATTGTCCCAGCAAAAATAATAAGATTGAAGGAGGACTTACTTCATGGAGGCAGAACATGGTTTCAAACACACCCTTCTTTATCAGTTCCTCCAGGTTTTCTGATTAATAACCAGGAAAAATCAACATCAGGGAACTCAAAATATTAAAACATCGTTAATTGTCAAAATAGAGGTGATAATATAGAGTTCTTTGAAATAAATCACACTCACCTCCTGTGTTGATGAAGGTCTGATGAAGGATGAAATGGACAATTCGGATCCTGGAGGAATAATAAATGTTGCAGTAAGAGAAAAAACCCCGGGCAGGATCCGAATGAGTAGTTTTAAACAGCATGAATAATGCCGACTGCACAGGTGTTAGTATGCACCACCCACAGACCCACCTGGCTCTCACACAGAACACAACATTTTTTCATAAAACATTTTGGTTGAATCCACATTTCCCAGCTCCAACATATACTATAATATACTCCATATATTGTGTTGAGGGCATGACACAAGTCACCAGGGCTTGAATGAACACTTTCATTCACGTAGACAGTGAGGTGACTGGTGATGAATCTGCATCAGCTCCAAAAAGTGTGTTCAGCCTTATTTTTTTATCAAGTTGTATTTGGCTTGTTGCATTATTGCATGGTAGGGCACACAGAGCAGCAGAGGTGGGACCAAGTCATTGTTTTGCAAGTCCGAGTCAAGTCTCAAGTCTTTGTGCTCAAGTCCGAGTCAAGTCTCAAGTCAGGATGGGCAAGTTCAAGTCAAGTCCATTCCTAAACTTTGACAAAACGAGTCTTAAACAAGTCATTGTGCTTTTCACCAAATGTAATGACATCGATCAACAGAATAATACTTAATAATCAAACTGCCCTTTATTAGTCACATTAATAATTTAATAATCAATTTTCTCTCTGCTGGTAAAGTAACGTGTTTTATTTTATTTTAAGAGGGATCAGTAAGGCAAGGCTACCGTGACGTTTTGATTCAGAAGGAGTTTAATTGATAAGATCCCTGTTGTTGAGGTAACCAGAATGTTTATTTCCACTGTGTACAACATGTTATAAGGGACCCACAATGTATCTTTATGCAAGGGATAATGTGCAGCGAGGCGGTCTCTATGGGGAAAAGAACACCTGCATCTAGATCCCTCTGCAGGTGGTACTTTAAGTATATTTTGATGCTAATACTTTTGTACTTTTACTTGTAACATTTTGAATGCAGGACTTTTTATTGTAACAGAGAAATCCTACACTCAGGTACTTTACTCAAGTACAAGATCTGAACTTCCAAAAGAGTGGTTACCACAAAAAAAACCCTGCTCTGAAGGTTATTTTCATTTTACAAACCCTGCACTAAGCTTTGCTTTCTCCAATATTATTGAAATGCAGCCAGATGCTGCTTCTTTTTTCGGTTTTCGCTAAATGTCTTGACTTTTTCCGACGCGCTTGCATTTAAATTCGGCTCCCCGTGTCCCTGTAGCTGGTCTGTCCAACTACACCTGCTGTCTTTGGAGCGTCTGCCCCCCACCCTTCTTTCACATAATGGTATGATCCAGGTGTGTCTTCGCATATGATTGGCCGCTTGGTGGCTCAGCAAAATAAAGTCCCGCCCCTGCCTGCAAGGATTCTCAGCAAGAGTAGGAGCAGCTGAAGATTCTGCTCTCCCCGACGGGAATCTGCTCTTCTAGCAGCATCTTGCAATCGGCGTGCTGGAGACCCTTAATTAAATTGTCAAGTCACCTCAAGTCAGAAGGCTCAAGTCCAAGTCAAGTCATTGGTGTTCAAGTCCAAGTTGAGTCGCAAGTGTTTTGTGAGTCCAAAGTCATCAAATTGTCGAGTCCAAAATCATTAAATTGGTGACTCGAGTCTGACTCCACACCTCTGCAGAGCAGTACTATCTGTTTAAGAAAAAAAGCAAGGAAGTTAAAGCAGTGTTGTTGCAAAAAGTTGCTGCAGACTTTCATTAGGAAGAATTTTATGAAGCAGCCAGCATTCATCTGATGCCCTCTGATCAGTGTTCATACAGGAACAAATATGCTGTTTCTCCTTAAACAAGGACTTCGGTCAGAGCAGTGATACAATCAAATCTATATGTATATGTTTATATTACCTGGTAGCCTGGGTGACAGAGCCCCTTACATCTCCACACCAGTTGCAGGAGTCAGAGACTTTGAGCAGGTATTGGTAGTCTTTGAACATCTCATTGGGAGCACGGATGCCAAAAAACACTTTGTCATCATGTTCAATCCTCTAACACACAAAAACAGCACACACAATAAAGGACACCGTCTTCTTTGATTCATACAATTCTTATCAGTACATCGAGTCAGGTGTCAGGTCACAGTGTTTTAAAGAATTGTCTACGGTGTTGTTGAGTGTATGTAAGTCGCTTTGGGTAAAAGCCTCAGATAATGATATGTAATGTGTAACGGAGGCAGACTCACTTTAACTGTGATGTTTTTCTCTTCTAGCTTCTGTATGAAGGCTCTCTGTCTCTGAGCCTTCTGGTCCCTTTCATCATCCACCTGATGGGCCACCAGTACATAGTCATATGTCTTCTGGGTGGGCTGTTCAAAAAACACAACATATTGTTCAACATTGTTAAGCAGCTCAAAATAAGTATTAGACTTAGTTTGGTCCAGTTAAAGGAAAGAGAAAAATAAAACAAATGAAAGATGTTAAACCTCAACTGTAGACAGTCAAATGCATTATAGATCTTTGCAAAAACAGGTTTTGGTCAAACATTTCTGCATTGCTTAATGGAATACTCACGTCTGATTGGTCCATTTGGACATTCTATGGTGCAGCAGACTTTTACTAGAGATGCTGTAGGACCATATACAATCAGCTGAGAGAGATTTGGAAAATTTTAATAAAAATAAACTAATGTTAACATTTGACCAGGGTGAGCTTGCGCTGATATTCTTTCTGACGACTGTTTGGTCCAACCTGGTATCACGGCTAGACGTGAACATGTCCCGTTGGTCCACTGGGAGAGGTCAGGATTAGGCCTGTCGCGATAATCAATAAATTGACTTATCGTACGATAAATAAAAATGGACTCGATAACTTTTCTGAGCTCGATAAATTGCCGTTTACATAAAGATGTGACCAGCATTTTAGCCTGGAGCGCTGTGGCTGCCAGGCGCGCTGTGAGGGGCGGGGCTGACACACAGCCAGGTCAGGACACTCCGCGTGCACGTGCAGCAGCGTAGCAGCCAAATTAATAATATAGCGACAAGCGGGAGACAACGTGTGACTTACTCGCGGGGAATTTAAAGTGAAATGGAATTGGTTACAAAACCTAACTACACATCTCGATTCTCCGGTGTGGCAGTATTTCGGATTCAAACCAAATCAACGAGGCGAACCTACGGACTTGAATTAGCCGGGCGGTGTGTCGCATTGGTTTAAAAAAGGTAGCGACAAAAGCAGGCAATACCACGCATTTTAAACCACCTAAAACACAACCACCCCATTCCGTTTTCCCAGCTGGGAGCAAACACGGCAGCTGGAGATGGAGAGCCCCCGCCCGACAATGCAAACATGTTGGTGTTCCTGGCTCGAAAACTTAGAAAAACAGATTTGGATATGGCCTGTTGAGGCATCTGGGTCTTTGACAGTGGACTGTACACTTGACTGTTGTTTTAAGGAGGTTTTTTTTGCTTGTGAGATAATATGTGCTCATATTTATTTATTTATATATATATATATATATATATATATATATATATACACACACACATATATATATATATATATATATATATATATATATATATATATATATATATATATAAATGAGAGAGAGAGCTCTGTTTTCCAGCCTGACTATTTAATTTATTGTTTTGGTTGTGTGATTTAATTAATTTATTATAATTTAATTAATTTGTTTTATTTATTATATATAATTTATATATTTTAATATTATTTCACATTTCATTTGCAATGTTGAATGTTCAATAAAAAGTTATGTTTGAAAGGATGTACTTGAATTATTATTATATACTATCATTATGTCTTAAAACGGTGCCGACAATATTATCGTTTATCGCAATAATTTCCAGAAAAATTTATCGTCCAACAAAATTAATTATCGTGACAGGCCTAGTCAGGATGACACAATTTCATCGCCTCAAAACGTCACAGGATTGTTAACCATTGGAGAAATACCCGGACGTTGACAAGCAAGCCTCTATCACGACTTTTGGGTTCACTATAACACAACATTTTGTGGGGAATACGAAGATTTGTTCAGGTCTCACCAGGGAAATGTATATATACTGGTCTTCAACCTTCCTAAATTTTCCCACACCACGCCGCTCCTCCGCTCCCTTCACTGGCTTCCAGTAACTGCTAGAATCCACTACAAGACAATGGTACTTGCATACCATGCTGTGAATGGATCTGGCCCTTCCTACATCCAGGACATGGTTAAACCGTACACCCCAGCACGTGCACTCCGCTCTGCATCAGCCAAACAGCTCGCTGCACCCGCACTACGAGGGGGACCCAAGTTCCCATCAGCAAAAACACGTGGGTTTGCTATCCTGGCTCCAAAATGGTGGAATGAGCTCCCCATTGAAATCAGGACAGCAGAAAGCTTACACATCTTCCGGGGGAGACTGAAAACTCATCTCTTTGGACTCCACTTCGAGCGATAGAATTACTAACAAAACACTTATATACTAATAAAGGACTGGCTTATCTAGAGCCAGTTGAGTAGCACTTGAAATGTGTTAGCTCTATGAAACCTGATGTACTTATACGATTCTGTTTTCTTCAAGTGTGTATCTTGTTGGTCGAATGCACTTATTGTAAGTCGCTTTGGATAAAAGCGTGAGCTAAATGCAATGTAATACATATATTTTCTTCATACATACATACATTCTTCTCTTGCATACATATATTGTCTTTATACATGCATATATTATTTATAATATTAAATGTAAACATTGAATGAATGTGCATGAGAGCAACAATTTATAAATATGAGCATTAAAATATATGAATATGAGAAGATATAAAAATGTGTGAGTGAAAAACTTATAAATGTGTGAGTGACAATGTATGAATGTGTGCATTGAAATATGATAATATGAGAGCTGAATGTGTGAGTGTAAATATATACGTGTGTGAGAGTGAAAATGTATGTATGTAAAAGGAGAATGTACGTGTGTAAGAGTGAAAATATATGAATGTAAGAGGAGAATATATTTGTGTAAGAGTGAAAATATATGAATGTAAAAGGAGAATGTATGTGTGTAAGAGTGAAAATATATGTATGTATAAGGAGAATGTATGTGCTTGAGAGGACTAGTATGAATTACGGGCCTGTACGGCCCCTCATATTGGTTACGCTAACAGTTCACGAGCGTGCTACACCAGCATGTTTTCCTCTGTGGTTGGGGAGGAGCATTTGAAGACAGACTAGAAACATTGTCAGCCCAGCCTGTTAGTATGGACGCATTCTCTGTTGAGATGGCCACATTTGTTCTGCACTGTGCACTGTTGGTACAGCCTCATCAGTCTGCGATGTCTGGCTTAAGGAGGAATGATTTATCAGCTGAGAACTGCTATACAACATCCTGTCTGATGTATGTGTCATAGCGTGGTGCTTGCAAGCATACCCACTCATCGAAGCTGGGCTCTGTCCCAAGAAGCAGGTTTGGATGTTTACACATTTAGATGTGTGCAGGTCCATGTTTCAGATTTGGCTCAACTCAAAGTTACACCATGATAGAACAGAGAGCACAATCAATAAGATGCAAAGACAGGGCCCGGTCTAATGTATGATGACGGAAGGGCCTTTAGGATGACACTCTCTGTTTGTCTAACAGCACCACACGCAGGTTTCTCTGTCCATGCAGGGTCAAAGAATCCTTTCATATGAGCAGATATATTCTCTGTTTGCATGTTACTGATGACACTTATACTTACCAATGAAGGAAGTAAAGGCTCTGTGCTGTAGCCCTCCTTTTGTCTGTCCGACAGCTCAAAACTTTCCTGTAACACACAGAAAATAAATAACGCAATCATCCTCAAGTGAAATTCATTATCGTTGAAGCACACTGCTCTGGTGTGACAAGTGAGCTGGCTCAGGTTATTGCTTCATAACACACCTTACCGACTATCTTTTCTAACTTCATGACTCTTCTCCCCTTATGCTGTTGTTCAATTAGGTAAGACTGTGAGCCCTGGATCTCACAATTAAGAAAATGAATATTTGATATATGACGGGTCACAATCATCTTTCAGAAGTAAAACTAGTCAGCTGGGGCATCATTTATAACGCCGCGCGTAGGATTTACGTGGGAAGATTGCTTACGTAGTAAAAATCCCAAAAATAGGTACAGAAATGTTCAGATTCACCAAACATTGTGTACCGGTGAGGAAAGTGCGTGCAGCACTTCCTACGCCGGTTTCCCTTTATAAATCACAATCGACTCGAAATGCGGTGCAGCTTTTGCGGGCTTCACGTAACGCCCATATTTGCCTATAAATAGTCAAAGAAACGCCCATTCATTCATTCATTTAGACTGACTGCATGAAGAAGATAGCAGGAAATGACGACAGAACAGCTAAAAAAGACATCTCACACCGTGTCAGATTTTGGTTATTTTGGGGAGGTCGAGATAAATCATATTGTTTGGTGGATGCACTTTGAACCAGAGTAGCAGCATGGAGGTCGGATCGTCACCAAAATAAATAAATAAGTGTTCCGAAAAAGGTTCATGACAAAAAAAATACACATAGCCTTCCTCAGGCAGTGTGTTTGTGCCGGGGACAGGAGACACCCTCTTGATGAGAAATTGTAAGAAATGATCGGGGAATCCCTCTGGAGTGGAGTCATGACGACTGGATCTGAATTATGTTTTCGTATTTGGTGGTTTGTGTCCCAGCTGTCGATCAGCTGCGTCTCCACTGCAGCAACTCTATATCCACCAGTTAAAGGAAATACAACTAATGTGTTGTGTTATATTAGCTGTACAATTTATATGGTGTTCTTAGTTTCCATACTTCCTGTGTTTTAAGAGCGACTTATCAAGTCTTAGCAAACGGCATAAAACATGATTAAACATGCTAGTACATAAAACCATGCTCGTATCTACAACCTATAGAAATGCACAATGGCGTCAGTTTAGACAACACACTCTCACTCCATAATCGTCCAGGAGCGTTTGGTCCGGGTCCCTTGGCGTGCAGTTGTGACATGACATTTGATGTAATTTGATGCGAGAAATATGAGTTGTTATTTCAGATTATGTGTGCAGTGGATGAACATGATCTTTAGTTTGCTAGTTATTACGAAGATTACTTCAGGAAATCGCGTTCATAGAACGTTTTCATTGTTACCAAGGTGGTTGCTAGGGACGCTGCTATCGATATTATTTCTGTTATGTTGTGTAACTGTTTAATGGTGTTATCTTTATTGCTACCCCTTTCCCGGTCAATGTATAGATGAGTGTAACACCTACGTCACTTCCGGGCAAAAATTACGGCCCCGCCCACTTTTGGGGGAAAACAACGCTGTCATTTGAATGGCGGTCAATACACATTCTGAAGTTTTTCCCCATCACATTTCTGATCGGTTTGGCAAAAACTTCAGAATTTGTATTGACCGCCGTTCAACTGACAGCATTGTTTTCCCCCAAAAGTGGGCGGAGCCGTTATTTTTGCCCGGAAGTGACGCATTTGTTACTCTCATCTATAGTGTTGGTCCACAGCGCAAACGTATTAGTTTAACAAAATCCGCATCTAAAGATACGTTATTTTCCCCTGTGCAATTCCAGTCTCACATCTCACATCACATATTCATTAACAAATACCGGAAACAGACCGAAAACATTTAAAAAATATATACTTTATTCCGAGTGTGCTTGCTTTTGTCTTTGAAAGTCATCACATAACGGCATTGTAATACACGGTTAGGCTGCATTAAATATTACATATCTGCCATAGTTCTCTATTTATAGAGCCCTGATGAGAAGACTTCGAGACAAACATGAGGAACTGCCGCCAACACTGAAAACGTGACGTGGATCATAAATATATCGGCAATTAAACAACATCTTACATTTCTTTTCACACAATACGTCTCCTCGCAGGATCAACACTAATTCGGCTGACTTTTATATTTGATCCAATTGGTAGATAGGCTGTACATTTACACCATAAAGGTGCACAGCTGATAGAAAGGGACACCTGGTGGTTAAAGCATGTTATTGCATTTCATTATTTTTATTATTAGATATCAATAGGATCCCTATAAAGTATATTCATTACTCGTTATTCTCTACTAATAGTTAATTAAAGACTGTATATAATGACTATTTTGCACATCCCTTTCAAGATTTCAAGATTTTCTAAGGTTTATTGGCACATATACACAAACGGTGTAGTTATGCAATGAATGAAAAACTTGGGTCGCAGGTTCCTCAATAGTGCATTACAAGACATTTATCAATATTTGTGCATACCTCCAGCAATGTTAACTATGTTGAAGCACTTATTTTAACTGATATTATACATATGTATTATACTCTTATAGGATGTATCTAGATATTTCATCTCCGGCCTTGTCAGGTATTGAACAATCAATAAATAAAGAACACAGAATTATTAAATATAAAACACAGAATTTGAGTGATTATACTAAATGATTTACAAATAAACACCACTGCATATTTACAACTGTTACACATGCTGATGTAACGCAAATGTTTCCAACTTGGGATCAATAAAGTATAACTTATCTTAAGATGATCGATGGCTACTGCCATATTTGCAAAATTTGCCTCTGAACCTTGACAAGTGCATGTTTCAGGCTTATCAATTAATGTAATGTAATGTTATCAATTAACAACAGGAGGGGTCACAAACATAAGACCAGCTGTTAAATAAAGCTCTTCTGACATGGCTGGAATGTGTGTATATTATATTAATGCTGCCCATTATGGGCACAAGCAATTTTCACCCATTTATTAATTATATGTTTTAAATTTGAGTCTTTCCTATCCCCTAAACCCCCAGGGATGTACACAGTATACTGGCAACTTCTTATGGGAAATACGAAAACGTCTTTTAAAACTACAACTCCCAGTAGAGACGTGCCATAGATATAGAACATGTTGCGAAACACAATAGCCAGCATGTGTAGTTCTGGGGACGGGGTGGGGGAGGGGGGGACGTGGTGGACCCGTTCAAATCCAGTTTTGGACAGTCTGCCATGGTTCCATCCCATCAAGCAGGTAGCACAATCTACCTGCATTGCATTACTCTAAACGTGTAATAACGTGCTTTAACCAGTAGGTGGTTTGGGTTAAAAAGCTGTCAAGTTTACAGTGTTAACAAAATAAAATATACTGCTGTTTCTAGTTTAGTTTATGACGGATATATTTAGTTATTGTTTTGATATTTTTAACACAAAAGCGATGGAAAAAACCCCAAAGCAACACAGGAAAGATGGTCTTAACATGACCTAGCGGTCTAGTAGTTAATAAAAAACAATAATATCAAAACAAAATATTACTACTAACTTTATTGTGAAATTCAAACTGAACGGTAAAAGAATAGTTTCCGGTCTATTCTGAGCCCGATCTCTGTAGATAAATAAAAATAAAGAACTACAACAGATGTGTAATACATTTAATGCAGCCAAACCATTTATTACAATGCATGCATGCATGTGATGACTTTCAAAGAGTAAAGCAAGCACTGCTGAATAAAGTATGATTTTATCTTTTACAAAATGTTTTTTTTTCATATGGAATGCAGTTGGAGGTCAACCAATCACAGAGCTTGAGAACTAATCACGGGGTTTGTCAAACAGAGCAGATGGTGTAATCCTAAACGATAGTTGGGGATTCTGGGTAGTGTAGTGTCTTCTGCCATCCTTTACTCGGAAAAAATATTTGTTTCTCCGAATCGAAGGGGAAAAATACAAAAGCATTGCACACAATTTAAACCAATCAATGTTGTGTAATTAACAAGGATAATCTGGTGTTTTTTAGTCGATGAGTAGTGCAGATATCACTGTAAAATCAATCGACAGTAAGGGGACTTATTTCCGGGTGTACAATTCTCCGTTATCCAATGGGAATGGATGCTCACATTGCCTTTAAGGGCAGCCGACACAAACGAATGCCGTGCTTCCATGAGCGTCAAATCCCGCAGCAGATGGGAATACATTGCAATCAGTTGAAAGCTATTTGCGTCCCGTTATGAAGCTGAAGGAGCCTCGGAGCGTCACAACTGCACGCCACGGGACCCTGACAAAACGTCGCTCCTGGACGATTATGGAGTGAGAGTGTGTTGGTTTAGGCGTAATTCTGTCCTCCTGCTTACCGCATCATTTATGAGAAAACATTTCATAACATTAACACAACATATTCGAGGTGGTTTTAAATAACATATCCGTATTTTTTTTTTTCTCCAAGTTATGTTTTTGTGTGCACTGAGGAGTCGCAAACAGGCGTTTGTTAAATCATTTTAAGATTGGCTTTAATCAATGTTTGAAAAAATGAATTCTTCAGATTAATGAGGTAACATTTTATTTATGGTATTATTTCCACATATTTCTCTCCATTCTTCCTTCTGCCAACGGTGTCGCAGTTTCTCTAAGTGCGTACGCATGGGTTAGAGTTTGCGTGGAGGACCGCACGTTTTCCCGTCAAGTTAGTATTTTATAAATCGCAAACATTGCATAGAAACTGGCGTGCGCCATTTTTTGAGCGTATATCCCTTTATAAATGAGGCCCCTGGACTTTTCAAGTAACTTTTTAAATGTACAAATCTTTACAAAGATCTGTAGAAAGTAATTATGAGCTAAATAATATATGTATTTTTTTCCCCATATAGCTCCAACGTTATCGTTTTTTTTATCGGTACTGGAGAAATGTAAAATATATATATAAAAACAGCTTTCATATTTATTATTGCTACATAAAAGTTACCTACATTTAATCGAACCAACTCTGTTTCTAACTTGCAATCTCATTATTCTCGCTCTGTGTGCGCGGCAGCTCTCTCTCACGCTGCAGCGTCGTGCACACAGAGATCTGCGCAGCATTCAGGAATTACCCTAACTAAGGCCCCATGTGGACAATGCTCGTTTGCCATTTGTTTTTCTGCCTTAGCGCGGAAACACAAGCAATTATCCGAATAATCTGTCCGAACACTTGGCCAAACATCTGGCCAAGAGGCATCATATTCATTTGGAGAAATGCACAGTTTTCCACTTCAATAATTTGTAGCTCTGTGCCACAAATTTGAGTAACGTAATCACGTCAGGTGTGCAGTGGTGGGAGAAGTTAAGTACTCTATGGGCTTAAATATGTCTCATAATTATTTGTGTGTAAAACACCATCCACAAATGCATTTAAAAGATTTGCAAACTCACAAATACATTTGCAAGTGTAAAACGCATCTGCAAATACGCTAAATATTTTCACAAATAAAAAAAAGATCTGTAAATATCTCTTTAACATTTACAACTTTCGATCAGGCATTTGTGAATCCATTTTGTATTTGTCGACCAAAAATGCGCTCAAATCTCTGCTCGCGGATCTCACATTTCTGCTTGTGCATCGTCTTTTTACACACACGGAATTTTTTTTACACACACGGAATTTTGAGACATATTTTGCGCCGTTCTCCGCTAAAATCTACTCGTGTCACTCGGTTATTTTCGGAAACCACGTGATGGCCTGCTGATGACGACATTTCCGCATGATTTCAAATTAAGAGCCTGATGGTTTGTTTAATGCTCTGTTTTTTTATTATAATGAACAGCGGAACGTTAGATGCATTCTTTATCACCATCATCATCATGTTATAGTGATACAGTTAGTTTGTGTTATTGGTTCAATATACAGATGTAGCGATTCATTTCAGACAGTTTGAAACGCGAGGGCCGTGATTGGTACGTGATCTGCCCTTGATCAAGGGAAAACCTCCAGCTTGACTTGAGACCGCCCCCGTGATAGATAAATGTAATTATAATGAAGCCAGCTGCAATGGATCATTGATCCACCAGGGGGTGCAGTGGGGTTCCACACTGGAGCTCATGTGAAATAAAGTGAGATACAGTACGCTGGATGTACAGCGGAACTTTGTTAAGATCCATATGTCACGGATATCATACTACTGTGCTAAATAAGAGACATGTAATCATTTACCAAACATCACCATGTTGTTATTTAACAAAATAATTTTGTTATTCGAAAAAAACGAACGGGAGGAAATGCAGCCCGGCTCTCGATTTTTTAATCATCATCTTCACCACAATCATTTATGTTTATGTTCGCCGAATTGACATGAAATCACTGACACATATGAATATACTGTATTCAACTTCATTAAAACGTTATTAACGTGCCTAAACTCAGTAATTCACCAAAAATATGTATATTTTAAATGGAGCTTCGTCGGTCGATCAGGATCCCAAAGTGTAGCGGAGGGATCCTCATCTGGATGAAGGGTGTTATTTTCCCCATAAGGAACAAGTCGCTGCAAATTATCCCGCTTATTACATGGCCACATTCTCAACAAAGTAACGACATGACTCCCAATATTAATTGAAATGCTTTTATGGATTTAGAAAATGTTTTTATTGATTTAAAAAATAGTTGTATGTATTGATTTAAATTGACATGCATCCGCTAAGAAAAATAGTCCGTTGTTACCGTTTTTTAAACAGTATGAATGAAACGGCAGCTCTCAGCTGTGTATTTACACAACTAATGGCCCATCAACCACAGCTCTCTCCCCCCCTCCCCCCCCTGATCTTTCTTCTCCAGCAGCTAAATTAACAGTAGGTTACTCTGAGTGACCATAGACTGTATGTGACAAGCTTACAGTTAGTGACGTAACAACACCATAAAAGCTGGTGGGTTGAAAGCAATACGGGAGGTAAAAATAACTAGAATAATTGTGATTTATTTATTGTGGCTTTTATGTTTTTAGGTATAAAATGTTATGTAATTCAGGCTTATAGTTCACCCTTCTCTAAAAGCCTTCAACAATGACAATATTCATTGTAATTTAATAAATCCTTCCAACACACATTGTAAAAAATAGCCTACTGTAAGTTAAGAAATCATTCTAATATGTACATCTTCTGATGTAACAACAATAACATTATAAATAGTAACATAGCTGAACATGGTATTGCACATTTAGCTTTGAGTGTTACTGACCTGAGATGTTTTTATTACATGAATTAAGGTGACTGAGGCTTTTTAACATACAGGGATGCAAACTCATCAGGTATGAAAAAGGTGACAAGGATCCGAGCCCCCGGCTCCCCCACCCCACGGAATAACAGAGGATTTTAGCAGTCAGAACAACTAAAGCAGCAGTGTTAATAATAACAGAAACGCCAAAGAGTCACATCTAATAGAAATATATAAAAGCATTTATTTTAAATTGTGGAGCAGTCAGTTTATAATTTTGGCAGCACTGTTGAGCATTTTGAAAATGTATTTTCATGCCTCTGTGCAAGGCTTAAGTCTTTTTATCTTTATAGCCACATGGTGTAAAGTAACTAAGTTCATAAACTCAACAAGTACTATACTTGGGCACAATTTTGAGATACTTGTACTTTATTTAAGTATTTCAATGTTTTGCTACTTTGTTCTTCTACTCCACTACAGTTCAGAGGTACATGGTGTACTTTGACTCCACTACATGTATTTAATACCTTTAGTTACTTCACAGGTCTGGATTAATTAAGTGAAATATAATCAAGTGTTAAATCAGACTTTAGTTCCACCTGGAGTAAATCCACAAGCTACCCTGCAGTATACAAAGTCATTCAAACTAGCTGCACCTTTACCAGCTTTGAGAACACTTTCATGATCAATCATTATAAAACATATCATATCTATTATTCTGAAATGGACCAATCTGCACAATTACTACTTTTACTGTCGCTACTTTCACTATATTTTGATGATAATACTTTTCTACTTTTACTTGAGGAACATTTTGAATGCAGGACTTTTACTGTAACAGAGTATTCCTACATTCTGGGACTATTACTTTTACTCAAGTAAAAGATCTGTGTGCTTCTACTTTTACTCAAGTACAAGACCTGAGTGCTTCTACTTTTACTCAAGTACAAGATTTGAGTACTTCTACTTTTACTCTAGTACAAGATCTGTGTGCTTCTGCTTTTACTCAAGTACAAGATCTGAGTACTTCTACTTTTACTCAAGTACAAGACCTGAGTACTTCTACTTTTACTCAAGTGCAAGATCTGAGTACTTCTACTTTTACTCAAGTACAATATATATATACTTATACCACCTCTGTTTATAGCCTATGAAAAAAACTATTAGAAATAGAAGGCTAAAGCTAACGTTAGCAGATAGTGACAATGTATGCTAGCTAGCTAGCTCAACGATTCCTTAAATAATATTGCCACAGAAAAACTTTTCAGTTCACATCACGCTCTGCCGCTCCGACAGGGAGCTCTGCTCTGAACACCTGAACAGCCCGTTCTAACAGCTGTTCACCAGCGGTCCAGTCTGTGCCACAGTGACTCCGGACGCACAGTTAATATTAACGAACGCACCCGTAGGTAATGTAGCTGCTGAAGCTAGACCATCATCTCGGAGCAGCAGAGCCTTATTATACATCCATGAGCAGAGCCGACAGGCAGGAAGACTCGAGCACACAGCTCGTACTTCATTATAATATATAAAAAAAGAACACCATGCGTGTCATGATGGCACATAACAGCTCACGGCCACAGATTACTCCGGGTCCCAGCCCCCCCCATACCCCAAAAATATTTGTATTGCAGATCTACATGAATCACGCAAACGACTTATTTTGGATTCAAAACGGCGAATTTCGCCGAAAGGTGACAAGTTGGCATCACTGAACATAGACAGAGCATAACTGAAACATAACATCTGAAACGATGTAACAACATAATACACTTGTGGGGATGCTTGGGATGTGAGGAGTGAGGGACACGGCTTAGAACGGGCGTGTCGCCTGGCAGGACAGGAGAGTGTGTGCACCAGTCTGCCTTGATCTATGAATTCATGTCCGTGACACTCACTGCTGCCCACAGCTGTTTTACAGAAGGAAATTCCTTCACTTCATGAAAGTGTTTTAACCACACACACCTCTACACACACATGACGGGTGTTATTTTCCCCATAAGGAACAAGTCGCTGCAAATTGTCCCGCTTATTACACGGCCACATTCTCAACAAAGTAACGGCATGACTCCCAATATTAATTGAAATGCTTTTATGGATTTAGAAAATGTTTTTAGTGATTTAAAAAACAGTTGTATGTATTGATTTAAAAAATAGTTGTATTGATTTAAATTGACATGCATCCGCTAAGAAAAATAGTCCGTTGTTACAGTTTTTTAAACAGTCTGAATGAAACGGCAGCTCTCAGCTGTTTATTTACACAACTAATGGCCCATCAACCACAGCTCTCTCCCCCCCTCCCCCCTTGATCTTTCTTCTCCAGCAGCTAAATTAACGGTAGGTTACTCTGAGTGACAAGCTTACAGTTAGACACAACACTGTCATTGAAAGTGACCCTCAGTTAGTTGACTTTTATGTTAAACTGCTAAATTCGTTACTGATAAAAAAGGGCTTCTACTGTACCTAATTACCTTAACACTAGAACCGCCAGAGGTTTTTGTATAGGCCTACCTAAACCCGTCAAATCCCGCTATTAGAATGCAATTTTTAACATAGGGTGCTACATAACACACTTTCAGGAAAAGTCACGGACTGGGAGACTTTAATATTTTATTGAAAAAAAGTTACATTGCACACACACAACACACATCACACAAATTGACCCGATTGGCGGTTCTAGTGTTAAATAAACTCACCAATTAATTAAACCAGTTCAATACGCATTATTCGTATTCTTATCATTCTTTATGAGCGCAGAAATAGTCTTAAAATCAGATCTGTTTTTTAAATGAAATCTGACGGCAGGCAGTTAGCTCTGATCACCTATGATAAATGCGCCGCACCTAATCGCTGGCCATTCAGCCACAGACACTGTTCGAAATGGGGGGGAGCTAGGGGGAGCTTGGCTCCCCCGAAGAGGGAGGGAGCTCCCCTGAAGGCTGACTTTGAGATAAATAGGGGGAGCCCAAAACAATCGTGCATATTTGTGTCACACAGATTAGAAATGTTGAGTTTCTGTAAATAACAGTTCTTGAAATAAATAATAGTTATTGTTCATTACAGTTTCTGAATATTTGTTTTATATTTGTGAATATGTCTGGGTGTTGCCATCTGTACGTGGCGGCGCTGCATTCTTACTTACGTTGCTATGGTTATGGCGGTGATGCCGGCGCGGTATTTGAAATGTTCATATTGATATTTTTTTAACTCTGGCTGTGTAATAAAAAAAATATGGCAAAACGAAAACAGCCAAGCGTCACAGCTTTTGGATTCACAAGCAAAGAAGCGAAGGAGTCTAAAAATGACAACGTGAACGGAAAACAACTTTTAGTTGGCCGGCTGTAAGCGGCGTTAGGGTCAAGCTTGACAGCTCCACACCGAGGGAGAGGCCTGCCGATGCGGAGCCTGAAGAGGCTTCAACAACGGCCACATCCGCCGGCATAGTGACACCGTCTGTATTAGTAGAAGAGTGTTTTTATAGCAATTGATCGCATCCGCGCTGCTGCGCCAGTCAACAGAGCGTGCGTGTGACATATTTAGTAGCAGGATGTGCTCTGAAAAATAGGGCTCCCCGAAAGCAAATGGGTAATTCGAAAACTGACAGAGCTCCCTCTATACAAATCAAACTGTAGACGGTGTGAAAGCACCTATTGTTTTAAATAATGGTCGGAATGTGACCTGTGAGCCTTCTGAATTACCGTGGGACAGCACATTCTAAACTAAAATGTTCAATCAATAAAGTAACATCTTATCTTATCTTAATAATATCTTCATATTAATAATAATAATAAATCATACAGTATGTGTCCGAAAGGGAGCAGGAGGAAGCAAACACAAAAATATACTGCATATTAAAGCAAACGATTGTAAAGGTTAAAGTATGAGCATAACAAATAAAGAAGTGTAATGTAAACATTTACATTATGATTATTTAATATATAAAGACTATATATTATTGAATTACAAGATTAGATATACTTTAGTTGATCTAAAATATTGATGTGTTCAAATGCTCTTCAAAACACAACTGAAAGTCCATGAAACTTGTCTTTCTGTATTTGTGAATGAAGCGCCATCTCCTGGTTAAAACCTGAAATTGAAAATCTGGCAACGCCCTCTTGGAAAATAGTGGGAGGGCTTAACATTCCTCTATACTGGTCTTTGGCGGGCCGTAGGCAGGAAGCTGCAAGCTGGAGTCCGAAATTCAGTGCTACATCTGTAGCATATATTGAGCACTTTCGTTGATGTTGAAGTACAGGCTATACGCCACTTTCGGGTCCGGGGGGAGCTGCTGGCAGCGAAGCAACCCAGATGAAACTCTTTCTTCATTGTTTGTTGTGTATTCAGTCAAGCGGCCACGGGTCGAAGTTACAAAGCACTTCACATCTTATTAAATCGGCCTAATTTTACCTTACCAGTGCAGTAATAAAGTAATCTGTAGAAAAGCACCGTATTTAGGTCAGCCTTCATAGTAAGGCTACATTAAATGTTATAATATTCATCGTGTCCTTTCTACTGTATATGCATATATTCCTGTCTATTGCTTTCATTTGTATTTAATGTTATTATGTTTATACTTGTTTCCACACATTTCACAATTTGGGATCAATGAAGTATCTATATAACCCCTTGCCCTTATTCCTCCTAGCTTAGCACTTTCTACTTTTGTTGTTATTTTTGTTTTACTTGCTTGAAAGCGCTTTGAGCACCAGGAAAAACGCTTTATAAATGTAATGTATTATTATTATATATGATATCCATCTATCCATATATCTATCTATCTATCTCTTTATCTATCTGTACCTGCAGAGTACATGACTTAAATACATTGTACATATTATATAAATCCTATAATATTTGTTTCTAACATATAATTTGAAAGTGCTTAAAACAAATGTGGGATATTCATTTGATAAAAGTAATTGACAAAGAAATTAACGATTTATGTAGGATACAGAACTGGACTGTAGTCAAGTAAACTTACTTAACACATTCCACATACTTGTTATTTGCGTCAGTGTTTCAATGTTATATTTTATAACCATATAAATTATTAAAACAATTAAAATACATGCCCTACCGTTGATTGTGCACACTTCTGCCTGAAATTAATCTGCCACTGCCAAGCCCACGCACAGTCAATATAAATATAAGTAATTCTATTCTTTCATCTGATTTAACCAAATGCTGTTATAGCTACTGAGTGTTCTAGTTTTTCTCATGCAAAAATGCATAACACAAAAACACTGCAGCCAGTAGATGGCGGTAGTACCCTTGGGGCTTAGAGCGCTGCGCCGTTTTGATACAGTGATCGACTTGGGCTTGGCAGATTTACCTCGATACAAGAGACCAACTTTCAAGTAGGACAACCCGAATCAACCGAATCAACCCCCTGTGAGTTCCATCTTTTTTAAATATGTTTTATTTTATTTAAGATGCAGCGAATGTTTTTTAAATTTCATATTTTAAAAAAGGTGTGTAATGTTTATCATATTTCCCAAATTACTTTTAAGCTAATGCTACCTGGCCACATGCCTGTTAGCCAACACTAGCTAGCTTAACAGATAACATATTCAATGAAATTCTGAAGTAAAATTCCTTTAATGTTTTTGATAACACTTTAACTATAAATTCCACTTTATGTAATTTTTTTTACACTTTTTTTACATAAAATATGTCGTTACATGGACATGAATATGGTAATTATGCTTTCTAGGATTTATGTTGTTCTGTCTATTTTTGAGCATGAAGATAACCCAAATATGTTAGTTGGTTGGTCTACAGACATGGAAAGAAACAGTTGTGTGTAAATATATCCAGCACACTTATCTACCTTATTATCCGGCCAACAAGTTATCTGCACAATTACCTGAAAATGCAAGTAGCGACTTAGTAGCTAAGACTAAGAGTCATATTGGTGAACATTTTTAAAGCTAAGCAGCAATAGTAGGTAGGAACACATATTAACAAAACACCTCCTTGAGCCAGGTGACAAAAATACAAACAATGTGGACCAATGTGAATGACAGTGTTCAGTGTTCCTGTGGGCCATCTAAGCTAATTTACAGATGGCCCTGAGCCCAATAGAGATTGCCCTGAAAAATTTGCGTGGACGAAATGGCACGAAGGGTTTGGGGGCCTCCCCCAAGAAAATAAAAGATTTGTGCAGGTCTTAGATGCTGTCTGGTGCATTCTCTAGACTGAATTATAAGATGAACCACCACAATATTATATTGTACAATTTCAAGTTTGTTTGTTCTTGTTTGTGTTTGTTTTCGCTTGCATGCCCTGCATAGCTATAAGAAATACTTAAGTTGTTTGTCAAGACACTTTCCATCTGATTAAGGCAAATGCCTTCCCAGATGTAAAAAAGTAGAAAACATTACATTCAGTTGTAACTGCCAAAACAAACATTATTTACACTATTATGGCCCCTGTTAAAAATGTTTGTAATGTTATCTACTGTAAGTTGGTCGAATGAATGCTTCCTCATCCGGAAGCTGACCGAGAAGCAGTCGAGAGGAGCCGAGCGCATCCGCGAAGCACACAAAATGGCGACGTCAGAGTTCCCGTTATCCGGCAAATCTAAATCTCTTTGGTCAAAATAATTTCCCTTTAGCGCAATACCGCTTCAGTTGCGCCACTTATGTGACAGACAAGAATAGTCAATTCTAATGTCTAATACTTAATTGAGAGAAAGAGATGTCCTGTATGGGTTGATTGTGCGTTGATCTGTTGGTAATGCCTCGGGGTTCCGTTGGGCATGTAAACAAATGCATAATGCTGCGCTATACTTTGTGGCCTCACCCAGTTGCATAGCGACACTTATTGTTTAGGTGTCTTTTAATAAGCAGGTAGTCATATCATTAGCTAGAACTAGCTGGATCTGATCGATATGGACATAAACGCGAGTGAAGTCTAATCTGACGGGAGAGAGAGATCAGCTGCTGCTGACGAGTCGACACGCAGCGCTGCATGATCACATGCAGCGGTGAGCGGACAAAACACACACTTCAGGTTAGAATATCACACGTAGCTATTTTAATTACCTCTCAAACTACCTAAACTAGTTATAGATATGTTTAGTTTTACTGTCGGGTCACTCAATACTGGATCCGCGAGCTGCATGATACTGGCATAATAGATTGCCCGATCGGGCAACCAGCAGATGAGGCTTCATTGCCCGAGCTAAATACTAGATGGCCCCGGGCCATCGGGCAGTCCTTAATATCGAGCCCTGGTGTTAAAGGACCAGCATAGCCGCTAAGTGAGTTTATGTGATGAGCAAGTTTTTTTCCTGTAAAAATCACGGCTCCGACTCAAAAATTATTCAGTAATCAGTACCATGTTCAGATTTAGATTTTAACGAAATACAGTATGTGAATTACTATGCTCATGTAAACACCCTATCCCAAATATGATCATTACCAGGATAAACTCATAAGCCGCATGAACGGGTTATATTGTCCATTGTGTCATTTAACAACTTTTTGAATTACCTTGGGAAATCCTCAAAGTAATATACTCAAAGTAATTTAATTAACATGCATTCTTTTTCATTGTTGATTATGTATTTGTATCCAATAGAACCTAAAAGATGTAGAGGCACTGGCCTTAAACCTGGTTGAGCTAATTGGCCGAACTATTGGGGCTAGTCCATCCCGTAATGTCACAAATTCTTCTGGAAGAGGGAATTCTCCTCCCGCCCACTCGCTTCCTACTGCTGCCGCTGCTTTCACTCCTCCCCCATGCTGCCCCGCTGCCTAGTACTTCAGGGATTCAGGTTGAGATGGCAAGGTAATTGTTTAAATTGCAAAATATACAGATCTGAAATAATCCAGTTATTCAATAAAATGCTGTGCATTTAACACACCATCTCATTCATTCTTCATTGCTTTAGACTTTTCCCTGGACACTTCGGAAGAGGTCGACCAAGACCAAAAAGAGGCCAAAAAAGATTTGCACATCCTCCAAAACCAAGGATGGTAAAAAGTGTGAAACTCAGTGTTGTCGCTCTGCCAAGGCCATCAAATAAAACTCCAAATGCAAGCACCGACTTGAAAATGATGCGGGCTGGCCTTGGCAAAAAATGTGCGCTAATCCCAGAGGATGCTGACCATAGTGAGGTAAAACCAAGTTTAATTATTTTTTATATAAATTGGAATGCATTTAATCCATAAATGCTCTAAACTATTTGCATTCTTACATTCAGATCGGTGCTATCTTTGAAATGGAATTTACCAAGCTGGAGTCCCTCAACGGAGATTGGCTGTTCTATAAGGCTACAGGTAGAAGTGTTATATTAATCACATCACATAATTATTTTTTACCACATTTAAACATTGTTAACCAATGTATTTACATATTTTATTTTATTTAAGGTGACAGTGGCCAAAGAAATCTTACGGTAATTACTCCAGAACTTGAAGGGTATACTGGAACTCAACTGAAGAATGTCTCCAGCTGAGGAAAAATGACTCTACATTGTCCCTCAGCAAGGACATCTGGATGATTCTCCACTGCCTTTCAATGCTACAGAATTTTCTAAGATGCCAAAGTCAACGTGTCGCAAATGTGGACAGAGCATGCCACTCCAACTCCTCGGCATACATTTGGAGGAGTGCAGAGACTATGTGAGTTGATAAGCCTAAATTTACTTGAATAAGCCCAAACTTTTTTTTGCATAATTATGACATACGATTTTAAAAGTAATACTTTTAATTCCCAGAATGCTGAATCCGATGAGTTTGGGGACACTGACACTGATGAGGTTTTGCTGGTGTCATCCTCAAAGGAAACTGTTGTGGAGGTCATATCATTTATTACATTCCCTTAGATCTTTATCTTAAAGTGACTAACTTTTTGTTAGACCCAACACATTTCACATCCTTATCTGAGTTTCCTACAGAAAAAAAAAAAAATTCAAACAGGATGTGGGAATTCATTAAAGTGTGTAGTTCCCTGTGGGTTTTCTTCTGTTTATTATGAAGTATATTAGGCAATTAAATGCAGATAAAGTTTATTGCCAAGTGTAATTTTACTTAAGTATTTAGCATTGGTCTTAAGAGCATACAATAAACAAATGTCATTATTTTTAATTGCTTTTTTTTTCTGCGCAGACCAATTGTCCTATTTGCAGTTCAACAGTCCCTGCTGAATTCTTAGAAATTCACGCCAGCACATGCGGGGAGAGGTAAATAAAACCAACGTTTTTTGTTTGTCAAATGTATGTTGTCTGTTCTTGAGTTTATTTCAACGTTTAAGCCAATTTAACAATAAATACTTGTTAAATTATTTAAAAAACATCTAAACATATTTCCAGTAACCACCCTGCTGAAACTGCAAATCAAGGCTCAGAGGAAAGCCTATATGGACAAGCAGATCACGGGATTGAAGATTGTGTGGCTGGACCGTCACAGACTTACACAATGGCTCCTGATGCAGGTACTTGTTTTTTTTTGGTTTGTATTTTCCACTGTGGATAATTATAGCATCCATTTTCCCATGTGTTAGTACTTAAATGTTATAACCCTCTGATACCCAAAGCAGTTTTTTGTACGAGGGATAAATGTGTTATTATCCCCTAACATTGTGTATTTGAAGAATTGTGCATTCTGGGGTCACTGACAGTCATGAAATTGCACAAGTTAGATATAACAAAAAAGCTGACACATTTGTGACCTGCTCTATCATTTTCAGTCACATTGACCCTGAAACACATTTTGAGTTTGATACACTGTTGGAAAGATGAGATTCTTAGCTTTCTAATGATATCAACATTGTTTTTGTCCTCCAAATATTAAGCAAAATACGTCACTTTACATAATGAATGTCACCGAACCATGATTTTGAGAGAGACACACACACACACACACACACACACACACACACACACACACACACACACACACACACACACACACACACACACACACACACACACACACACACACACACACACACACACACACACACACACACACACACACACACACACACACACACACACACACACACACACACACACACACACACACACACACACACACACACACACACACACACACACGTTCTCTTGATGTCACTTTCATACATCAATACATGGAACAAAGGCACTCGCATACACACCGTACTCGCGTGCACTCCCGAACTCACGTGCACGCTCATCAATTTAACATGTATTTGTCATGTTTGAGCACATGCTTATGCGCACACATCTATTCCCATGTACATGGCCATGTGCACACCCAGACCACATGCACGCCCGTACTCACGTGCACACTCATACCCACGTGCACACCCATACCCACGTGCACACCCATACCCACGTGCACACTCATCAATATACAATTTTTATGAAAAACACTATGAATAAATACTTAAATGAACTGATTGCATGTTAACCTATAACAACATTAGAATCATTTGGCACAAAAGTTAATTCAGAGAAAGAAGCAAGCAACAGAACAGATAAATATACTACACAATATAAAAATAGCAAACAAGCAACAGAGTAGCTAACAGTACTTAAAACCAATTTGAAATATTTACAGCATTTATAGAAGAATTACATAGTGTTGATGTATTGTGCACTCTCACTCATTAAGGATGAGGTGTTAAGGGTTGGGGGCAGGTGATGTTTTTGGTTTCCTCAGTGCAGAACTCTCTGATCTTCTCAAAAAGATACCACTGCCGTTTTTCATCAAGCTCAGGGGGAGTCAGTTCAGTGGGATATGCCTCCTGGTCAGTAAAGCACCCTGTGCGTAGCAGCATGAAGGATTCTTCTTCTTTACCTTCAAACTCCTTGGCGTAGACCACTCCAGGCTCGGCACTGGTGAAGCATAGGTGATGGCATCTCTTGATACCTGGAAGCGGTCTGGAGCTGGGGGCAAGGAAGTTGTGCTAGTCGTCTGTTTTGACGAAGGTCTCCCCTGACTCATTGCCAACCAGCTGGGGGATGTTGACTCCAGTGCCGGTACTGGACCTGACAGCCTGGATGATGTCCTTCAGGCAGGACACTGGTGTGCGGCGGAACTGCTGCTTAAACAGGCCAAAGCACCAGTCAGGTGCAAATTTGGTGTGGCCAGCAATAAGAAAGTTGAGGGAGATATCTTCATGGAGTCCCACCATGCACCGCCAAGCAAGGTACCAGAGGAGGTATCTGTTTTTGTTCTGACCAGAGCAGCTGTCACAGTGCAGGTGAACATGTTTCTCCCCAAGCCCATACTGAGAGAAGAAGTGGTGGAGGTAGGCAATGACAGCATTGGAACCCTTGCTGCTGTAATGAGCCTCATCTATGAGGTAGTTTACCTGCTGAGGAACACCTTCACAGCAGACACCAAACAGTCCACACTTCCTGGGAACCATAAAGTAAATGGGCCCGGGCTGGAGAGAGTCACTGGGGTAGTGAACCTGTAACACCAGACCAACAGATGAATTAACTAATGAGTGATCTATACTCTAATTCTAAAAATGTGTGAATATTCATATTGTTACATTCCAAAGATTCTGGATTATCACAGCATTCATCACATTCATACACCTCACCTGCTGTGCATAGTCAAAGCTGTAGTGGATGGTGATGTCTCTGCTACAGGGTTGGTTGGGTCCTAATTTGAAACCCAGCTCTCTTGCTGTTTCTTTACAGCCGGCGACCATCTCCTGGTAAGCCTGAGGCTCCACCCCCACGGTGCGGAGGTGTTCTTCCTGCTTCCTGAGCTTCGCTGACTTGACACAGTCGGGAAGGTTGGAGCTGCGGTAGATGGCAATGTTGTTTTTCTGACAGAACCAACATAGGTCTGTCATCGGCCCCCCAATAATGACACTGGGAGTCAGCTCCTTCCACAGCTTCCTAAATGTGCTGTTGCCAGCAGCACGGTGACCTGGAAAGGTGATTAAAGACAAAGATAGCATTGTTAGATTACTCATTAGTTTTCCCTTGAGGTTTCCTCGTGTAAAAAACCCCCAAAAAACAAGATTAAGATATAAGAAAATACCCACCCTTCTCCTGCATCTGAACCTTGTATTTCCGCCACACAGAGGACTTGGTCTCAGTTGTTGGTAGAACACTGATGTCCGTCGTCTTAAACCCTGGAATCCGTCCAGGAAGTGGCATGGCAAAGACATCTGAAAAGTTGGTAATGAACCATACAATTCGCTGGATGTCTTCAAAGGACAACACCCTTTTGGTCACCACACGACCACCACGTCTCATCCTTGGGGCCAAGCCATGTTCCTTGTAGAACTTGATGATGCCTGTCAGCTTGTCTTGAGAAATTCTGGAATGGTTTAAAACATCAGTCTTTGATTGTTTATGGCTTTCTTTAATGTATGCATTGAAGTATATACATTGTTGTTGTATTTTTTCATTATGTAAAAGCATAGAGTATATATATATATATATATATATATTACTATTGCTTTAAATTCTGCTTCTATTCAGTTATTGTCAAACTCAGTTCAACTCATGCATGGCTTATTACCACTTCATTTGAAAATAGTAACACTACCAAAACTGAAGTAGCCTTTTCAAAATCAAACTCACCCATGTAGAAACTTGAAAGTCTCCCGGCAGATTTTGTGCCCATCTAAGAAATAGGACGTTCTCTGCTGTTGCCGCTCCTTTTGGTGTCCTCTCTTTGCACAAGCGGTCTCATTGGAGAGGTTTATGTTGGAGCTTATCTTTCCAAGTAGCACCAAATGCTTTTCACCTGGAAAAATCGTATAACATTGCATAATGTGTTGTGTCAATCACTCATCACACACAACTTAAATCTTTAACGTGTAACAGAACACACATTGCCTATAGTATTATGTTAAACACACTCCCATACACACATATTCTATCTATTATAAAGGGTAATAATAAGTACAGGCTAGTCTGGCAAATAGCCTGTACCCACAGGTTGGCAGTGACTCCAGAGTAAACTGCTCTCACATGAGATAATACATTTGTAGCTGCCTATCTCTGCACATATTTAGATAATTAGGCTGGGGCCACATGTGATTTAAGGGGTAGCCAAAAAAATATGTCTCCCCATGTGGATCAAATTTAGGGTTGAAACATTTATGAAAATGTTCATCACAATTATTTTTCAATGAGTATTAGCCAACTTTAAGTTGTAGGTGGTTATGTGAGCATTATTTTAATTGTTGTTATGTTTTTAACACTAACCCATACTCACTCACACATATCGTTACCACAGTCAAAGTTATTTAAATAATATAACGTTACTTACCATTAGTCATTTCATTCATTTGGTCTCGTCTCTTGACCATCTCCTCAGGGGTGTAACGGGTGTAACAGGGAACTCCATCGTTAAATGTATAGCTACACCTGTAGTCACGGGTCCTCTCAATATCTTGAGCGCTGTCCTCGCTCACATAATGCCGTACGGACTGAAGTGTCTCAGCCACCGGGTCGTTCAGCAGTGGTCGCTCCTCTGTGGTGTCCTCATCATCTTCAGCATCCGTGGTCTGAGGGCTGCTGTCAGTGTCAGGGCTGTCTGAATCTGAATCGGAGCCAGATAACGGGGAAACTTCAACTGGTGCCGTCAAAAAGTAATCAGTGATCAGCTGTCCCTCTCACAATGTTGGAGTTCAACAGTCTTCTAATTTGCTCTTCTCTGAAATCCATCGATCTGATTAGCGGCTAATAAATTGTCAAAGTACAGAGGAAAAATATTTCCGTTTTACTGGGGGAAGGTCACGAGGAATAATGTTGGTTTATATAGTGTGTGTGTGTGTGTGTGTATTTTTGCATGTGTGTATTTTTGCGTTTGTGTGTATTGTGTTGGTTTCCCGGGGAAAACACTCACAAGAAACACCGGCCGTTGTTATGCCAGCTGTGATGTTACATTACTCCGTTCTCCGCTTGTAATTATGCCTTTACAAGCTTCAAAGTTGTATTTATCATCTGAATTTGGCAAACAAGTTTAATATTCTGAAAGCCAAGACTTTGTTTATTTGAAATCAGATGAAAATCAACTGTCACGGACTCTGCCGTGTAATCTATGATTACTATACGCTTTTCATTCATAATGTCAGCCGGAGGGAGGGTGGGCAGCGCTGCGGAAGAGCAGCGTGAGAGCTGTCATCTTCCCATTACAAGCTTCAAACATGTATTTATCGTTTGATTTGGAAAATAAAAGTTTCAGATTCTGAAAGCCAAGACTTTGTTTATTTGAAATCAAACAAAAACACCAAAACCCCGAAAAACTAGTTTTTTACTCAAATCCACGTTTATTTTGAAATGAGCCGTTGCGACTTCCGACTGATTTCGATAGAGCGGGTCACATTTGTTGATTCAATAAGCCTGCTTGTATTTATGAGCGGTGATGTTCCCATTTAGTCATTTCATTTTAATGACACTTTTTTTAACTTGACCTGGCTGTATAAAATGAGTTGCATTCAGGTTTATTTATTCCTTTATTTAAGGGACAGTGCACATTAATCAACATTTCCGTAAATGTGCCAGTTAGCCAAGAGGTTTTTTTCAGCATCAAGTCTAATTCAAATTGTAAATTATATTATATATTATATATATTGTAAATGTAATGTCAATCATGTTCAACCAGATCTATTCATGTAGCGTCGCTCGCGTAAGTGTACCAGGTTAGCAATGTTGTCCCTTTATTTAGGGCATCCTGATCCCAATTGGACCATGCCGATAACTGAAATTACCATTTTTTTAAAATTGCACTTCAATGAATTGGTCCATTTAAAATGCTTTCACACTGTATTTTCAGCATGGAAGACTGTTGCTGACCCTCAGAGGGCCACTGAAGTCTTCAGGAGGAATTTGCTTGGCCAGAGGGAGTAGATGGCTCCTCTCCGGTTAGGCATAGACATCCTTGAAGATGTGGACAAGCAGGAGATGGCCATGGCTTCTATAAAAGCCGACAAACTAAGTGGTCAAGGCCCTTAAGATGGACTTTAGAAGGTACATACTACAATTGTTTGGTTGATTTCATTCTGGTTTAGTTGTCTCCTCTCTATCATTTAAGTGCAATTCATTCTATTTTGTAGGGGATGTCGCCACTGGAGATGGTGTGACCCGACACCTTTTCAGCCTGATAATGAAAAATCTCCAGCATGGGTTCCCATCAACTTTGGTAGATGTTCAAAAATGCATTTATTTATTTTGTTTCCAAGGGTCAATACGTTCTACCGTAGTAGTTGAGAAAAACACCACAGGGCAAGACACACTAGATAAAAAGCCTAACATACAGGTGCACAAATAGTAAAAAAAAAAAAAAAACAATACACAAAAAACAAGTATAAGTAAGTGGTGGACATCTGATATAGACAAAAAATTTCCAATATTAGTGAAACAAAACATTTAACTTTTTTTTGTTTTCCATCTCATATATTTATTTTACAGGTAACTGCAACACTACCTTGCTGTTTGAGGGACAGCAGAACCACCTAATTCCTTCGACCTCACAGATATTAGCCGAGAGCGACCTTTTCCTTATGGCAGGCAGGATGATGGGGCATTCTTTCATTCATGGTGGTCCGTGTCTATCTGGTCTCTGCCCAGCCGTTATTCACGTGTTGCTTGGGGGCAACATGGACACAGCCACAATACAGCTGGAGGATATTGCTGACCTGGACATCCGACAGACAGTTGGGCTGGTATGTATAACAATTTAATAACTTTCCCATGTAAATTGAGTTTATTAAATAGGTCTTCGACTATCACAATCTGCATAATGGGAGGACAGAAAAATAAAATGTCTTAAGTTATTTATTTCAGCAATGAGTTACTAAGTAAAGTAAGGGATTACTGCTTGCTTAAGTAGCTAGTAATGTGTAACGCATTACTTTGTTTGAGTTATTACCCCAACACTGACTAAATATCAATTAATCCGTTGATTATAATCATTTGATTACCAAAGCTTGATGGAGAGAGTCAGGCAGGATGTCACAGCATTGGCACTCACATGGGACCTCCCAGGGGTCACTGTGGACAACAGGAAATGGCTTTTCTACAGAATGCTGCAGATGGCGGTAAATACACACACACACATTTATCAGCCTATTCATGAAGAAACATTACCCATGTCTACTGTATGTCTTCATAATATTATTGTCAAGCCTTAGTTTGTATCATGGCTTATTAAGACACCCAACATGTTATTGTAGGTCCAGTTTAATGCACAACTGAGTTTTACATATGGAGTCCCTGCTCTGCTCTGTCTCTCCTTTAGTGTCCTGTATCTTTAGATAAGGGGTCCTTAGACAACATTGAAGAACCTGGCTTAGAATATAAATAAATATGTATTCATTCCAACAACTATGTTATTACTAGCGTAAATCACATACTGTAATAATTTACATGGTAATAAACCTAATGTCGCAATTATTTTGCATCTTTAAGGTAATTGGGCGTACAATGCGCCAGATCAAACAAATCCGGAAGGGCTTAAAGGAGACAGAAGTGTTCCAACTCCTGACAGGAAGGGCAGATGTGGTGCCGATGATGTTCCCAATAAATTCTGCTACAGCTTGTAGTGCGAAGGTAACATTGAATGTAGAATATTAAATGTAATCATTCTGCAAGTTAAATATCTTAACTTTTTGACTCCAGCATGTTATACATCTAAAATATTATGAAAGTGAACATTTTGCAAAAGATCATTAAATGTGCAATGTGTTAATGGACAACATAATTCTTTCAACAACTATTTTATGTTTACAATTGTATAGCTTTACAAAAATACAATGTTCCTTGATCTTTGTTTATTCCAAAAGATAGATTTTTTTTATACCTGTTATCGTTACAGACCGTGCTTGACCATATTGAGTGGCCTTTGGAGTTGTCGTCAGATGACGAAGGGGAGTACTCTATGGCTGTCAAAAGTCAGGTTGCAGAGTATCTTCGCCAGTTCATCGAGTATGGTAATTGATTTTCTTTATATTTGTTCATTCTTTAAGTGTGTTTAAGAGTTAAAGTTTACAAAAGAGGAGTCAACTGTCCCTGTGACATCACTGGCAGGATATCATTAAGATGGCTTTGCCCTAGTTCTAAAAACAGGGATTCATTATTTCATTTTCTTCCATAAAAAGTGTTGTAACTTTGTTGGGAGGATGGCTTTCTAACCGATGAGTGCGTTATTAAAACATATTCATAATATGCTATCATGTTTCAGTTACTCTTCAAAATATTGTTTTGTTTCCATTTCCTTCAGCATCCCCAACACAGCTAAGACAACTGGTCAACTTCTGGGTAGGATGGGACCCTGCGCCTACCTGGCCATCATGCGAGCTATTTGGATTTTGCAGCACAGTTAGAGCCGTACATTGCCACCAATGAAACAGGTTTTGGTCTCATCTAAGGCCTGAATCTAATTTTTGCGATTCAGGCCTGTCAATAAAGATTCTCCTGGACCCACATTTCATGAGTTTTTATTTGTGTAAAGTGGCAGAAGCAACTTACACTGGGTGAACCACATGCAATGTTACATAATTGAAACAGCCACATTACAAAAAGCCTCGTTAATAAACCTTGTAAAAATATTTTTGAGAAATGATTCACCATGAATGAAGATGCCTGTAGGCTACGTGTAGTTCTGTACAGTGTTTTTATGTTTGCATTTAGAGTTCAATTTGCATTGACAAAAGTGCAATAACGTTAGAGCCAATTGTCATAATAGTGGTAAAACATTGTGAAAATATTGTACAGTATTCATTTTATGGAAATATAAGTGTAATGAGGTATAGGGTGAAATGTAGTGGTCCAACAATATAGCCTACCCACCCTGTATATTCTATACAGCTGTATCGAACATTTCACATTTACTCGATTCTGAACATGTGACACGTTGTTAATACAGTACTACAGACCATGGATGTATAATAAGAGCTACAGGCCGCTGTCAAGGACTATAATGACCTTTGCTAAGGAGGATCAAGAGAGAGAAAGGAAAATAGGTTAAAAAAGACGGAACGCTGGACGTCAGATAACTCACCAGAAGAAGGCAGACAGGAAGTAAACAGGAACACGGAATGGGCTCTGCAGTGTTAAAGGACTTGTGAGTGGATCAGAAACTGAACAAAGTTGGACTGTGCTGCCGTAAAGTTGTTGTCGCAGTTCAAGCCGTTGGTGCGCCGTGGAACGTTGTTTTTTTTCTTGTCGGAAGAAATAAGATAATTTTAAGTCAATACAAATAATTTCAATTAATATTGGGAGTCGAGTCGTTAGTTTATTTTAGTATCTGTCCGTTTAATGAGCGGGATAATGTGCAGCGAGACGGTCATTGTGGGGAACAGAATACCGCCTTTTCTGTCATGATATTATGGAGTTAGCCATATGTGTATGATTATATACATGACGTCAACTCGACCCTTAACCCCTGCTGCAATAAAGTAGATTTTTTTTTGTATCTATTTTTCACGGATGCATAATGGGAACTTGTTTTCTCGCGAGTTTCCCGTGACACCATCAACCTATTATAAAACATTTTGGCCTATGCCATCTACTTCCGGTCCATGGGACCTTATTTCGGAAAAATAATGTATTGAAGTCAATGGAGAGAGAAAACTTATCTTTCGATCCCATTTGAATTGTGTCATGAATTACACGTGATGTTTGTCAATCTTAAAAAATAATTTCCATGTCAAAAAAGTCAGTTTGTCGTAAAACTGTTGAAATATAAGACTATGAAAAATACGCCACTAGAAAGACTACAAATCCCAGAGTAGCGTAAGTGATGTCATAACTGTTTTCCTCCACTAAGAGATAGCTAAGATCAGCGCCATATAGACAGAATCTATCTATAAGGCGCTGGCTAAGATAAGATAATTTTAACAAGATGCCTGTGTGCTTAGTACCAGGTTGTTATCATAACAGCAATGGGTCTTGCTCGTTCTTTCACTTCCCGTCTGATGAAAGGACCAGGAGTGGCTGGATCAAGTTAGCTACCTAGTTAGTAGCTAGCACTTTAATTAGCATTACAGCCTTGTCATTTGTATTAGCCTTAACATGAAGTAACATTAAGCAACCTAACATGTTAAACAGTAAGAGTAGTAGTCATATTTTGTGAACCCTTTGAAGAGTACTGTCACACCGGTGTGATCATTCACAATTTAAGCCCGGGGGAGAAATGCTAACGCTACATTAGCATCTGCGATCTTTTCTACTTTACGCTATCTGCACAAATGGTTGACATTAAACATTAAAAAGACCAGGCAGTTCAGAGAGAATCAAAGGAAGGCAGGCAGGCAGCTTTGCATGACATTCTTCTGGACGTGTTTCATTGTGGTGATAGTGAGGGCAGTGGCGTTTTCTCCTGGAGGCCAAGGGAAGCCAAGCTTCCCCTGTTTTTCGGATTGTAGTTATAATTTTAATAAATAAATAAAAACACTTCCTTTAGTTTCGGAAATTCTTTCTTGTGTGTTGCTGCCGGTCCGTCTTACCCCCATTCTCATTGAGTATTTTACAAAGAGTGAAACAGCGCCCCTCTAGATGTTATGGTGAAACAGTAGATTGCACTCTCTGTTGCGAGAGGAGGCCAGCCGAAATTTGCTTCCCTTGGTGAAAAAAAATTGAGGGATTGACCAATCAGATGAGGCTCACGTCATGCCCCTGCCAACCTGTGATTGGTCAGGGCCATGCCAAGGGAAGCCAGAGGCGGCTGGCTTCCCTTGCCTCACAATCCAATCAAATTGCATCAACTTAGTGGTGCAGTGACGCGTCCCAAAAAGCGGAAGTAAGCTGCGCTCGGTTTCCCTCGACAAAATAGCAATGGGATTTCTCCATAGGATTTTGGAAAATAGCTCGAAAAAAGGTCAGTGGAAAACGAACCTGTTAGGTAAATGCACGTTTTGTTCAGTCGGATAATATCCATATGTCTACCCTACTTTTATAATTTTCGAATCATAAATCTAATCGATAGAAGATAGATAGCGTCACTGCACCACTCTCACCGCCGTTAGAAAGTAGCAAGCAACTGAAGCAAGTGCAATTATGGAGGGTGGAGATTTGGAGTATTTAATCAAAAATAAATGTACTAAACTTCCGCTGCAGCAGCAACAACAAATACAATCTGATGACAGAACTGCTCCAAACTAGAGCTGTGTACAGCGAGGAACAAAGGAGCGAACCGGACGTAAAATGTTAAAGGTCTCCTGATTTAGTTTGTGAATGAATGCTTATTAGAGTTTCGGCTGGAGAGTGCGTGTGGACCTGTCGGTCAGATAACAGGAGTGTGTAAGTCCTGCATCTGTAGGATACAAATGTGTGTAAAATGATACCGGGCGCTGTAATCACTCATCTGGTTACGTTATTACATTGACCACCACACCCCCACCACCCCAAAATAAAGGACGTATTATTGGCTTCCCCTAATTTTTTCCCCACGCCACGCTACTGAGTGAGGGTAGTCAATCCTTTTGTTGACAAGACAGTAGTGACGGCCATCTTGGTGACGTGTGTTGTTCTGCTAGACCGGAGTTGTAGTTCATTCAGCGTTTCACACAAACAAATGTGTTACTTCACAGTTTTACGACACATTTTTATTTTTTTGACTTGCAAAATTATCTTTTAAATTGACAAACATAATGTGTAATTCGTGGCACAATTCAAACGGGATTGAAAGATAATCTTTCTCTTTCCATTGACTTCAATACATAATTTTTCCGAAAATAAGGTCCCATGGAGGTCCACCGGAAGGGGTGGGACTTTGCCACTCTCCATGGCTGTGGTACAACATTGTCCACTTGGCTATATGGCGCTGGGCTAACCGTTACCTGTTGAGTTATAAAAACTTTCAACCATGGAGCTTGTCGGTGGATCCAATCGTCCAAGTTTGGTATGTAGCTTTAATTTATAAATAATATATACATTGGAAATGTATTGACTTTTCACAACAAGTCCGAAATGTTTCATCTGTAATCCAAGCTAAAAGGATAAATGTAGCACGTTTAACGTTATGTCACTGCCATTTTCAGGGTGAAGGTGGCAAACCAACGTAAAAGCAATAATTAAAGACGTTTGCATATCAATTGTACGACATCGGCCTCCATATAAATCAATAATTTGGACCATAATAAACAATGTTGTTACTGTTTTCCAACCAACGTACGTTTTATATTTTTAAACATTTAACATCTTTATAGAGATCTTCAAAATAAATAGGGCATTAGAAATAAATGTGGAATACAAAAAGCACCCTGAAATAAGGCCTATATACATTAAAAAAATATATTAAATTAAATGGGGTTTCAATGTGTATAGTGTTATACGTTTAAAAAAGACACACGTTGTCTTAAACTTGAGTACTTTATCTTTCAGATAAAATACATAGCTAACTGCACAAATGCTTTGAACTGCCGCTTTAGACTGGTGCACCCACCATTGATGTCCCGCAGGTCCAAACCGTTCATCAACGGTCCCAACCGTGCATCAACAAATAACCTCCCTCTGGCAAACGTATACTGCAACAAATGGGATTACATATCTTCGACCTACACATTGTACTACACAATAAGTAGTCTTCACAGAGTTTTTTGCAGGTTTATCTTTGGATTTGTTGTTTTGTAAGGAATGAGTAAACTAATTTGTCCAAACTTGTCATCATGGGTAACTTAAAACATGCATCATTCCACTGCAGGAACTGCTAAGGCATCATGTCTTGGAGAGGCTTTACACACGACTTCAACAGGCTCTCCAACAAAGGCCATTGGACATTGACTTTTTGGAATTCTTATGCACCCAGGAAATGGTGTTCATCAGCACAATAACATCAAAAATTGAAATTCCCCAGGAAATCACAGATGTGTTAGCTGAGCTGCTTGTTATGGAGCTACAGGGAAAGCCAACAACAGCCAATCACAGCTTTAACCCAACAGAGTGAGATTGTAGTCGGACGCCCCAGACTTGAAATGTCTGAGCACTACCTAGTTTATCTGCTCGAAATGGGCATGCCTGCAACGGTAACTGCAAATGTGTTAGGTGTGTCAAGAGCAACACTGTACAGACGGATGAATGAAGTAAACATTTCTGTTAGGAGACTGTACAGCACATGTACAAACCATGAGCTTGACGAAATGGTGTCAACCATCAAGACAACAATGCCTAATTCTGGATACCGCTTGGTGAAAGGGGCTCTTCTCACACAAGGACACAGAGTACAGTGGGATCGGGTCAGGGCATCAATGCACCGTGTAGACACTCTTGGTGTTTTGTCAAGACTAACACGTTTGGGTTGTGCGGTAAGATTCACATATTCTGTACCCTGTCCCAAATATCTGGTGCACATAGATACCGACCATAAACTTATCTGGTAAGTTTGAAGTGATTATTTATAGAAATTCAATTTTGTGTTTATTTGCCATTGCTATGGTCAGGACACGTTTTTGTAAGTAATATTGGGATTTCTTTAAACATGCATATGTTTCAATTGTTTTTTTCTTTTTAAAGTTACAACATTGTCATTGATGGTTTTTCCAGAAAGGTGTGTTACAATACTTAAAAATCCATAGACATACACACACACACACACACACACACACACACATTTATATACATATGAGAAATGCTAATGTTTTTATCCAGTTAACAGCAAATCCACGCATTATGTACTACACCTAACCTCTCAGACTTCAATAATCTGACCGCTATTAGTATTCCTTTCAGCTTTAAAAATAAATGAATTGATTGTGTCTCCATAGATTATGTACCTTGGAACATCAAATGACAACTGTTCTTCTACTACACTGGCATTCTTCAGAGAATCTGTCGAACAGTTTGGATACCCACTCAGGTACAAATATCTGTCTAAAGTGGAGGCTAGGTAACAGTAGCACCACCTGGTGGCAGAACACTACATTTAAAGTGAAAGATGGTGAACCAAATGCCGTAATCACACAGAACAGGTTACTGATTGAGGTTATGGGGAACTGTATGTCGTATTGTCGAATATATTCACCTAACCTGTTATCTTGATTAGTCAGCAATATTAATCTATCCTTCCTCTAACAAAATCAAATGGGTGGTTTTTGTAATACCTGCCTTTTAGAATGCTTTTACATGAAATGATAACTTGTACATTTCATGAAGATTACTTTTCTTTAGAGTGAGAGCAGAGCATGGTGTGGAGAATTTTGGGGTGGCGGAGCTCATGTTGACTGTGCGTGGGCCTAACAGTGGCAGCTTCATTTCAGGCAAAAGTGTGCACAATCAACAGTAGGGCATGTCTTTTGATTGTTGTATACATTGAAATATTTTTATATTTTTTTCCACATGCTGTGCTGAAAATGTTGAAATCTAAACCCCATTATTTAATTTTTTATAACACTAGAATTGAACGGTTGTGGAGAGATGTCTGGATGGCAGTCACAGTGCATGACATTAAGGATTTTGGGAGATGGCCCTGTGGGCCATCTAAGCTAATTTACAGATGGCCCTGTGGGCCATCTAAGCTAATTTACAGATGGCCCTGAGCCCAATAGAGATTGCCCTGAAAAATGCGAGCGGACGAAATGACACACGAAGGGTTTGGGGGGGCTCCCCCTAAAACATTTAGATTTTTGCCGGCCTTAGATGCCGTCTGGTGCATTCTCTAGACTGAATTATAAGATGAACCACCACAATATTATATTGTACAATTTCAATGTTATTCTTCATTTCACTTGTTTGTTTGTTCTTGTTTGCTCTCTTGCATGTCCTGCATAGCTATAAGAAATACTTAAGTTGTTGGTCAAGACACTTTCCATCTGATGAAGGCAAATGCCTTCCCAGATGTAAAAAAGTAGAAAACATTACATTCAGTTGTAACTGCCAAAACAAACATTATTTACACTATTATGGCCCCTGTTAAAAATGTTTGTAATGTTATCTACTGTAAGTTGGTCGAACGAATGCCTCCTCATCCGGAAGCTGACCGAGCAGACCCGAGCAGCAGTCGAGAGGAGCCGAGCGCATCCGCGAAGCACACAAAATGGCGACGTCAGAGTTCCCGTTAGCCGGCAAATCTAAATCTCTTCGGTCAAAATTATTTCCCTTTATCGCAATACCGCTTCAGTTGCGCCACTTATGTGACAGACAAGAATAGTCAATTCTAATGTCTAACACTTAATGTGGAGAAAGAGATGTGCTGTATGGGTTGATTGTGCGTTGATCTGTTGGTAATGCCTCGGGGTTCCGGTTGGCATGTAAACAAATGCATAATGCTGCGCTATACTGTGTGGCCTCACCCAGTTGCATAGCGACCCTTATTGTTTAGGTGTCTTTTAATAATCAGGTAGTCATATCATTAGCTAGAACTAGCTGGATCTGATCGATATGGACATAAACGCGAGTGAAGTCTAATCTGACGGGAGAGAGAGAGTCAGCTGCTGCTGACGAGTCGACACGCAGCTCTGCATGATCAAATGCAGCGGTGAGCGGACAAAACACACACTTCAGGTTAGAATATCACACGTAGCTATTTTAATTACCTCTCAAACTACCTAAACTAGATATGTTTAGTCTTCATTGCCCGAGCTAAATACTAGTTTGCCACGGGCCATCGGGCAGCCCTTAATGTCGAGCCCTGAGTCCCCAGCATCTTCTACATTGTCCTGCACTCACTGGAGGATGAAGGGCATTTGGATCCCAGCAACAGTACCCATTTATTCTGTTGCCACTATGTGTTCCTGCCACGTCTTCAACACAGCCTGAAAGTGTTCCGTGATGGCTGGGACCACCATCCTTTAAGGACTGAGCAGAACATGACTCCAAATCAAATGTGGGCAATGGGAGAACTGCATAATCCCATTCATGATCCTGATGATGTTGAGGTAATAACATCAATCATTTGTATGGGATATGTGCATGGAGGAATAAATGCATAGGAATGTAGTGATACTTCTTTATTCTTCTCTTGTATACAATTATAACGGTACATAACAGCGGAAGAAAAGTATACATATTTTTAAAAACGGTTTTGTTTTTTGTGACAGAGATTACAGATCCCCTACATTGACTGGGAGGCCAGTGGTCATCTGCGTGAGGAACACTCGGTAATAGTTGTTCCTGTCACCCGGAGTCATCTGAGCGATCAACAGATGGAACACCTTAAATGCTAATATTGACCCAATGTTACCATCAGATTCCTTTGGAAAGGACATCTACTTAAACACATTACAGTTGGTTCTCTTTACGACTGGAAATTAAGAGCAATGGATCCATGGACTACCAGTAGCAGACAAAGTATTCAGATACTTGACTTAAGTAAAAGTCTTGCCTTTATGGTCTTACTTAAGTAAAGGTATGTAAGTACTAGCAAAATGGACTTACATTTGAAGTACTCATTATGCTTTTAAAAAAGGTTCTCTGTATGTGTTTTGATTATATAGCTGCATTAATGAGTATGTGTCATTTAACTTATGTAAATGTTTATGGTTAATATTGACAAAACTTTTGTAGTGCTTTTTATACTGTTGGCTAGTTTAATTTATACCAATGCATTATATTCTCATAAGTGATTATCTACGTTTCTCAGGGAAACAGCCCTGTTTCCAGCATTGTGACTATGTATTTGCAAAGGATGATACAAGCAAAACAATCTAATCATAAAATTAAATAAAGTTGTTGCATAAATGAAGTGGAGTAAAAAGTAAGAATAATTCCCTCTTAATCCATAAAATGGAAATACTAATAAGTAAAGTAAGTTTACTTGACTATAGTCCAGTCCTGTATCCTACATAATAAAATATGACAATCATTAATGTCTTTCTTTTTATGAAATCAGTATCCCACATTTGTTTTAAACACTTGCAAATGATATATGCTAGAAACCAATGGATTGATATACTATTTACAATGTAAAGTCCTGTACTCTGCAGGTGCTGGTAAAGAGCAATACAATGACAAAACCTTTCCAAACAAAACAACTAGTAGGTAGGTACGTAGGCAGGTAGGTAGGTAGGCAGGCAGATAGGTAGATATATGGATATCATATATAGATAAATACTTCACTCATCCCAAATGGTGAAATGTGTGGAAACAAGTATAAACATGACAACATTAAATACAGGAATATATGCGTATACAGTAGAAAGGACACGATGAATATTATAACATTTAATGTAGCCTTACTATGAAGGCTGACCTAAATACGGTGCTTTTCTACAGATTACTTTATTACTGGACTGGTAAGGTAAAATTAGGCCGATTAATAAGATGTGAAGTGCTTTGTAACTTCGACCCGCGGCCGCTTGACTGAATACACAACAAACAATGAAGAAAGAGTTTTATCTGGGCTGCTTCGCTGCCAGCAGCTCCCCCGGACCTGAAAGTGGCGTATAGCCTGTAGCCTGTACTTCAACATCAAAGAAAGTGCTCGATATATGCTATATTAAACCAATAACACAAACTAACTGTATCACTATAACATGATGATGATGAAGATGGTGATGGTGATAAAGAATGCATCTAACGTTCCGCTGTTCATTATAATAAAAAAAACAGAGCATTAAACAAACCATCATGCTCTTACTTTGAAATCATGCGGAAATGTCGTCATCAGCAGGCCATCACGTGGTTTCCGAAAATAACCGAGTGACACGAGTAGATTTTAGCGGAGACCGGCGGAAAATATGTCTCAAAATTCCGTGTGTGTAAAAAAATTCAGTGTGTGTAAAAAGACGATCCACAAGCAGAAATGTGAGATCCGAGCAGAGATTTGAGCGCATTTTTGGTCGACAAATACAAAATGGATTCATAAATACCTGATCGAAAGTTGTAAATGTTAAGATATTGACAGATCTTTTTTTTTTTATTTGTGAAAATATTTAGCGTATTTGCAGATCCGTTTTACACTTGCAAATGTATTTGTGAGTTTGCAAATCTTTTAAATGCATTTGTGTGGACACACACACACACACACACACACACACACACACACACACACACACACACACACACACACACACACACACACACACACACACACACACACACACACACACAGAGAGAACTCTGCCGTAAACTCAAGCAGGGTGTGTACACTGCTCCTGCTGATAAACAGGTTCCATTTCTGACCCATTGCACACACGCAGTGTTAATCTGCTCCATTACATTACGTCGTGTCATTTGTTAGTCGCTTTTATCCAAAGTGACTTACATACATTCAGTAAGCTACTGTGGACAGGTTAGACAGAGGAATACACGTCCTTTAAATCAGAACTACTGAAGTCCGTGATCTCGGACAGGGACACGCGATGGTCAACAGTGTAACTGTAGCGTTTCAATACAAGTGTAAGAAGCCGTTTCCCGGGCCAGGGCCTACCTCGGCGGTCCTGAAGAACATGTTGTATCCCGGGTTGAAAGGCAGTATACCGCCTCACATGTTCACCATCCCTCGTCTTACTGCTCCAACAGGAACTCTGACTGCTGGCGTTCACTTCCGCATGTCCACGCGTAACTGCTGTTCGTGAGCGCTCACACAGGTAAAGGTGAGCCGAGCCGCTGACGTCACATTTGTCATCAACGGACCCATTTAATGTTGCATTCAATGTTCCACGGGAAAGATAGGAAACATTACTTCTTATATTACGCCTACTTGCGCTGTGCTGCAGGTGAGATACAATACAGCTTTATTTATAAAGCACTTTACACCTCCAGACCTATGCTCCAGACCAAAGTGCCGTACAGGCAAATAAAAAAACCAAAAACATACAAAAAACCTCACAGCACAGCTCATACACCATAAAACAAGTATAAGTAAAAACAATAGACAATTTAAAAGCAATAAAAGCAACACTCTAAAAGATGTTAATACGCTAAGGAGAAGAGGTGGGTTTTAAGAAGCGCTTTAAAAGCAGGCAGTGTGGCGGCCTGTCTGATATGCATGGGCAGATCGTTCCACAGTGTGGTCCCCTCTGAGCTTAGACCTGGTTCTGGGCACATTCAGGAGCAGTTGATCTGCTGACCTGAGAGGGCGGTTGGGCGTGTAGGGGTGTAGCGGCTCAGAAAGATAAGGTGGGGTCATGCCATTTAGAAATGAATCCTATGATGTATTGGCAGCCAATGGAGCAAAGCCAAAATTGGGGAAATGTGGTCATATTTCCGTGTGCCAGTTAAAAGCCTTGCCGCTGCATTTTGCAACAGCTGCAGACGAGCAAGGGAGGACCCACTGACCCCCATGTAGAGATAGTTACAGTAATCCAGCCGAGTGGTGACAAAGGCGTGGATTACTGTCTCAAACTGCTGTCCGGAGAGAAAAGGTTTTATTTTGGCTAGCTGCTTCAGGTGATAAAAGCTCGTTTTTACCACTGATTTAATCTGACTCTCAAGTTTTAGTTCGGGATGTGAGTGAGTGAGTGATGAGAGAGAGAGAGAGAGAGAGAGAGGGAGAGAGAGAGAGACTGCCCTTTGTACATGTAGCTGTGGCTGACAATAAATAATGTTATTATGAATACATTTGCCTCCGAGTCCTGCATGAACTGTGCATAGACTGTATTTTAACATTGGTCATATGGTGGTACTTGGAGAGACAACTATTTTCTCAGGTGGTACTTGGTGTAAAAAGGTTGAGAACCACTGCTCTAGACACTTTAACAGTGGGCTAATTGAGTAACCATCCTTCTTTTTTAGTGGGACATACATCTGGCTATCATCAGCATAATGTGGAATGCGATGCCGCGCTTTCTAATGGGGCATTTCCATCGCAGGCCTCGCTCGACTTAGTACGGTTTTGTTAGGCCTTGTTAGGCCTTGTTAGGCCTGGCTCACTTTAATGCTGCGCTTCCATTACAGTTTAGGAACTGGGGTAGTTACTATAGTAACGCAGTGTAGGCGGGGCGATCGGCTTCTTGGCGGGCGAAGCGATGCTGCATACAACTGCTGTGACGTCATCTTCAATGCGACACAACTCACAAAACACACAACAATGGAGGATGTAGAAGCGATCGTTTCCTTGCTTCTTGGTATGTGTTTTTTTATCACAGCAAGAAGGAAAACTTTGTTTTGGAAAAGGCTGCTTATAGGGCTGCTTATAGCAAGACATAATACAGAAGAAGCTGGGAGACTTATGGCAATCGTACAACGCGGCAGAGACTACTCCAGGACGACTCAACGACAACGCTACTCTGTAAGCTAACGTTCACTAACTAGCAATGTGTTTCACGCTCACTATACAACCAAAGTGTTTCAAGTATTTAATTAATTGTAGCTACCACTTTTACGTATAAAAATATGTATCCTTTTGTTTGTGTATTTCAGAAGTTAGGTCGCCGCCTCAGACCATGTGTTTGGATGCACGGCAGAGCTACCGAGTAGTGGGTTGTGATTGTTCCATCTTTCACAGACACTCAGTGGGTGGAGAACTTCAGGATGTCTGAGGAAACCTACGTCTACCTGTGCAACAAACTGTAGCCAGCGATGGAGAGACAGGACACAACATTCCGCGAGTGTATACCTCTAAAGAAGAGAGTGGCCATCACACTGTGGAAGCTTGCGACCGGCTCAGAGTACAGAAGCATTGGAGATCTTTTCGGAATGAGCAACACAACTGTGTGCCGGTGTGTGCAAGACTTCTGTGCTGCTGCAGAGACGTTGTTAGTACCAGAACTAATTTGTTCACCAGACCGGGAGAAGTTTGCAGAAATGGCCGACTACACAGAGAACAGGTGGGGGCTCCCACAGTGTGTAGGTGCTATTGATGGATCACACATACCCATCTTGGCACCACAGGAATACCACTGTGACTATTTCAACCGTAAAGGCTGGCACTCCATCATCCTTCGAGGAGTTGTAGATGGAAAGGGACATTTCTGGAATGTGTTTTCAGGAATGCCTGGGAGCTTGCATGACGCTCGGGTTTTGAGGCTGTCCTGGCGTGGTGAGGTGGCGTTGCCTCATGAAAAGAAATGACATGCTGTGCTCTGCATAACCTCTGCGAGAGTCATGGAGAGGCCTATGATGATGAATGGGATGCACCAGCAGTAGCAGTGGCGCAAGGTGCAGAGGAGGAGGGCACTGACATACGAGAGGGTTTGATGCGCTACCTGAATAGCTAAATATTCATTGTATACAGGAAACTTGAATGTTTTGGTTCATAATATCATGGTTCAGTAAGTTGATATACATTTCTTGTGTTTGTAATTATAAACACCAAAATTGAAAGATTGTGGGCCATTAAGGTTAGTGACATTTTGTTTTGTTTTTATTGTTTTTATTATTACTACATTGTATTGTAGTACCAGCCTTCTTACAGTGCAGACGCTTTTCTGCTTGTTCTTGCCTCTGCTTACTTTTTTATGCTGTTTTTCTATTTTTCTTTTCTGAAAACTTCGAGCAGTGGCTCCTGGACATTAACTTATCACTGGGACAGTTATTCTTTGTAAATAGACGGAGGGTTTCAGCCATATTTCAATATCTTTACGACGACCTCAGTCTTACAGTCGCGTGGCCTAGCAACAGCTAAAGCCTGGTACTGCATGCTATTTAGCTTAAGCTAGTTAGCAGCAAAATGCCTCCATTCTCGACAGATGACTTCCACAAACTTCTACAGAAGATGGCCGTGCTGGAAATGACAATGCAACGGTTGGACGTTAACGTGGAAGTGAATGGACTAGGTTGGAATGACACCACTTTACCAGTGTTGCAAAAGAATGGACAAAGGCATGCTAACTCAAAGCTAGTTAGCAGCTACAAGGATTCCAAGGAACAGGAGGGCTGTGTACTGTGTATAAATCTACAAGTGGTAGTCCTCCCTCGAACTCTCTGGGTGCAAGGCCGAAGAGTAAATCATTTCCATGGAATTTGGGAGGACGAACAACAGGCAGAGCCCAGTGCTCTGAAATCTTTGATGCAACCGGCTGGCTTGCATTGTTAGCACCCAGGAAGAGCGCCTCTTCAACCCCTGTTCCTACTAGTAAACAGCCGTAGACAGCTGCTACAGGGAGAACTACAAACAATCCTCCTAAACCACAGAGTGTGCCAATCCAGAACAGATACGCTCCGCTGACCGAGAACCTGAGATCTCTTTCTGATGACCTGGATAACCTGTCCTCTTCACACAGCAGGGTAAGGACCAATAGCTACTCCAAAAGTAAAAGGCTAGAGGGAAAGCTAACGACTGGGCCTGAAACTCTGATTGTGGGTGACTCTGCTGAAAGAGATGTAAAAGGTCTGTGTTGTAAGAACAACACCAAAGTACTCTGTTTTCCCAAGGATGTGGTACTGCATATTGGAACAAATTATGTTGTGAAACAACAGTCAGAAATGCTGAAAAAATACTTTAAATGTTTGTTGGAAACTGTCAGCTTTCTAAATGCAGAGGTGTTCATCAGTGGCCCTCTACCGCCAGTCAGAGGAGGAGTGGAGAGATTCAGCAGACTGTTTGTACTGAACACCTGGCTTTCATCTGTCTGTATTGACCATTCTGTCAATTTTATTGACAACTTTAACTTTTTCTGGGACCGCAGACATCTTTTTAAGGCAAATGGAGTTTGCCTGAACAAGTCAGGAGTGAAATTGTTTATCTCTAACGTATTCAACTGCCTACGTCATCAATCTGTTCCCTCTGCCAAGGACAAGCAACAAGAGGAATCAAAACAAGAGAAAGACACAACACATCGCTCAGAAAACCTTGAAAATCTATCACTGCACCCGCCTGAGGAATGTCTTGATTATGAGAGACAAATGGAAAAGTCTCCAGCGCCCTTCACCCCCCCTATCACCTCTGAGGATACTCTTCCTTCACCCCACATCTCTCTCTTCTCTCCGTTCACCCTTTCACCCTCGCCCACCCTCCTGGAGATCGCTGAACACACGAAGATACAGAGGGTTGGCATCGATTCCTTCCTGGAGTTCAAAGACCAAACTAAGGCTATACGCAAGGTTGGCAGCATGTCCTTTACCCCCGCCCCTCAACGACGCCCACCAAAATCACCGCAGAGACGCGCACTATCAGCCCCTTCTTCATCAACGTGCCTACGTCAGCCACCTCCGCCCCCTGGCATGTCCTTTACCCCCGTCTTTCAACAACGCCCACCAAAATCACCGAAGCAGAGCACCGTGCCTACGTCAACCACCTCCCCTCCCTTCAAGAAAGCATCTGCAGTCTCCGAAGCCTGATAAGGATGTGTGTGTACAAAATGCAACAATCTCTTACTGATATGTGCTGGGTCCAGGCTCAAGGGCGTATGGCACTCTCAACATGCCGGGGCCCTGCCTGCCTCTAGCTTTGCCGATATCTGTGTTGATAGGTAATAGATTAAGTGCGGTGAATCAGCTTAGAAAGAGGAAGTGCTCAAATGTTTGTGTGAGTTTATCCAATTTAGCAGTGATTCCATGTCAGCCACAGCTTGTCACAAAAAATCTTACTGATAGTGTATCCAACAAACTTAAACTAGCTTTATTAAATTTCAGGTCTTTGGCAGGTAAAACATTTTTAATCAATGATTTTATCACTGAGCACAATCTCGATTTTAATTTTGTAACGGAAACTTGGATTGAACGAAATAACAGTGCAGCTGTTCTTATCAAATCAACACCTCCCAACTTTAGTTTTATGAGTCAGGAAAGAATGCATAAGAAGGGAGGTGGAGTTGCTATTTTGTACAATGATTCCCTTCAATGCAGGAAGACATCTTATGGGAACTTTGCTTCTTTTGAATATGTGGCCCTTCAGCTGAAATGCTCCTCTCGAGCTCTGTTCCTAAATATCTATAGACCACCCAAATACTGTGCAAGCTTTTTTGATGACTTTACTGAACTGCTTTCTATAGTGTGTATTGACTTTGACCGTCTAGTCATTGTTGGTGATTTTAACATCCATGTTGACAACCCCCAGGACAGAGGGGCTAAAGAACTGTTTTGTGTTCTTGATAGCTATGGACTGACTCAGCATGTGACGGAGCCCACAATAAGGGGCACACTCTGGACTTAATTATCTCAAAGGGTCTGCATATCTCTGAGGTTGTGGTGACTGATGTTGCCCTCTCTGACCATTCCTGGGTTTTCTTTGAGAGCTCTATTTCTGTTCACAAAAATGTTCAAAAAGAGGTAACCACAAAGCGATATTTAACTGAAAATACTAGGGAAATGTTTACTCAGAATCTTTCTTCCACACTTGCCCCAGCTAACATCTCAGTAAATGAGCTAGTAGATCATTTTAATTCAAAAATTAAAAATGATATAGATGCCATTGCTCCAACTAAGGTAAGGGAAGTGACATGGAAGAAAATATCTCCATAGAGAAAGGCCATGACCGTGAGAGCAGAAAAAAGAGAGTGTCGAAAAGCTGAACGTAGGTGGCGAAAAACAAAACTCCAGGTTCACTTTGAAATCTATAAAGAGAGACTTGGCCTCTATAATTTGGAATTAAAAAACGCACGACAGTCTTTCTTCTCTGACATCATTACCAAGAAAAAACTAACCCCCCAGTGTCAGTAGCCTCTGAATTTCTATCCACCAGGGCGTGCAATGATTTTGCCTCCTTCTTCACTGAAAACATTCAGAAAATCAGACAAGCAGTCAATGCCTCTGTATTAGGTACAGCAAATATGTTGTCCCTATGTCCACCTAATATCAATTCAAACTCCAAGACACAATTCCATCAGATTAATGATAAAAACCTAGAGGACATTATTCAACTTCTGAAATCCTCCTCCTGCTGCCTTGATATTATTCCAACAGGATTTTTCAAAGATGTTTTTCATTGCATGGCCTCAGATCTACTTCATATAGTAAACAAATCTCTTCACTCAGGTATTTTCCCACAGGCCCGGAAAACTGCAGTCATTAAAACGCTCTTAAAAAAGAATAATCTAGACGCTTCAGTAATGAACGATTACAGGCCCATATCAAACCTGCCATTTCTAGGTAAAATCATTGAAAAAGTTGTTTTTCAACAGCTGAGTAATTTCTTGCATTTAAATAACTGTTTTGATGTGTTCCAGTCAGGATTTCGTCCAAACCACAGCACTGAGACTGCTTTTGTAAAGGTATTCAATGACATCCACTTAAACACAGACAGTGGCAGAACTTCAGTGTTAGTATTATTAGATCTCAGTGCTGCGTTTTACACTGTTGACCACAACATATTACTCGACCGACTAGAAAACTGGGTGGGACTTTCTGCAACAGTTCTAAATTGGTTTGAATCCTACTTAAAGGACAGAAAAAACTTTGTTTCTATAGGTAAATACACATCTGAGTTGACAAATATGACATGTGGGGTACCTCAAGGCTCCATCTTAGGGCCTCTTCTCTTTAACATCTACATGCTACCACTGGCTCAGATAATGAATAACAACAAAATAAGTTACCATAGCTATGCAGATGACACACAAATTTACGTAACAATTTCACCAGGAGACTATGCTCCAATTCAAACACTGAGTAAGTGCATTGAACACATCAATGACTGGATGTGTCAGAACTTTCTCCAATTAAACAAAGATAAAACTGAGGTAATGGTTTTTGGAGCCAAGGCAGAACGTTTAAAAGTTAGCGCTGAGCTTCAGTCTGCAATGTTCAAAACAACAGATAAAGCCAGAAATCTAGGTGTAGTCATGGACTCTGACCTGAGTTTCAACAGTCACATTAAAACAGTTACTAAATCAGCATACTCTCACCTAAACAATATATCTAGGATTAAAAGACTGTCACAGCAGGATTTGGAAAAACTTGTCCATGCTTTTATCTTCAGTAGACTCGATTACTGTAATGGTGTCTTCAAAGGTCTCACTAAAACATCTATTAGAAAGCTGCAGCTAATTCAGAACGCCGCTGCTCGAGTCCTTTTCGAAAATTATTATTATTTTTTAAATTAAATTAGAAAAATTATTGATTACATCAATGCAAATGTGAAACAAACAAATGTTTGACCAAAAACATAAAGCCAACACAGGTGATAAGGCCAATGGCCAGCACCCATTAGATTTTTGACCTATCCATAGGCTAAATTACTTTCTGACACTTGAGTGACTTCCTGTTAGCTGGAGCGCCAAATTATTTGCTAACAGCAAAGTGACAAATGGATCGTTTTTTAGTCCTTAAACGTCCACGTGTGGACACTCAATCAAAACCACCTGAAAGCGAGAGGGATTCTGCACATAATAGGCCTCGTGAGTACAAGTAGCCAGAGGCGCGGGAAGGTATTTTGAGTGGGGGTGCTGAGGGGCTGGACTCCAGTGAACACTATTACGGGCGCTATAGAGCACGCACAAAAAAAACTCCCCACACGCAAACACACAGTAAACCCGCGACTGTTTCAATGAAGGCTCGATAATCAGCTCACGGCATATAGGCAGGGGTAAAGTGCTATTTTTTACGAGTGGGGAGCGGACCTCACCTCCTCTAGGGGGGTCCGGGGGGATGCTCCCCCGGGAAGATTTTTTTTAAATATTGAAGTTAAAAGCATCAATCTGGTGCACTTTGAGAGCAACATTAAGAGATCTATGGATACATCTCTCAACACCCAGATGAAACACAACTGTAAGCAGATGTTCTTTTTCTTTATGGATATTTTACAAATCACTCTCCTTTCAAACTGTAGTCTTGTTTTACTGCCATATAGTATTTCATAACTGTTTTTCCTTTATTCTCTTATTTTTTGTATAACTATAATGATCATATGAAGGCGCGGAAATAATCTTTTGAATAATTTTTGACCAAACCGTTTGAGACCCACTGAGATAACTTAGACTAAAGTTAACTATCTAAACACTCAGGCTCAGGTGAGCTAAAGGACTCTCTCTCAGTCTGAGAGGAGAGCTCTCCTCCAGCTTGTTGTGGAACAAACAGCTCCGTTTGTCCGTTAGTGCAGCTAGCTAACCAGATGCTAACAACACGTTCCCTGCTGCTGGCACCGGTCCCTCTCTCTCTCCCCCTCTCTCACACACACTAAATGCGCTATTTCCGCACACACACAGAGCCGCGAGCTTGAATGACACAAGCACACTTTTATTTCCATGCAACTCTCTGATTGGTCTGGTGTCTTCCCTCTGTTGCATTCACTGAACACGGGAAATTACAGTCCTGCCGTCCTTTCTAGTGTCTTGATGAGTTTCATGTAAAGCACGGTTAATGTATTATATTATTGAGGTAGAATTGTCCGGGGCTACAGAAAAAACATTCGGGGCAGGCCAATATTATTTTACCAACAATGTGGAATTTATTGGCTACATATTACACAGATTATGCACAGCGGGAGCAGCAATAACCGTCAAATAATAATTCAGACAGGGGAGCTACGCACCCCCTGCCTGCCGCTAGGGGGTGCTGCAGCGCCCTCAGCACCCCCCTTCCCGCGCCCATGCAAGTAGCTTACTTCTGGCTCTCTGTGTTTCATTCGAGCTCTGCTCTGTCTGTGTGTGTGTGGCACGAGCCATTTTGTGTGCGTTCGCGAGCACCGGTGGGTCTCTAGCTCTACCGGAGATCGTTGTGGTTAGCATCTGGTGCTAGCTAGCCAAGCTAACGGATATAAGGAGCTTTTTCAACAACAAAGTGGAGGGAGAACTCTCTCCTGTCAGACTGAGAGTCTCAGATAACCTCAGCTCAGGTGAAGTAAAGGACTCTCAGTGTTTAGATAGTTAACTTTAGTCTAGTTATTTCAGTGGGTCTCAAACGTTTTGTTTTAAAAGGGGAGTGATTTGTAAAATATCTATAAAGAAATAGTAAATCTGTTTACAGTTCTTTTTCATATGTATGTTGAGAGATGTATCCATAGATCTCTTCATTTTGCTCTCAAAGTGCACAAGATTGATGCTTTTAACTTTAATATTTAAAAAAAAAATCTTCGGGAGACTTTCAAAATGCAAGATGGGGGGGAGGGGGGGGGATGCTAGTGGATCGCCGGAGCTGTTAGATTAACATTAACATGCTTATATTGTAGTTCTAAGTGCACTGCCTTGCGGCCTGTAACACCATCCTTGATGGAGCATATGTGTGGGCAGGAAAGGAGTGAGCAGAGAGTAGAGTAGTTGTCGATTTTTGTTTTGTTTTCTGTGACTATCTGCCTCACCCTCTCAGACTTTCAGTTGCGCGCGCTACTAAAGAGACGTGTTACCATGGAAACCAAACAATGGTGTAGTTGTATTAAAGTCCGAGTGGAAACAGTCCTGAGTAAATCGGATTTTGTCAGAAATCGGGAGAAATGCGGGAGAAATATGAACCCAGGAGGAAACCGGGAGAGGGCAATGAAATCGGCAGTCTCCCGCGAAAATCGGGAGGGTTAACAAGTATGAGTTGCAGTAGAAAATTCAACTGTAGCTCTGGTGCATTAATGGGAAACCCTAAAAGTTTGAGCACCCTCTATGAAACGTCAAGCTACCCCACAGCACCCCCTAGAAAAAATCTGTCGCCGCCACTGGTCCTCACTAACACTAAGAAAGTGGATCACATCACTCCTGTTCTGAAGTCTTTACACTGGCTTCCTGTATGTCAAAGAATAGATTTCAAAATACAGCTGCTGGTTTATAAAGCTTTGAATGGTTTAGGCCCAAAATACATTTCTGACCTCCTGGTAAATTATGAACCATCCAGATCTCTCAGGTCTTCAGGGACTGGTCAGCTTTCTGTCCCCAGAGTCAGAACTAAACATGGTAAAGCAGCATTCAGTTATTATGCTCCAAATATCTGGAACAAACTCCTAGAAACCTGCAGGTCCGCTGCAACTCTTACTACTTTTAAATCCAGGCTGAAAACTTTTCTTTTTGTCGCTGCTTTTAATTGAACTATTCAAATCTTAAACTGCACTGTAACTTTTATCCATGTATTTTTTCTTTTAATGTTTCTTTTATTATCTTTTCTTTTTAATGCCATTTTCTTAATGTCTTTCTTTTTTTGTAAAGCACTTTGAATTGCCTTGTGTTGAAAGGTGCTATATAAATAAACTTGCCTTGCCTATTGAACATAAATACATCTTTTTTTCTCTTTCACATGTGTTTGTCAAATGATTTAAACAATTTTTTTTTATCAGAATTGACTATTTAGTAAATATTTGAATTTCAAACACCAGTAAGTACTGACCCATAATAAGAACATTTCAGAAAAATATCAGATCATGAAAAGAAAATCTCTCTAATAAATTAAGCAAATATCAAAGTAAACTATAAAAATAAATACAAATGATCTTTTATCCTCCTTCTCTTTCTGTTTTTTTTCTAAATACCCCCTTCCAGTTTATTTATAAAAGGAAATCTTTGACTTTAAGTAATGATTTGTGTCAAATAATGTTTTAGAGGAGGACCTCAAGCTAGCAAACTAAATTTCTTGCTTTAAATCTCTTCTTAAAATTAACTTTTATCTTATGGGCTTTTTCCTAACTGATGGCGTTTCTTATTGTTTTATAAATTCATGAATAATTTTTATATCTTCAGTTCTAGGTCTTAAATTGGGCTATTTTTACAATTGTGTTTGAGGGATATTGTAGGCTTACTTTGTTTTTCAAAGATCCACATAAATGTTATTAGTAGTAGTAGCCTATTTTTATTATTATTTAGAAAAAATATAGGCCTAAAACTTCTGCTTCAAAATTATGTGACTCTGAATTTTTTTTTTTAAACGTTGGACTACGACACAATTCTCAGTGTTTTTGTTCTGCTGATTTAAAGCCCTTTAATTAAACGTGTACATTTCATTTCAGTTTATGAATGGATTCCAAAACTGTGTTTGTGTGTGAGTGGCTACTCAGTGACTTTGTTTACATGCTCACGAAAATCAGTTTGTTAATCAGATTATGGGAGGAAATCAGATGATGCATTTATCAACAAGAGATAAAATGAGAAGTACTTTATGGAATCCCAATTTGGGAAGTGTTTTTGTTGCAGCAGCATAAAAAGGCATGGCATTGTACAATACAAATAAATAAATAAATGTTTGTATTGCAGCAGCATAAAAAGACATGGCATTATAAAAAAAAAAAAGGAAAGATAAGAAATAAACAAGAAAGTGCAAATGTTGCATTTACAAATTAACAAAACCAAGAGAGATGTAAATTAATAATATTAATATTAAATTACAGAGGTGGTTCGTCTTCCTGAGGAGACGGGCCCACGTCGGCTGCCCCCTAGAACCTGGCCAAGAGTGTGCAGGAAGGCTAGGTTAAATGTCTGAGTTTGAGCGTTCTCCTCCCTTCTCAAGGCCTTTTCCTCCTCCCTCGCCCGGGCAGCAGCCTCCATGGTCAGCTGCCAGTGCCGATCCACCTGGGCCAGGTTCCGTTCATGTTGCCGTTCCTGCTGTGCTAGGTGCTTGTCTCCTTCTCGTTTCCTCTTGCCTGTATGACGATAAGATAATTATAGCAATAATAATTAGCAATAAGAATGAAAAACACAGGACAGGTACAGGTCACACAAGGATATAAAAAAAAAATGTATAAGCAGAACAACAGTAAGGATGAACTAAAGACAGTTATGGGCCTAGATGTTTACAATGATTGTAAAAGTGAATTACATTATGTCCAGCCTGTTGATAATGAATATAAATATATGTATATAATAGGATGTCACACACAATTGTACTAGCTGCTTACTAGCTAGTTACTTACTTGTAACAGAGCACTTCCACACAGTGGTATAGCTTATTTTACTTACTGACGATGGATGATCTAAAGTTTAAAAAAAGTCACAATTCCAGTCGTTTTGCCATGCCTATTTCTTACCTAGAACTAGGCATGGGCGGTATCATTTTTTTCATACCGTCATACCTTGCTGACATCATACCGTGGTATACGGTATATGACGGTATCAGTCCCAATTTAAGGGGTAATTTCTCCCCCCACATTTTTTTTTACTCACTATATCAACAGACAGCCCCACCAAAAATATTTTCCACCAGCCGCCACTGACGGTATGACTTGGGTCGACTTGAGTGAGGTGGCGTTCGGCGGCAAATAGATGTTTCGAACGGTATATTATATGTTCGGTGTAAAATGCAGCCCGAGCCGGTAGACGCTCGCAAAGTGCCGCGACGTGCGCGCAAGTGCTGCATACATGACACATTGTGCAAATGGCACATTTTGAGATCGGATACAGGACGCGTTTGTAGATGTCCGACGTTGTTTCCATAGTGAGCTAAGTTAACAATATATCTTCATACATAAAGATTTTCCGGGAGTAAATACTTGACTTATGTAAACTGTGTTCGTTATTCTCCCGTCCAGGAGAGAAGCTTTAAAAGGAGACTAAATGGAGTCTCTGTGAAAGTTCAATTGGGTACTTTAATTAAAAAAGGCGCGGGTTGGTCACAAGCATGATATTGTTCAGTCAGACAAACAGCTGTGATCCGCTCCTCGTTAGGGAAGCCAAGAGCTGGATCTCTCCTCCGGTGCTGTTATATATCCTCTGCTTGCTCCTCCCCGCCTGCCGGCTCGCCTCGTCTCCAATGTCCGTTGTTGCATTTAAACAGAGGATTGGCTCCTTTCACATCCAATATATGCTCAACACGCCTTTTCTCCTCATATTCTCTTTCATCACTTTTCATTTAACACATTCTAAACGCTGTAATCAATACTCTAAAAAATACTTCTCGGCTCGTTTGGTTTCCGGTCATTCCGGATGTTGTCACATGCTACTTTCGTCTGTAAACAATAATGTATTCAAATAAACTGTACCTTCATTTAATATTCAGCATGGTAGTATCTCGACATCTATAGTTGTAGTGTTAAATCAGTAGGCTTCGGTTTGCACCACTCCATATCATTTCGCTACTAAATTCACCTCTTTAGGAAATCGTATATTAGCCACATGCTACATGCGTAGATGAAGGATTTTCAGAATAAAAGCTTAACTGCTTGTGCACAAGAATTTCTGGTTTTTCAGTATAAAAGAGCATTAAAACTGACGGCATGTTTAAACTACATTTCCCCATTAAAACATTGATTTTAATTTCTAACACTTATTGAATAAAGTTTGCTATATTCACTAACTAGTTTGGCAATATTATTCCGTGCATGTGTTAAAAACCTTATTTCCATTTGATTCATTGGATTACTCGCGTGAATGTTTAGCACGTAAATGCTTTCGTTTTTAAAACCGTCCGACCTCGACTACAAAACCATCAACCAGTTGCATAGGATTAAAAAATTTCAACACTCACTCACCCCGTCTTAAACATTCCCAAAGAAGTGCCTCCGTCTCTCGTTGTGCTGGATGAAGTCACTGGCGACGAGTAAACCCAAAATAGTCCCAAACAGGCGCAGAGGCATTTTTCTTTTTTACTAGTTGTCCGAGTTCGGGGCCGGCAAATGCTGCCGCCATCTTGCTCAGCTCAGCTCTGTGCTGAGCTCTGAGAGCGGGAAAGACGGACTGCCCTCCCCTGCCCTCTGCTGGCGCGTGCTGTGCATTACAACCAATGTCGTCCCTGTCAAAACTCCGTGTCAGTGTAATAGAATGAAACGCATCTATGATTTGGCGCACAGTCTGTGACGTCACGGTATTGAAAATCATACCGACGGTATTTCGAAATACCCTGGTATACCGTAATACCGTCATACCGCCCAAGCCTACCTAGAACCACACGCTGCAATGTCGTGATGGCACTCGGCGTTGGTGGTTGAGTTGGTGTCGGTTCTTCGGCTGGTGTCTGTGGTCGAGTTGGTGTCCGTTCTGGATTCGATGACGATGTTGAGGACGGAACACTGCCATCACCCGTTGTTCGGGACTGTTCCTCCTCACTAGTCCCAATGGCATCATCTAGAACAGCAACATGACTTGTTAATTCCACAAACTACTGCAGCAAAATACTAAATAGCAACAACAACTGTAGAAAAGAAAAACTGAACGTAAACAATGGCACATGTGGTAGCAAACAATAACTCTAGCTAATGCTATCTGCCTTAGCTAGCTACAGTGGCGTTTTCTCCTGGAGGCCAACGGAAGCCAGGCTTCCCCTGTTTTTTCGGATTGTAGTTATAATTTTAATTAATAAATAAAAGCACTTCGTTTAGTTTCGGAAATTCTTTGTTGTGTGTTGCTGCTGGCCCGTCTCTCCCCCATTCTCATTGAGTATTTTACAAAGAGTGAAACAGCGCCCCTCTAGATGTTATGGTGAAACAGTAGATTGCACTCTCTGTTGCGAGAGGAGGCCAGCCGAAATTTGCTTCCCTTGGTGAAAAAAAATGGAGGGATTGACCAATCAGATGAGGCTCACGTCATGCCCCTGCCAACCTGTGATTGGTCAGGGCCATGCCAAGGGAAGCCAGAGGCGGCTGGCTTCCCTTGCCTCACAATCCAATCAAATCGCATCAACTTAGTGTTGCAGTGACACGTCCCAAAAAGTGGAAGTAAGCTGCGCTCGGTTTCCCTCGACAAAATAGCAATGGGATTTCTCCATAGGATTTTGGAAAATAGCTCGAAAAAAGGTCACTGTAAAACGAACCTGTTGGATAAATGCACGTTTTGTTCAGTCGGATAATATCCATATGTCTACCCTACTTTTATAATTTTCGAATCATAAATCTAATCGATAGAAGATAGATAGCGTCACTGCACCACTCTCACCACCGTTAGAAAGTAGCAAGCAACTGAAGCAAGTGCAATTATGGAGGGTGGAGATTTGGAGTATTTAATCAAAAATAATTGTACTAAACTTCCGCTGCAGCAGCAACAACAAATACAGTCTGATGACAGGCCAATGCCCAATCTGGAGCTGTGTACAACGAGGAACAAAGGAGCGAACCGGACGTAAAATGTTAAAGGTCTCCTGATTTAGTTTGTGAATGAATGCTTATTAGAGTTTCAGCTGGAGAGTGCGTGCGGACCTGTCGGTCAGATAACAGGCGTGTGTAAGTCCTGCATCTGTATGATACAAATGTGTGTAAAATGATACCGGGCGCTGTAATCACTCATCTGGTTACGTTATTTATTACATTGACCACCACACACCCCCCACCCCAAAAGAAAGGACGTATTATTGGCTTCCCCTAATTTTTTTCCCACGCCACGCTACTGGCTAGCTATGCAGCTCTTCGGGATTCCATAAAAGCATGGGTTGTCGAACATAATGTAAGGATAAAATAGACTTGTTTGTTAGAAGTGAGCTTTAGAATAGATAGGGACACAACGCTTTCAAGCAAATAACAGAGCGTTAGCAAAGACTTACCATGCAGGGACTCCAGTAACGCGGTTGCAGAGCCCAGGCCTCCCTCCGTCCCAACGTTGGCCGGTCTATGGCCATAAATAGCGTCCAACTGGTCTGAACCACTCCGGCCGTTGTGCTCCTTGATGGCTCTATACTCACTCTTAAGCGTTTTGAGTTTTTTCCTACGCTGCTGGAAAGTCCTTGAGAACCCGTGTTCGGACAACAGTGCAGAGACCTCCTGAAAAACTTTTAGGATGCGAGTTGCGCGGTCGAGCTCCCGCTGGATTTTATCATCTGCGATCAGCTGGAGGAACGTCGTAATTTCATCAATCGACCACGGTGTGCTTTTCTTTGCCATTTCTTTTAGCTTCTCTGTTTTCAAAAATGCTGCAAGCGTCCGTTAATACAGGGGTTCCCAAACTTTGCCATGCCAAGGACCCCCATATAGCATTATCCTCTGGCGGGGACCCCCCTGTTGCAATTTCTTTTTTAAATGATGATTACATTATGATGGAAAATATGACAAATTAATCATACAGCTTAATACATTTTCTTAATATATATTTGTATTAATAATTAATAATCAGTTATTCTTCTAAAAAATGTTTGTATTCATCTTTTGTTTGCCATTAGGTTAGGGTTAGGTTCTGTTATAAACATTCTTAACACAATATTACAACAGTAATATCAACAGTAAACATATTTTTAAAGCATTTTTTAAATGATTTCTGTTTTTATAATATTATATAATTTTGAACAGGTTCAAAAACAGGTTCTGGTCCAGGCTCTCGTCATCTCACGCCTAGACTACTGCAACTCCCTCCTGGCTGGTCTACCTGCATTTGCCGTCCGACCTCTGCAGCTCATCCAGAATGCAGCGGCTCGTCTGGTCTTCAACCTTCCAAAATTCTCCCACACCACGCCGCTCCTCCGCTCCCTTCACTGGCTTCCAGTAAATGCTAGAATCCACTTCAAGACACTGGTACTTGCGTACCATGCTGCGAATGGATCTGGCCCTTCCTACATCCAGGACATGGTTAAACCGTACACTCCAGCACGTGCTGTTGAGGCAGAATCTCTGCTTCGCGCGTTCCTCTATGAGTTTGTTTTAAAAGAAAGAAAAGTCAAAGAACCAGGATAAGGGTTAAACAATAATCTGCTTTAATGGTAAAAACATACAATACATCACCCAATCACCTAATCACGAAGCACTCTGCAACAGCAGCTTCAGAATGCAGAATGCTCCGGCTCTGGTTCATCCAGCCGTAAAAGGAATTACCATTTCAGCAACAGGAGGAAAAGAGAACGAACTTAGAGAAAACACAGGCTTTCATACTAAAAACACAGGAGGAGGTGTGTGGATAATTCCCCCAGAGGTCATCTCATTGGGAGAGACCAACACATGGCCTGTCGTACCCAATCAGCGCGACGCAACAGAAGAAACCCGGAAACAAAAAGTCTCTTTCAGTTTGACGAAAACCAGATACCAGGTGTCTGGAACAAACCTGCTCTAAATAACAAGTTTCCTTATCTTATTTCACATCTTGCAGCCAGCACACACACATATTCCCCTTTATGGCTCTTTGTCTCTGTGGCCATCTTCCCCTCCTCAGTTGTTAAAGCACCTTTTTTTTCACCTACTCTTGGCATCTTTTAAGATATAGTTGGATTATACAAATATCACATGTGAGTTACCTTAATATCCACAATACCGAGGAAAACATTACTGCTATTCTTGATACAAAGTAATTAAACACACACATATATTTATCATGTAGACTTCCCTAATATTTGACATGCTGGAGATCTTTTAAGAAGAATGTCTCCTCCCCCAGCTCTTCCAATCTACTGGAATGCAGAACTGCTCTCTTTTCATACAGAGTAATAAAACATGTTTTAGCTAACCACTGCACAAATGTTGTAGCAATTCAGTACCCAAACATGAAAGAACAAAACAAAGAAATCAAACAAAACACACACCCTTATCGTTTCTTAACTAATGCATGCTGGACATGAATCACTAATTAACAGGACTTTAACGGCATTATCTGAAAATGTATCTGGGAATTCCCCTGTTAATTGCAAGGACTATTGATAATTAACAGAGAGACCCTAGGGACCTCTTCTTGGTATCTGCTAGGCAGAAGTCACTCAATGCAGAAATCACAAGTTTAACACACATTCTATATAAGGTGACATTAAAATGAATATACCAGATTGAACTTTCCTGCCATAACACGTTACTTTAATACTTCAAATAATTCAAATAATACTTCAGTGCACTCCTCTCTGCATCAGCCAAACAGCACGCTGCACCCTCACTGCAAGGGGGACCCAAGTTCCCATCAGCAAAAACACGTGGGTTTGCTATCCTGGCTCCAAAATGGTGGAATGAGCTCCCCATTGAAATCAGGACAGCAGAAAGCTTACACATCTTCCGGCGCAGACTGAAAACTCATCTCTTTGGACTCCACTTCGAGCGATAGAATTACTAACAAAGCACTTATATACTAATAAAGGGCTGGCTTAACTAAAGCCAGTTGAGTAGCACTTGAAATGTTTGGCTCTATGAAACCTGATGTACTTATATGATTCTGTTTTCTTCAAGGTTGTATCTTCTTGGTCGAATGCACTTATTGTAAGTCGCTTTGGATAAAAGCGTCAGCTAAATGCAATGTAATGTAATGTAAAATGAACAATTAACATAAATTGAACAAAAATATAACTGCAACACTTTTGTTTTTGATCCCATTTTTCATGAGATGAACTCAAAGATCTAAAACATTTTCTATATACACAAAATAACCATTTCTCTCAAATATTGTTCAGAAATCTGAAAAAATGTGTGATCGTGAGCACTTCTCCTTTGCCGAGATAATCCATCCCACCTCACAGGTGTGACATATCAAGATGCTGATTAGACAGCATGATTATTGCACAGGTGTGCCTTAGGCTGGCCACAATAAAAAGCAGCTCTGAAACGTGCAGTTTTGCTTTATTGGGGGGGTCTGGGGGGTCCGAAAACCAGTCAGTATCTGGTGTGACCACCATTTGCCTCATGCAGTGCAACACATCTCCTTCGCATAGAGTTGATCAGGTTGTTGATTGTGGCCTGTGGAATGTTGGTCCACTCCTCTTCAATGGCTGTGCGAAGTTGCTGGATATTGGCAGGAACTGGAACACACTGTCGTATACGCCGATCCAGAGCATCCCAAACATGCTCAATGGGTGACATGTTAGGGTGAGGGTTAGGGTTTAACCCTAACCCTAACATGTCAGCCACAATCAACAACCTGATCAACTCTATGCGACGGAGATGTGTTGCACTGCGTGAGGCAAATGGTGGTCACACCAGATACTGACTGGTTTTCGGACCCCCCCAGACCCCCCCCAATAAAGCAAAACTGCACGTTTCAGAGTGGCCTTTTATTGTGGCCATCCTAAGGCACACCTGTTCAATAATCATGGTGTCTAATCAGCATCTTGATATGCCACACCTGTGAGGTGGGATAGATTATCTCGGCAAAGGAGAAGTGCTCACTATCACAGATTTTTTAAGATTTGTGAACAATATTGGAGAGAAATGTTAATTTTGTGTGTATAGAAAATGTTTTAGATCTTTGAGTTCATCTCATAAAAAATGGGAGCAAAAACAAAAGGGTTGCATTTATATTTTTGTTCAGTCATTTCATTTCATTTCAAACCTTTATTTATACAGATGAATCCCATTGAGATCATTGATCTCTTTTTCAAGGGAGACCTGCTCAAGTAGTTACACATGAAACATAAAAACAAAAATAGAACAACAAAAGGACATCATACAGCATCATTTACATAACTATCCACATAAACAGGTACCAATAGCTTCCGATTGAGTAGCATCCAACCGAGCTTTAAAAACATTTAGTGGCACCAGATTGTTCAGTTTCCATTTAATTTGCAGACTATTCCAAGACAGAGGAGCTGCGCATCTAAAAGCTGTCTTCCCTAAGACAGTCCTAGCAGTTGGCACATTTAATAGAACCACAGCATTCGATCTCAGGCAGTAGCCACTTACAATGTTCCGTGAGATCAGGGAGCAAATATAAGATGGAAGTTTCCCTAACATGGCTTTGTATATAAAAATGTACCAGTGACTGAGCCTCCGTACAGTTAGTGAAAGCAAACCAGCCCTTGCATACAGGGTACAGTGATGGGTTAATGCTTTACAGTTTGTCACAAATCTCAGTGCACTGTGATACGCAGCATCTAACTTGACCAGGCAATTGGCAGGTGCATTCATATACATCAAATCACCATAGTCCAGCACAGGTAAAAAGGTCACAGTGACTAGCCTTTTCCTGGCCTCAAGCGAGAAACAGGACTTGTTCCTGTAGAAGAAACCTAGCCTAACCCTCAGCTTTTTAAGCAGGTTATTGACATGAAGTTTAAAAGTGAGACAATCATCAAGCCAGATACCAAGGTATTTGTAACAGGTAACCACTTCAAGTTTTATTCCTTGCGTAGTTACAATATCTACAACAGGCTCTGGTGTCTTTTTAGCTTTAGAAAAGAGCATTACCTTTGTTTTCTCAACATTTAAAAGAAGCTTTAGTTCAGAGAGCTGAGTCTGAATAATGTTAAAAACAGTCTGTAATTGAACACCAGCCTCCTTAATGGAGGGACCTGCACAGTACATGCTGAGGCAGAATCTCTGCTAATAATATTCAACAGTAATATCTCTTCGTTCCTCTATGAGTTTGTTTTAAAAGAAGGAAAAGTCAAAGCAGCCAGGATAAGGGTTAAACAATAATCTGCTTTAATGGCAAAAACATACAATACATCACCCAATCACCTAATCACCTAATCACGAAGCACTCTGCAGAGTACTCCGGGCTCAGGTTCTACCACCGTGTGAGACACGTCTCAGGAACGGCCAGTCAAAAACAAGAGTCCCAATCCTCAAAATCATCAAAACATTTATACACAGGTGGGGAGGAGTTTTGTCGCTTGCTCTTCCCTAGCTATTTGTTATTGGCGAGTTCACTTCTGAGCGAGCTAGCCAGTGAGTTGGCAGTGTTCCATTGGTCGGTTTCACTTTTGGGCGGGACCCCAGGTAGTGGGTCAGCAGTTGTTGATTCCATCTGTTGCTTCTGTGCGCGCGTGTGTGTGTGTGTTTGTCCCTCTGCCCTTAGGCAGATCCCCCAATCAATGATTTGGAGTCATGACAGAGGACTCTTTGACAGGACACATACTCATTCCCCCTAAACATCTTCAACACACACAAACATCCTATCATATATCTTTAACATAAGTTAATTGTTCTTGTCGCTTAATGGCTTCTGTGAACTTCCTTTCACCTTGAAGTCAACTTACTAGGAATGAATACATTTTATTGATAAGCTCAAAAGGACCTTTATCTCGTTTACTGCTGGGTGACCCAAGTCTCAAGGCCTCTTTTGGGGTCTGTAGGAGATAAATCATTAATTCTACAAGACTTTAACTGCCTTATATCTGAAAATGTATCCGGGAATTCCCCTATTAATTGCAAGGACTATTGATAATTAACAGAGAGACCCTAGGGGCCTCTTCTTGGTATCTGCTAGGCAGAAGTCACTCAATGCAGAAATCACAAGTTTAACACACATTCTATATAAGGTGACATTAAAATGAATATACCAGATTGAACTTTCCTGCCATAACACGTTACTTTAATCCTTCAAATAATTCAAATAATACTTCATACATCACGGTATCATCCGCATAAAAATGTAGAGTAGCTTCATCGACATTTTCACCTAAACTGTTGATGTAGATGGAGAATAAAAGTGGACCTAAAACAGAACCTTGGGGAACACCATTTGCAATGTTCAACCACTCAGAAGACAGCCCATCTTAATGAACACATTGGGACCTTTCAGAGAGGTAGTTCACAAACCACCCCACTGCATGGCTGGACATGCCTATACTGGCTAGCTTCTGCTTTAAGATGCGATGATCGACGGTGTCAAACGCTTTGGAAAGGTCAATAAATAGAGCTGCATAACTCTGCTTATTATCTAAAATACTTGCCACATCATTCACCCCTTTTATTGTGGCAGTGATGGTGCTGTGTTGCTTTCTGAAGCCTGACTGATGTTTAGACAGGATGTCACTTGTACATAAAAACACCTTTACCTGTTCACTCACTTAGCATTCAAGAACCTTAGCCAGAACTGACAATTTAGAGATTGGCCTATAGTTATTTAATAAGGTGGCTTCCCCTCCTTTTAGCAAAGGCAGGACATACGCTGACTTCCACAATTTTGGAATTTTGTTTGTGCTGAGGGAGAGGTTAAAAAGAGTAGTGAGAGGTGGAGCAATAAAATCTGCAGCTATCTTTAAAAAGAAAGGTTCTACGTTGTCCGGGCCAGCCGGTTTCTTAGGACCTAACTTGGTTAAAGCTTCACGAACAACATCAACAGTAAAGGGAGTAAAACTAAAAGGGTTTTCCAACACACGTTTTTCAGAGTCCCAGACTGTAGTGTTCACAGAAGCAGAGTTAGTGACAGAATCAAATAGAGAACCACAGGACACAAAATGCTCATTAAAGCAATTTAGCATAGTAGCCCTGTCCGATATAGAGCCAGATGCTGTGGTAATGCACGGAGGTAGCTCATTACGGATATCACCGGTGGATAACGATTTAATGGCTTTCCAAAATGTTCCAGGATTATTCAGATTGTTTGTGGTAACTGACAGATAGTACTTTGATTTAGCACTTTTGACATGTGAAGTGAAGCTATTTAGTTGGGTCTAGAACCTCAATTCCGTGACCATTCTTCTGCTAAGATGTTTTGACACTTGATTTGACATCATTGGACCTTTTATAAAAAATATAGACCCAAGGTCCCTCCCAAAAATCCCGGCAATTTTTGCTAGAGGGCCAAATCCAAGATGGCTGCTCGCGCCATCTTAAAAAATTAACTTTTGAACCAGAGCGCCTAGAGTCATGTGTAAATGCACTTTTTGGGGTAAGTCGACCACAAGGATTCCATTTCTGACATCAGTTTGGCGCTATGACATCGTTCGGACCCACAAATCCAAGATGGCCGCCACCCGGTCGAGAAATTACACACGTTTTGAGTACTGATCGACTTATAAGCAAATAATCTGCATATTAATATTTTACCATGAAATAAGAATGTATGACAAGATATACAACTACTTAACCTTCAAATAAAATACTTTTATTAGCTGTAACTTGACTAGTTAGCAAATGAGAACACTTCAAACAACATGTAATAACGCAAAAATGCTGCCTCGAGAAATGGCAAGTTTTGAACAATAACACAAATGAAACACAATTCTGCTTTTTTTTTTTATTTATCAATATGACACTGAGAGTCCGTATCAGTCTGAATCAGAGCACCCTGCCTCGCTACATTCTGAATCCTCCGATTCCGATGAATCGCCTCTCTGGACAGCAGCAACTCGATTTTCGTCATCATCATCGCTCTCATCTTCCTCATCTTCCTGTCCCTCTTCAGTTGGCCTTGGTGCAGGTAGATGCATCGGGAGTGCGGGTCGCGTGTGACGTACAGGGCGACAGCAACCACCAACCAGCTCCCAACCATGTCCGATTGGTGAGGGATGGTGCTTTAGCGATGGATGGCGCACCAGATACGCCAGGTAGTTGGCACGGAGGCAATGTTGACGCAAGCTGTCGGCATCCGGAGGGAGACGGATGAAGGATTTATTTTTGATGGTCCTCCATTTAGCAGCACGGGCCTCAGCCATGGTTTTGCTCTTGTTGTCACCGTAGATGATGCTACGTGTGAAGGCAAAGAGCTGCTCCAGCACCTCCTCTGTCAGGGCAAGGTTATCTCCACATCGCGAGAGCTGTTGTCGGGCAACAGGGCTCTTCGCCACCTGGTCATACACAGACTTCTTACCTTTGCCGTAAAAGCCTGAGTTTGCATCACAGCCTGTCATACAATGCAGCTGCACAATACAGTCGGCCATCATGTCAGTTGTCATGTCACAGCAGCGTACCGTTTCCTGCTTCCTCTTGATACAGAGCATACCTGGCAGCTGCTGTGAGATAAGTGCTGCCGCAACATATACATCAGTATCAGTGGCATCGATGACAACTGGACCACTGTAGCCTGACTCGCGCAAAACTACATAGGTGGAGAACAGGACAGTCTCAGCCTCAGACTGGTCAAAGCTGTAGTTCTGCATCGGTTGTTGGGTTGATAAGTTGGTACAGTGGGAGCCGACAGAGTAGACAATCTCCACATCAACACTCTGTGCAAGATCGGTCAGGTAGCTGCATATCATTTTCTGCAGCCGCCCCTTGTTGCTGGAGCTACACAGCAGCGTCTTGAACATTCTGGCAGTGGGGAATGCGTCACCCAATTTCATGTAGGTTTTGGGCACATGTGTGTTTCCCTGTACCCTCAGGTCTCGCTCGTCATCCTTCGTCGAGTATGCTGTGTCGTACGGGTCGTTCACACATATGATACGGTGAGCATTATGATGGCTTGCAAGGATAATAGATGATAGCTTCTGGACATAGTCCGACCACTTGTATGGGTTGCCATCTTGCGTCCGCCGATCCTCTGCTGATGGAGTTGCCATCCTCCAGATCATGCCCATGTCCACAAGAGCGATGTATGATTCCTGCAGATCTACAGATTCCAGAGAGAGCTTCTGCACGAGCATGCTCTTCTGTGTCTTTCTGAAGGTGCCGTTGGAGTTAAATAATGGCACACACTCCTCGACAATACGATGTTCGAGCAACTCGGGGAGGTTCACAAGTTGACTGCCCTCAACCAGGTTTATCATTGCCTTGAGGGCGCTTCGCTCCATTTCTGCAGCTTTCGCCTTGAGTTCATCTGATGGCTTCTCCTTGCTTAACGCCTTCGCAAACGTCAATCGTTTGCACAGAGGGACGGGTGCATGAAGAGAGGTATTCTTATTGAATACCCGTTCTTCCAAAAAGTGGGTCAATTTCTTCTCCCCTGCGGCATGGGCTGAGTTGAAGTCTGCAACGAGCTCATCAGAGGCGGGCATGGCCGACTGCAAGGTACGGAGGGTGGTTGAGGCCGTATCGAACGGGAAGGTGTCAAACTCATGCATGCATTCAACCAGGTCTTGCACACACTGCTCATCTTCTCGCATCCGTTTGGGGCCGCATTCCGTGTGCTTCCTCTTTGTCTTTTTTCGGTTTGCAAGGGCATTGTGAGCTGCCCGGATCTGGGCCACATTGTTCACATTTCTGGAGTGCACCAGCAGCTGCTTCTCATTCTGTAGGATAGAGAGCCAACCAGACTTCATTTTGCTACCCTTGTTCATGGTGCATTCGATCCACATGTCCCAGGCCATGTTGGAATAGGGGTTGCCTGTGATGGACTGGGTGAAGTCAGTACGAAGGAACGCAACCTGATCTGCAGGGAGAGCTGGCAACATCGCCCAAAAGTCTGGCAGCCACTTCCCATATCTATTGTTGTCGTAAGCTACCATCCATGGCAGCATCGCACGCAGAGAGCTCACATACTCATCCCAGTTGCATATATGGACCGCATGTACATTCTGCATGAGCGCGTCTGTCATGGACAGGAAATCCCTCCAGTAGTTTGCCATGTCACTGGCCTCAACGTGGGTGAACATGTTGGTGACAAGGCTCTTGAGGTCAGCATCATTCTCTAGTGCCACATGAGCATCAGCGCGGGATTCCTCGGATTGACTCGTATCTCTCAGAATGTCAAGGTTCTCCCTCGTCTCATCAGCCAGGTCGGGCCCGAGGTTCTCCTTCATCAGCTGACACATAAGGGCCTCGTACATGAGTCGCAAGCAGCGTAGCCCCCTCTTATAATGTTTGCCTTTCAGTGCACGATCGACGGAGCCATCGGCAATAACTCCAGCCGCGACAAGTACTTCACCTAGTTCACTACCTTTGTACCGCTTGTAGATGGCACTCATCATCACACACTGTGTATGGAAGGGACCAAGAAAAGGTACAATGGCACTGAATTTGCTTGGGTTTTCGGCCTTGAGCAGGGTGATGAGGACATACACGGGATGATCTCCAACTAAGAAGGCAAAGGGTATGTGCTTAGTTGCGATGATGGTAACCAGCTTGTCCATGACGTCCTTCACAACTGACTTGTCGGGCGGTTGATTGTAAGATGTATGAAAATAAGCCTTGCTTTTGTCCTGCCACATATTCAATCCAGCGTGAAACCCGTTGTACGAAGGGATATTCTGTTCGGCTGCAACAGGGCGGTCACCATTCACATCAGCACGTGCAAGGGCATGAATAATGCTTCGCTGGCGCTGAGGCTCAGTACTCGATGAGACAGTAGTAGGCTTAGGACGGATCGGAGGCTCGCCACGCTTGACGGTCCTATATGGCATAACCGTTTGCATCTCAGAGGCCTTCTCAGTCAGCACGTCCGAGACAGTCTTGGCATGTTTGATCCGCGGTTGCTCATCCTGGGTGTTTGCCTCATGCTTATGTACAAGACGTTCTTCGCGTTGCAGAAACATCCAATTACAGCGGTGTGAAGTACCTCCTCCTGTCAATGTATCGTTCCGAAAATCGTCATTGTCGATGATACTAATGCTTGGTTCCCCTTCAGCGATCTCTGCCGGACAGACCGAGCACCGCTCAAGGTCATGCATTGTCCAAACATCACGTAGCAGAAGCACGTTCGGTCCCCATGCCCAGCTTGTAGTACGAATCAACAAGCTCCTTGCTACGAGTCAATCCGTGAAGGGTGACGGTGGCATTGATGGCGGTAGTGGTGGGTCGCTTTATAATGTACTGTGTGATGAGAGAGGTGAGAGAAAGTGTGCTTGGAGACAGATCTACCCCATGCTTCCCCTGCAAAGCCGATAGCAACTGCAAAACGAGAGGCGGGAGTTCCTCCTCCTCCTCTAGCTCCTCGACTCGTGGAGGCCATGGGACGAGTTTGATGGACTTGACATCATCTCTGAGCCGCGCAGCCACATTTTGCACCAGTTGCTCACTGCTGACACCAATAGAGGAGATCGCTGCTTCGACATATGAACCGCTCCCAGACGTGTCATAGACTAGGTCGCTCTGGTTTCTCTGATGGGGAGAGTGGAAGCCGATCTTGTCCTTAAACTCCCGGGTCAGGATATCTTTGATGTAGGATGACTTGACTCCAGATGTTGGGAATCCATACCGAGAAACGATAGAGCTGTAATCTCTGAGGAGGCTCTGCAGTGACCTTAGTTCATGTTCATCAAAGATAACTGTTCTGATGTTATCAAAGAAAATTGTCTGAGCTTCACGGAGAGTGACATTGTGCATGTGGGGAAGTTTGTCATCTTCACTCATTCTCTGGTAGTTACGAACATATTTAAACCAGCATTTGTGATGATATCTGATCTCAAGTGCATACGGCTGATCAGCTGCATAATTGATCAGACAGTTGATTCTGTCGCGCATTAGTTCATCTTCCAGAGCCACCGTATGGCTCTTGAACGCTGCCCATGCATGATCGTATGAAATCAGGACCAACTTTGATTCTGGATGTTTTGCCGACTCCGTCTTACAACACCACACACATTTATTTTTATCGTGTATCAGCCCTAGACTAGATCGCAGCCGCTTGAAAGATGGAGTTGCAGCTGTGGAACTAATGTCAGACGTAGACGAAGACTGAGCTCGGCATTCATCGACAACTCGTTTTTTCTGTCTGTTGTTGGCCTGTTCCAGTTTTGTGGCATTGCATAAGGTCAACCTACATGTATCATGGACACAGTGTCCGACGGGACCTGTATCCCAGTCGATGGATGTGTGGACGTCTCCGAACTTGTCAAGACCGCTCCATAACTCTGTATTGTTCTTTAGAGTGTCCCATTTTTCAATTGAGGTAATGGCATCGGTGGCTTTGCTGCAAACCCTTCCACACTGCAGGATACACGGAATGTTGGACATTGTCACAAGCTATGATCCATATCGTGCGGCATACTCATGAATCCCTATAAGAAACACAAGTAGGCCTACGTATTAGATATTGATATGGGGGCAGATAAGAAATTAAGAATAATTTCCATTTGTTAAATGTAGCTATTATTTAGTTAGTAAGCATTTGGACAGCCTGACAGGTCTGATTCAACTAATCAAGAGCTATGACTATCTTATTAGAACAGTTGAATCAGGTGTGTTAGTTCTGGGTTGGAACGAAAACATTCAACAGGACTGGAGTTGAGAACCACTGAGCTAGTTAGCTAACGTTAGCGCACATTATGACAGGGTTGAATTTGGCAAATTTTTGACTCGGATAGTCAATCTGCTTTCTGAGGTAAACTTAACATGTAGCTCGCTACACCAAAACTAACATTGTTATTATTACTAATATTTCTATTTCATGACACAACAAAAATAGCCTTATGACAGTTTCTACTGAATGGTAATAACAAACGCTGGCTAGCTAACGTTGGCTTGGCTAACTAGCAAGATTACATGATCCATTCGCTAATGTTGACAATACAATCAAAATGGCCTAGCCTACCTTTCAACTTGGCACGTTTCTCTTCTTCTTCTTTTCTTCTGTTTTTATACTGCGCCCCGATGGCTTTTGCCTCTTCACAGTTCTCTAAACTTAGTCTTTCTTTCCTCAACGCTCAATTTTAAAAACACTTGACAGATACCCATCAATGCACAGCGCTCTAGCATGTTCTGACTGTGAACACTTAAAGCTGAGGCTCTTAGACCGACCGACCATTTTAGATTTTTGGCTCATTTTCCCTTATGTTAGATTATTTTATTTTTTTTTAAATAATGGTTGCAGATATAGAGCCAAAACTGCGCCAAGCAAACTTTTTTTTTAAAATTGTTTATTTGTGGCGCCCCCCTCTGGGTGGCGCTCTAGGCAAATGCCTATATCGCCTGTAGGAAGCTCCGCCCCCATATATAGTACATATATATACTTCAGTTTATAACAGTGAGTGCTTGTTCTACTGCCGTGACCGGTACCTCGTGATCCTGCATGTTCCCGTTCAAAACGTGTATATTTTCTCGACCGGATGGTGGCCATCTTGGATTTGTGGGTCCGAACGATGTCATCGCACCAAACTGATGTCAGAAATTGAATCCTTGTGGCCGACTTACCCCAAAAAGTGCATTTACACATGACTCTAGGCGCTCTGGTTCAAAAGTTAATTTTTTAAGATGGCGCGAGCAGCCATCTTGGATTTGGCCCTCTAGCAAAAATTGCCGGGATTTTTGGGAGAGACCTTGGGTCTATATTTTTTATAAAAGGTCCAATGATGTCAAATCAAGTGTCAAAACATCTTAGCAGAAGAATGGTCACGGAATTGAGGTTCTAGACCCAACTAATTTCTTAGCTGCCTAAAATGCAGCCATTCTACCTCTGAGCCTGATTTCCTAGCCTTTTCCCAGGCCTTGTTTCTCTCATGAAGGAGACTAGACAGTTCAGCAGAAAACCAAGGATTGTCTCGTCCCTTTACTCTAAATTTACGCAGGGGTGCATGTCTATCAATGATCTCCATAAAACCAAGATAAAAATAAGACCATGCAGTTTCTACATCAGCACACAGATCGATTTTTCCACAATCAAACCCAAACAGATCATGTACAAAACCCTGCTCCACAAAATGTTTTTTGTCTCTCTTAATGATAATGCGAGGTTTAACCTTTTGGACCTTAGTGTCCCTAATTGTGGCACAGTGATCACTCAGATCGTTTGCAAATACTCCCACAGATGAGTATTAATGGGGAAGATTAGTTAAAATGAGATCAATTAGGGAGGATTTATTAGGGGACTTAATGTTTGGGCGAGTAGGACTGTCAACAATCTGAGTAACATTTAAAGACATACAAAGGTTTTTAAAATCCTCTGACACTGTAGTTAACCAGTCCCAGTTAAAATCTCCAAGTAGCACTATTTCCTTGTAGTCTAGTTGTGATAAAAGATTTGCTAGTGAAGACAAGGAGTCTTTGACAGCTGAGGGGGGTCTGTAACAGCCCACTACCATGACCTGTTGCCCCTTTGCCACTTCTATATTTATGGCTAAACATTCAAATTGCTTACTGATAGATTTGGAAACTAATGTGGTTACACTGAACTTATTCTTAACATAAATGGCAACGCCACCACCTTTATTAGGCCGGTCGGTACGATACACATTATAACCATTTAAGGCAATGTCAGAGGCCAAAATAGATTTGTTTAGCCATGTTTCTGATAAAACAATGACGTCAGCATCAGTCGAGCTTGCTCAAATGCGGACAAAATCTAGTTCACCTAACAGACTGCGCACATTCAAGTGGATGAAACTCAACACAGACCTAGCTTTAAAATCCGCAGGAGTAGCGATCTGACTATTACTACTGGGCGGACCAGGGTTAGGTTGTACATTTCCTGACAGTAATAACAACAAAAAAAACAGGCATCTTTTCCTCTTAAACAACACACATACACCGTCATCTACTCTAGAATCACCAGCAAAGTCTGTGAAAGTGTGACTAGAGCTTAAGAAACAGTCCTGAAGAATCATCATAGCAGGCAAACAAAAAAGACAAACATATTTTGTCGAGCAGATTGTCCGCGACAAGGCAACTGGCAATTGTTTGTGCAGCACATCTGAACCTCCGCAGGGGATGCCCACCGCGGGTAGCAGAACATACCCGAATCCAGTAGACCTCTCGATTACTAGAGATCTTCCCACAGTCCAAAACAGCAAACAGGCACAGCAGAAACACAACATGTGCCATTCTCAGATGTTCCCCGGGCAAGAACCCTCCTCCTCAGCCACACTGCATTCAGAAAAGGTGGAAAAGCAAGCCCCAGCTGTGGCAAATCCTCCTCCGCACAGCAGCACACGCCCGACGGGAGCAGGCCCCAGCCCGAAGCGTGGAGCCACTCCGTCTCTCCGCGACGTCCTAGGGGCAAAATCCTTCTCCGCACAGCCGCACTCCACAGTTGGAGCAGGCCTCCGCAGACCACAGACACCAGACAGGTGGAAGCAGGCAGCAGCCGGTGGAGCCGCTCCGTCTCCTCGCGACCTCTTCGTCGGGGGGAAACCACCCAAGCACAGCCGCACTCAACAGGTGGGAGTGGGCCTCCGCAGACAACAGGACAGGACCAACAGCAACACGGTCTCAACACGAGTAACGAGCTGCAGGTGAGCGTCAGTGTATATTTTTTGCATTTTTGAAAGCTACTTATGCTACTTATTAATAATATTATATATAATATTCAACAGTAATATTAAAAATAAACATATTTATATTCATTTATATAAACATCAATATTTGCTACATCCGTGCTCTCATCCAGCTGCAGAACGAAATATTCACTAGCTCTCACTTGCTCCAAAAGCTGAGCAGATACTCAGTTTCACTCTCAGTAGCGGCAGCTTGATTCTGATTGGCTTGAAGGGCGGTCGTGTGATTTAAAAAACAAATATAAATAAAAAATATTAAAAGATTGGCATCAAAGCACACATAGATTGATAGATATACAGTTATTTATAACACCCCCGGGGGGTCGGGGCCTCCACTTTGAAAAACACTGCCTTAATATATGCGACGCTATGCATTAACTCGCTTGAGAATTGTGACGATTCTCTCTGAACAATCAGCAGTCGTCACTAGTTTAGCATATTTGTTGTTGGCCCGTTTGTTGGCCTCGATAGAACCACAATTTTGTCGGGCCAGAAGAAAGGTGAAAAAGTAGCCCCGGGCCGGGACCAGGCCTAGTTGAAGCGCAACCAAAAACGGGCCCAGCACGACACGGCACGCTTAAACCGCGCTCCGTGCCATGGTGGAAATGCGCCATAAGTATGGACCCAAGAGGGAGCAAATAGAGGGGAAATAGGAGGGGGCCTAATACTGAGCCCTGTGGGACCCCATACAGGAGTGGAGCAGAGGATGACTCGGAGTCACCAAGGCTGACAGAGAAAGTTCTATCCTTCAGATATGATCTGAACCATTTCAGGCCTTTCCCCTCGATGCCCACCCACTGCTCCAAGCAAAAGATCAGGATGTCATGGTCGACTATATCGAAAGCAGCAGTTAAAAAAAAGTAGGAGCACAACGCAGTTCCCAGAGTCAGTAGATAAAAGGCTGTCATTAAAAACTTAAAATAATAATAATAATATAATAATAATAATACATTATATTTATATAGCGCTTTTCTCAAACTCAAAGACGCTTTACAGTCGGGGGGAGGGTAGACAAACAAGGACAGGCAAAAACAAACAAAATCAACAAAACAAAACAAATCCAAACAAAAAATAATAATAAATTAATCAAATAAAACAAAACCAATAAAATAAGATAAACAGAAAGGGCAGTCACAAGGAATTTGATTGAAGGGGGGGGGGCTTATGGATATGCAGAGTTGAAGAGATGAGTCTTGAGGCGGGACTGGAACAGGGTGAGGGACTCAGTCTCACGGAGGTCTTGGGGGAGGGAGTTCCAGAGTTTCGGGGCTGCCACAGAGAAGGCTCTGTCCCCAAAGCTCCGGAGTTTGGCCTTGGGGGTGGAAAGCAATCCGGCTGAGGTGGATCTGAGGGACCGGGGGGGTTGGTAGAGGATGAGGAGGTCAGTGAGGTAGGGGAACACCGCTCCGGCACTTCCAAAAATTGCAGTACCCATAAGGAGCCCTACACATGCCGCAGTTTTTGCGTGGCTGTGTCTTTAGTTGAAAGCCCAGTGGCGATCTGTTCATCTGTCATCCTGATCATACAGTCAATAACTTTGTTGGTTAGCTAGCTATGCTAACGACTATAAGACATTTTTTCTCCAACCAGTGAGGTAAAGGCACATCTTTATATGATCATTATAGTTATAAAAAAATAAGAGAATAAAGTAAACAGGTATAAAATACTACAGTATATGACAGTAAAAAAAAGTTGTTATTAATAAACAAAAATACAGTTTGAAAGGGGAGTGATTTGTAAAATATCCATAAAGAAAAGAAATCTGCTTAAAGTTCTGTTTCATATGGATGTTGAGAGATGTATCCATTGATCTCCTAATTTTGCTCTCAAAGTGCACCAGATTGATGCTTTTAACTTCAACATTAAAAAAAAAATCTCAGGACCCCGGACCCCCCTAGAGGAGGTTAAATCCCCACCCCCCCTACTTAAATCATGTCCACATGGATAGGAAACTAAATACATTTGCACACATCTTGTGTCCATATCTTTCTGTTTTGGTGGTCTTGCCACAACCGTGCACGTGAATGCATGCGCGTGCCATGGTAAGATATCTGGATTAAGGGGTTGCTTTTTCTTTGCACAGCATGTAAGAAAATTAAGCCACGACTCAGGATCCAGGGCTCGTGATCCATGACTCAGGACTACGGCAACAGGATCAGCCACGATTCAGGATCCCGGCGTAGATAGACAACAAAAAGACATTTGGGGGAAGCTGGGTTATTCGGAGCATGAGAGTACACAGGTACAGACAGAGACAAGGAAGAAGTAAGGTGTCCCCCGACAGTCCAGGCCTATAGCAGCAAAACTAGGGGCTGAATCTAATCAGCCCTAACTATAAGCTTTATCAAAAAGGAAGGTCTTAAGCGCACTCTTAAAAACGGATAGGCTGTCTGCCGCCCAAACACAAACTGGAAGCTGATTCCACAAAAGTGGAGCTTGATAAGAAAAGACTCTGGCTCCCATTGTACTTTTAGAGACTCTAGGAATAACCAACAACCCTGCATTCTTGGAACGCGATGCCCTAGTAAGACAGTAGGGTATAATGAGTTCTTTAAGGTAAGATGTCTGCTCCTTAACGGGCAGGCGCCCTTTTCAGATAGGAAAAGCTGGAAGTGGTTCGACCTGTTGGACGCTATTTATGGCCATAGACCGGCCAACGTAGGGAGGGAGGGATGCCTGGACTCTGCAACCGCGTCACTGGAGTCCCTGCATGGTAAGTCTTTGCTAACGCTCTGTTATTTGCTTGTGTCCTTATCTATTCTAAAGCTCACTTCTAACAAACAAGTAGGCGAGAAGAAGAATTTCAAATGATATCCTATGTTCTATAGGGAGCCATTGTAAGGCAGCCAAAACAGGAGTAATGTGGTCCCTTTTCCTAACTCTGGTTAGTATAGATGCTGCAGCATTTATTAATTTAGTTATTTTGCACCTCTTCTCCTCCCACATTCCACATCGCAGAAACTCCGTTCGAACATCAAAGCGTTCAGCTCGGTCGGGAATCGATGGCTATTTTCTTATTCATAACTTTCATAATTCCAGAAATCCATCCCATAATTCATTACATTTTTAACATGGAAGTCAATGGAGAAACTCTTCAGACTTCAAAAATCTTCATGCAACTTCAACTGCAACTACTCCTTCATACTTTCACTCAGAAGCCTCATTCCAACTTTAAAATGTTACACATCTTTCTGACATTGTTCGTGTAACACAACTTTTAAATCTGATTCTTACTTTTAGAGATATTAAACATTGTTCAGACCTTGGTAAAGAGGCCTTCTTCAGATTTTAGAGTGTCACAGCTAGAGTGCAGGACAGATTTAATTTTGCCTTCATATTTTCTTTTAAACCTGCCATAACTCCCAAACCCTACATTCCTGAGACATAATTCTTCATGAGAAACTTAGGAAAACATCTCGTAGCTTGTAAAATTAAAAAGAATTAAGCAAAATAATTAAACAAAAGGCCTCTTTAGGGCATGAAACTGACAAAAACTTTCAACATGTCTCCATTAAACCCCATTCTAAATTCAGCCTCACCTTTCCCCACCACAGCAGCCGCACACCTTTAGTTAATCTGCCGAAAAGGCCACATTATTAACCCGAAAGTACGCAAAAAGTACACTTCAGATGCTCAAGTTCCTTGACATGCTTCACGCTTTGAAATGTTACCGATATCTGTTACGGTTCTTCAACAAAACGTTCACGTGTAAGAGGTTTACCTCTCATTCAGAATGATGAAAATGCTCTCTTTTCACTGATTACTGCACATCACCATGGAAACCTTTGATCTCTGGACACATCGTTAGCTCAAATATAAACACCTGTGTCATGGAACAGGATGATTTCATAACTCCAACTGACATGTTCAGATCAGCAGACTTCAGATAATGGTTAATGCTCCTGCCCTCAACAGCTCTACGTCAATTATGGGGTGTCATCATATGCCGTTTCCATGGAAATGCATCCCTCGCCATAAAACACGATGTCGCTGTAACTCCAATGGTCACGGTCCGGTCGTCCCCCAAACTTCGTTTGTATATCACCGGTCCATGCCTCAACAGCTCTACGCCAAATCTGAGATCTCACCATTTATCCCTCGCCATAAAACACGATGTTGTCGTGATACCTATGCAAATGGTCTAAAACAGCACCAGACTTCAGATAATGGTTAATGGTCCGGTTCTCAACAGCTCTATGTCAATTATGGGGTGTCATCATATGCTGTTTCCATGGAAACGCATCCCTTGCCATGAAACACGATGTCGCTGTAACTCCAATGGAGAGTCCGATTGTCCCCAAACTTTGCTTGTACATCACCGGTCCATGCCTCAACAGCTCTACGCCAAATCTGAAATCTCACCATAGGCTGTTTCCATGGAAACGCATCCCTCGCCAAAAAACACAATGTTGTCGTAGCTGATATGAAAATGGTCAAAACACCACCAGACTTCAGATGACATTTAATGCTCCAGCCCTCAACATGTCTACGTGCCATTAGTGAGTTTTCCTCAAAAGCTGTTGCCATGGCAACGCATCCCTTGCATTAAAACACGATATTGCTATAACTTCTATATGAAAATGGTCAAAAAGTGCTAAAACTTCACATGTATCCTAACAGTCCAGCCGTGAAGAAATCAACAGGACACTTTTGAGATTTCTTCAAATGCCGTTGCCATGGCAACACAATGCTCGCCATGAAACACGGTTTTCTCATAACTTCAGTGAAAATGCTCCAAACAGCCCAAAACTAAACAGGTTTGGTAACGATGCAGCCATCAACATATCTAAGCGTATTATAAGGTGTGATGAAATACCGTTGCCATGGCGACAGATCATTCGCCATCAAGTTAGTTTAATAGTTTGCAGTTCAAATATTCTGCTGATTTTCCAACCCTTTTTACTTTATTTTCTTCTCTTATCACACACACATTCAAGCCCCCAGTGTTCATGTATAATTTCAATCTAAATGATTCACTTTCTTCTTACACATTACATTTCAGCATAGCAATTCAGCGTCAGCTTTTCAGCATAAAGCTTTCCCACTAGCAATTTCTTCAGTAATTGCATTCTCTATTTCCTTATAATATTGCCTAACGTAAGCATATATAATGTGAACAAAATAAGTCCAAGCACTGAGCCCTGTGGCACTCCATGACTAACTTTGGTTTGCATGGATGATTCATCGTTGACACACACAAACTGAGAGCGTTCAGATAGATGGGACCTAAACCAGCCTGAAGCAGTTCCCTTTATGCCAACTAAGTGCTCTAGTCTTTGCAATAGGATATCATGGTCGATAGTATCAAATGCAGCACTGAGATCGAGCAAGACAATAATAGAGACAAGTTCTTTGTCTGAGGCTATTAGAAGGTCATTTGTGACTTTAACAAGTGCCGTCTCTTTGCTACGATGTGTTCTAAAGCCAGACTGAAAATCTTCAAATAAATCATTGTGTTTTAAGTAATCACACAACTGTTTTGCGACTGCTTTCTCAATAATTTTTGAGAGGAACGGTAGATTAGAAATAGGTCGGTTGCCTCTGGATCGAGGTTGTGCTTTATAAGAAGAGGTTTTATCACTACTATCACTGCTACTTTAAATGATTGTGGAACATAGCCTGATAATAAAGACATATTCATAATATTTAATAAGGAAGTGCTAATTAATAGAAAAACTTCCTTTAACAGCTTAGTTGGAATCGGGTCTAAGATACACGTTGATGGTTTAGAAGAAACAATCATTGAATTCAGTTGTTCAAGGTTTATGGTTGAGAAGCATTCTAATTTACTATCTAGTGCAGCTATTCAATTACAAATTCAGTTGGGCCAGATTTGATAATTACTAAATTCAGCTGGGCCAGACATTCGGCGGCCTGTAAAAAGCGGGTAATGACACATTTTAAACCAACATATATTACTGCGATGAAAAACATGCCATTTTTAATCATCCTTAATCTAACAAAGGAACTTCAAAAAGTGCATAAAAACGCAACAAATTAGCAATAATTTAATAGAATCTGAGGATTCTCAAAGTGCATACAAAACAAAAAGTGCACAGTTGTAGCATCACATTTGTTCGCTTTAGAAGTAAAATATTCAGGTTCTTTTTTTGAACCAGGCACATCACAACGTGCATTTAACCGAATACAATAATAGCAGTCTGCATAAATGTGTTCATACATACAAAATAAAATTGGATACATATGATACATGCACATCAAAAAGTGCATTAACAAACAGTTAAAGAGCTCCAATGTAACACAAAGAGGTAGTACTGTAGCAATACTATTTTTTCACTTTTCAAGTAATAACAAAAATTCATAAGTTTTGGTCACATTTGACCCAGACACATTACAAATTGGATTTAAATGAATACAAAAAGAACTGTCAAACCCTTCAGTGCACAAACCCATAACAAGGGATACGGGTAACTATATGAATGAATACTACACTACACGTCTACTATAGTAAACTAGGTGCTTACTATCACCTCATTTGTGATTTGTCATCGCTGACTTTCTCAATGGGAGAAGGGAAAATGTTTTCTTTTTAACAAGGGCAGGGATTTTTGGCTCATAGGATGTCAATGCAATCCTAAGACATTGGTGAAGAGTGCTGTCAGTCAAGGAGCAGACATACAGAGCACACAGATCGCTACTTTCTGAATGTTGGGGAACTGCTGTCTGTTGACGTCACTCCAAAACTTCGCTGGCCCGTTAGTGCGCTGCTCTTGTGCCATGGTTACGGATGACTGCATGTCAACAAGTTCCAGTCAGGGGTGGACTGGGACAAAAATTCAGCCCTGGCATTTTCTGTCCAGACCAGCCCACTACATTTTCAGCGGACACTACATAGAAGTCCACTAAACTTGCGGCATCTTCTCTCATGCATACTACAAAGGAGAGTCATATTCCTTGATAGCAGTTAACAAATAAAGCACTTAACTATGAACTCAAGGACTAAAATTGACAGCTATATCAATCAATCTTTATTCATTATAGTGTCAAATCACAACAGAAGTTATGTCATGACTAGGGGTGGGACGAGACTAACGGGAAGAACCCTTATGCTACCCTTTCAGTTTTTAGTCTGTGACTGTGAAAATCTTTTGGTGTAAGCCCAGTATTAGTTAAAACCAGCCTCGGACAATAATAACAAAAATATATCCTGACAAATAATCTAAATAGAAACATATTACAGACAGTAGCAGCATTAGAGCTGAAACTCACTCACTCACTCACTCATTATGAAACCATAAATAGAGAATTGGAAAAAAAAATATATATATATACTGTAGCTGTGTGAAAAGTCTAAGACATGGGTTACAGGTCTGAATAGATATGCATTCTCATATACGTGTATGTGCACAAGTATGTATTGCTCTATACTTCCTCGTCCGCAGCCAGCCAGCTCCACTCCTCACCAAATTCGTGACCTGAAAGAAACAGCAAACAGAACTTGTACTCAGTATCTGTGTACTGACAAATATATGTAGCCATGTAGCCTTTTTGTGACGTAGTGACACTTAGTCAACAAATGTATCTGTCATGAAGGATGACTTAAGTCTCAAAAGAGCCCTAAGGCCTACCTGCATAACTGTTAATTGAACTTAAAAGATATGCAGATGTTTGAAATTAAAACCATCAATATGAAAATCTTCAGCCAGGAAATAATCATAATCAAACCTTTTGTTTCAATCTGAGACAAAACAAGTTGCATAATAAACTCACAAAGTCAAGATGAAGCTCTCAGATATGATGGATGACTCAAGCATCATAGAAGAACTTCTAGCAGGTCAGGAAAACCTGTTTGACAGGAGATAATGGTAGCAGAGAATATAAAGAGACATTTATGAATTACCAATTGTCATTTTATCACACATATAGTATGTTTCTTCACATAAACCTTTAAACATAACCTTTAAACATACACATATTGCATTCCTCTCACCACATGAAATAAGCTCAGGAACCTAATAGTGGCCCAGTGAATGATGGAGGAGACAAAGCAGGTCCTCAAAAGGGGACAGAGGGAAAACAACTCCTTAGGCTCTCATATATAGGGTGGTCCACCTAAAAGAGACATGGAAACATTATTAAGTCTCTCATCATCACAAATCAAGTATGAATTCATATAACATTATAAGACACATGACATACTCAACAAATCATAGACTTCTCAAAAAGTGGTGAAGTGGTAAGGGAGCGAATCCTTGAAAATGGACGGAGGGGGAACAACTCCTCAAGCTCTCACATGTCAAGTGGTCAACCTGAGAGGGAATCGGATACATTATTAAGTCTCTAATCATCACAAATTAAGTATGATTTCATAAAACATAAAAAATGATAAACTCACCATACTAGAGGAGACTCAACAGCCAAACTTTGGTGCAGTGAAGGTAGAGAGTGGAGGCAGAGAGAGAGCAAGTCCTCGAACATGGACGGAGGGGGAACAACTCCTCAAGCTCTCACATGTCAAGTGGTCAACCTGAGAGGAAATTGGATACATTATTAAGTCTGAAAAATAAATAAAATGTTTTCCTCTGTCCTGCACCTAGAGTTGAAAACTTTTGGGATGTGCGTTTCTTTCAAAACCTTTTTTAAATTATGAAGTATGAATTTATACAACATTAAAAAATACATGATAAACTTACCAAATTCTAACAATGGTCCCAAATGAGAGAACAAGTCCACATATAGAACAGAGGGAGAACGACTCCTCAAATATATCAGAACAACCTGTAATGGAGAATAATTGATAATTTAGTGTACATGATCACACCATTAAGGATCAACACATAAGCACCATACAACTTCTGAAAAGCATCATTAAAATGACAAATAATGAATTACTACATCCATAATGTGTGATGTGTGATAATAACAATAATATTAAATATTTCTCGCCTTATCAGTGGAGCAGCTTTTTAAGCAGCTCACTCTTCTCTGCAAGTCTGTCTATCACAGAGTCAGAGTCCAAGGACATGAGGATGTCTTTCTCTGTGGCCATCAACATAAATGCCTCCAATTTATCAGATGAGAGAGTGCTTCTGAGTCTGTTTTTAATAAACTTCAAAATTGAAAATGTGCGCTCACAAGCCACCTGTGTGAGGGATAATGTAAGCAGGTATTTATAAGCAAGGCCTAGGACAGGGTATGCATCTGTTAGCATGTTGAAACGGCGAAGTATCTGGTAGCAGCACAGAGGGCATTCTTTGCAGGAGCAACAGCTTATGGGAGTTATCTCAACCTCTTTTGTGTTGTCCTCCTCACCACCTGATCCATCTTCTACTGTTCTTGCTTTGTACTCTGCCAATGGGGATGCCTTCAGCCTGTTCCACTGGAGTGCAAAGCTTTTCAACTCGGCCTGCATATTTTCCTTGGTTGCCCTGCTGTCGAATCCTTGCAAGCACTTGCTTAAGTCTTGAAGGGCAGACTGGGGAAGAGCACTGGTGCAGAGCTGAGGGAAGTTTCTGGGATCCAGACATGCCAAGTCAGCATATAGATTGCCGTGTGTTTAAAAAGCACCTATGAATGGCTTCAATTGCTGTGTCCATGATCCGGTTATGCACATTCACCTCATAGGATTTTTCTGCATCATCCAGGGTCTCATCCTGAGCCATCTCTCCAGGCAAGACTTTCTTCATCCTCCTCCTCTTTTGTGGCAGTGTTGCCTCCACTTCAATGTCCGTGTCATCTCTCTCTTGGATTTCTGTGTTTGTCCAGTTGACAAATGTGTCTGCTGCTTTTTTTACAGATTCAAAATCTCTTCCCAAGCTTTTCAGCATATCCTGTGTCGATGCCACCATTCTGTGAGCAGAGAGGATGTCCAATCCTGCCGTCTGAAGGTATTTAGACAATGGAGAGGTATGTTCAAATATGCGGAGGAAGATTTGAGCCGTCAAGATCGTCTCATACTTGAGCAATGACTCTGCATATCCTCTGGCCATGACACGGATACATGGTTTCACTGTTGCCTGTTTCTGTATAGCTGATAATGTCAACAGCACATCAACGTACAGACCATCTTCCGGTTTTCCAAAGAAGCCAAACACCTTCTTCAGGGCCTCATGCTTGGCCCACCAGCGTGTCTCGCCAATAGGAGCAAGGCGTCTACGTCTCTTGTTTCGGCCTGACTCTTCCCACACATTCATTCTTTTATATGACTCTTTGATGAATACCGCAATGCCATTGAGGAGCGCAAACAGGGACCCACTCTCAATAACAATCTGGGTTGTGTTTGCAAGCACCAAATTTAGTACATGTGCGTAGCACCATACATGCACCTGGTTTGGAGATTGTGCAGACAATAGTGAGGAGAATCCTTTGTATTGGCCTTGCATGTTTGATGCCCCATCAGTCGCATTTCCAATGCACATGGTCTTGCTGAGGCCCATTTTGTCCAGAACTTCTGACAGCATGTTGACAAAGGCCTGTCCAGTGGATGAACTGCACTTCAGCACTGCAACAAGCCTCTCATGAACAACATCACTAACATACCTCATAATTATAGAGCATTGATCCTGAGAGGTGATGTCCTGTGTTGTGTCCAGCTGCACTGAAAACATTCCTGCTTTCTTGATATCACTGGAGATGTTTTCTTGAATCAGATGGTGAATTGCATCTATCATTGAGTTGACTGTGGTTTTGGAGAGTAAAGTTACAAGGGAGCCTCTGCCTCTCGTGCCACCAGACAAATGCAACTTTTTGCTGTTCTCAATGCAGCTGTCCAGGTGCTCTTTTAAACAGAAATCATACTTCCCCAGTAGAAGTATGAGTTCCAAGAAATTACCATGATCAACTGTGTGGTCTTCCAGAGTATATGCTGCCTCATTTTCTGACCTCCTGTATGCAAGCCCCCTCTTCCCAAGAACCTTGATGACATCTATGATGCGCTCCAAAACCTGCCGTCTCTTTCTGACCTGCTCTCTGTGCGCCGACATCTGACTGCCACCAAACACACTGCTGATATCAGCACTGGCGGATTTCAAGAGGTAAGCTTCAGCACAGTTTCTGTGTCCACTGCTTCTCTCATGCTCCTCTGTGCGCTGGTGTATATGCCTCCAATCTGACATTCCACTGATGAACAGACTGCTATCAGTTCTCTTACCGAATGCCATGCAGATGAAACAATACAGCATGTGACGCTCTGGACAGTATGTCAGCCACCTTCTAATGGTGCCGTCTCTGCTACAGAACACGTTCTGCACCACTGGATTGTTACTTTTTTGCTGAGGATGGTAATTTAAAAATGACTGGAGATTTCTCTGATCAGGTTGTGAAAACAAATCTGTTATTTGACTGGCACACTCATAGCTCTCAACAGCTGTTTCCCTCTCAGGTGATCCTGTATTTGGGCTGACACACTCCTCACTCTCTCCAGCCTTTTCCCTCTCAGGTGATCCTGTCTTTGGGCTGACATACTCCTCACTCTCTACAGCCTTTTCCCTCTCAGGTGGTGCAGTCTTTGGGCTGCCTGAATTGGTCTGGCTCTCTCCCTGAACTGACCAGCTGGACTTGCCCTGAACCTGTTTGGGCTGGACATAGGGAAAGCATTTATCATTAGATGGGGAAATAACTCAAAACTACAGAATAATGTACAAGATAAAAGATTATTTCATATTGAACGAAACGTTCGCGAGCGTAACAACACTAGTGGCTTTGCCATGTTTTCATTATGACACTTAGTGTTTTCCAATGCAAAAAAGTCAGATCTTTGTGACAATACCTGAAAATGCTCAAGACAGCACTATACACAGCCATTTGAAAACTACAGTAAAAGTAACACATTTACAAAGAAATTAAAGTTACACACAAATTATGAAATAGTTATCACCTCAGTAAACAATAAATGAATTGAAAGATTACAATAAATTCAATGGCAAATATTGCAAATTAATCTAATTATTTCCTATAGGTTTACTTATATTTTTTGCTAAAATTCAAAGTATCTCATCTGTATTTACAATACAGCTTGATTCTGCAGCTTCATCTCTACTTACAGCTCGTTGGTCCATGTGAACGTTTACTGTTGCTATGGCTACAAGAAACCGCTGACGTTAGCAGCTCTTAGCTAGCCTAGCTAAATCATCTGAACAATAAAAACCCATAATATCACAATTCGGCATATTTAAACTAAATCAACCACAACTACCAACATTCACAGCCCTTCAACTCTGGGCTAATATGTTGTCACAAGTAGGACTATGCAGTTAATTAGGTCACATCACATTCAATGTAAAAACGTTTTCTACTTTTTTTTTGGACATGTCTCAAAAATGTAGCCTAGCCAGCCCAGGCTAACGTTACTTACGATGTATGCCTCCACTCGCTCGTCTCCCGGCGCAGAAGCACCTGCTGGGGCGGTGACCACGGCACCAAATAGGTCCGTCAATTTAGAATATTTAGCAGCCTCCACCTCCAGAGACTTCAGCTTTTTAAGTCGCAGTTTTTCAGCGCCACCCGGGCGTTTCTTCTGCTTATCCATTTTCAGCTCAGCAGCAGGCAGCCCGTCCCGCGACTCCCACCCATGCCATGAGGTCCCGCCCCACCCTGGTTTGTGTTGTGATTGACAGCACTGTCAGGGCTCTCTGAGCTTATCAGCTCATGATTGATTGACAATGACAAACAATAGACCAATAATATGTGTCGATGCTGGCAACACACTGCTAGCCCTCTGTAGCCAATTGGCCGGCCCAATTGGAGGGAATTTAGACGAAAAAAAACGAAAAGAAAAAAAAAACATTGCGGACCGGCCCACATTGGGTCAACGGCCCACCGGGACGATGCCCGGTATGCCAGATGGCCAGTCCACCCCTGGTTCCAGTATACATTTCCCCTCGTCGATGGAGGGGACCACTTCCTTTGCTCTGGTGGATACGTCCTCTTCTATTGCAACAGTGAAGGGGTCTCTGACAAGTCCATCCAATCGACCGGCAAAGTTCTCTTTCAAACTCGCAATGAAATCTGTCATCACATCCGTGATTTGTGCCGGGATGTGATGTGTTTGTGGAGCGTCGGAAAATGCAGCATCCGACCCGTGCTCAAGTCGGTCGCGAAAAGGTCCAGCTTGACTTGGAATGCGCGCATCTGCTCCACAAGATCAATGACCGTTTTGTCTCTGCCTTGCAGTCCCACATTTAGGTCATTCAGATGTTTGAATATGTCGCTCAGAAAGCAGACATCTGCCCTGTAGCTGTCGACCAGTATGCGTTGTAAGTTTGCTTCTGCCTTATTTTGTTTGCTGCTGCGGAGAAAAGTTATAATCTCTTCTTTGAGATCACAGAAACGCTCCAGTACTTTGCCTTTGGACAGCCACCTGACATCATTGTGCAAAAGCAGGTCGTGGTGCTCAGCTGACATCTCTGACAGCAGCTTGCGGAAGAAGCGGTGTTGGAGGCTTGATGTGCAGTGTATAAAAGGGGGGACGCAGAGGCATGCCAGGGGGGGCGCGAGAGACGAGGAGGAAAATTGGTTATTTAAAACAAAAAAAAATCATATTTTGAAAAATTATTGATTCGAAAATAATATGATACAGTACTATTATGTCAGGGTCTCTGTGTTTCTTTAAAGCTCGGCTCTGCGTGTGTGTGTGGAACGAGCCATTTTGTGTGTGTGTGTGCGCGAGCGAGAGAGACCGCACCGGTACCGGAGATCGTTGTTGTTAGCTGCTGGTGCTAGCGAGCTACGCTAACGGATATAAGGAGTTTTTTCAATAACAAAGTGGAGGAGAGTCCTCTCCTGTCAGACTGAGAGACTTAGTGAGCTAAAGGACTCTCTCAGTGTTATCTCAGTGGGTCTCAAATGTTTTGGTCACCATTAATGTAAACAATTATTTCCGAGGCACACGTTTATATGATCATTATAGTTATAAAAAAAGAAGAGAATAAATTAAAAACAGGTATGAAATACTATATGACAGTAAAAAAAGAATAAAGTTTAAAAGGGTGATTTGTAAAATATCCATAGAGAAAAAGTAAATCTGTTTACAGTTCTGTTTCATATGGGTGTTGAGAGATGTATCCATAGATCTCTTCATTTTGCTGTCAAAGTGCACCTGATTGATGCTTTTAACTTCAATATTTAAAAATCTTCCCGGGGGAGCTTGCCCCTGGACCCCCCCTATGTGAGGTCCACACACCACCTATAAAAATAGCACTTGACCCCTGCTTACACCTGTGCCGTGGGCTGATTATCGAGCCTTCATTGTAACTGTCACACTGTGTATTTGCGTGGGGAGTGTTGCAGTAGAAAATTCCACTGTAGCGCCCGGTACATTAATGGGAATCCCTAAATGTTTGAGCACCCTCTATGAAACGTCAAGCTACCCCACAGCACCCCCAAAATAAATCTCTGGCGCTGCCACTGAGCCTGACTATTTGTGTTGGGGGGGGGGCCCGACTTTTCTTTTTCTCCAAAGGGGGGGCCTGACAGAAAAAGTTTGAGAACCACTGTTCTAACGGCAGTAAGCCAAGCAATTCCTCTCGGAAGCATTTGCCATATATGCACAATTGTGCGTATCACTTTTGTCTGTGGACTCATCTACTGCAATGGACATGACATCGGCTTTCTTCAGTTCTTGCAACAGCGTTTCATTCACATCTGTAGCAAGAGTTTCAACCCTACGGTGTCAGAGTTGAGCGAGGAAGGCAGGACCCAAACGCAGATTTCAAAGAAAAAACACCTTTATTCCAAGGTCAAAATGGAAACAAAACAGAACTCTTCTCCGTGAACACAGTCAAGATACACAAGGAACTCACAAAGACTAACAGAAAACACAGAACCTTCTTCTTCTTCTTCTCTTGCTTTTGGCGGATTGCAAACAACTTAAAAGGTGCATACCACCACCTACTGTACATGAGTATGAATCATCACATCATTCCAACTCTTTAACCTATGTTCTAATCAAAATTAAATTAAAATAAATCAATACATCAATAAAACCATTAAATAAATAAAACAAAACAAAAAAAACAAATCTATGTTCTTTCCAGACCTAATGTTAAATTATTTTTCCTACCCCAGTTTCACTCAAGAATTTAAACAATGCCTTTCTGGTAGCTTTTACTCCCTCTCCTTTTGTTCCCAAAACACCAAACACACTCCACTCCCTCTCTGCCTCTAAGACTTTAGCCTTTAATTGTTCTCTTTCCGCTTTATAGATGTCACAATGTAACAATATATGTTCTACATCTTCTTTTACTGCACAGTTCCCACACTTGTTACTGTCACTTTTCCCCATGATATACATCGTACTATTCAAAGCCGTGTGATTTATTCTGAGTCTAGCCATCATGATTTCCTCCCTTCTGTTTCTTTCTTTATGAATATTAATTGTAATTTTATTTTGTACTTTGTGATAGTCCTTGCCTTTCTGGTCTTTCTCCCACCTTTTTTGCCAGATCTCCATCCCTTTTTTCTTAATGACTGCTTTTCCTTCTCCTTTACCAAGTTGAACTGGTAATGTTATTTGCTTTTGTAGTGCACTTTTTGCTAATCTATCAGCACACTCGTTCCCTTTCACCCCCGCATGTGCAGGCACCCAGCAGAACTGCAGATCTATGCCGCAGTCTTAACAGGCTATGATTCAGTTCTATGAGAATGTCTTCTCTAGTAGTTTTTGTTGATTGTATGCTTTGTAATATGGACAATGAATCTGTAAATATAACCACCCTATCTGGTCTGACCTCTTCAACCCACTGACATCCTATTATTACAGCAGGCATTTCTGCTGTATACACTGATAATTGATCAGACGCTCTTTTAAAAAAATATATTTTAAAGTCTGGGATGTATATGCCAACTCCAACATGCTCTTCCTTGTTCTTAGAGCCATCTGTATAAATTTGACACCGACTGTTGCATTGCCGGACTCTCCTGCGTATTTGCTGACTTCGCGCACTGGAACACACCGCAAATTTGAGCCGAGCACGTATGAACTGCGCATGCATGAGTGGCAATAACTCTCCTTACCAGCAGGCGGCAGTAGTGTGTATTCATCATTCAAAAGAGGCAACAACCGGAAAAACCGGAAGACAGAGAAGAAGAACAGACTCCGTGATATAAACAAACAACAAATAGCGTTTTTCTTTCCATTTTCACTCTCGTCCATTGAAACATGAACGAACAGGAGCAGGACGAACGGGAGGTACTGGAGCTAGTAGCCCTTGGACTCACGCTTGTGTTAAATCATTTGTTTACCTCCTTCACTTCCGTTAACGCTTCTCATGCACTGATTCGCTAGCTGAACAGCCAATCAATGTTATCCCTTTGTCCGACTTCCGGTGGTGTTCTCGTCACTTCATTTATTTGCCACTCTTTTTTCCTTTCTACAATACTCATATTTATTTTAGCTTCTGGGAACAGCCATGGGGGAACACTGCTAAATGGGGTTGTTTTGGCAAACGTGATATTCTCCACTCCATATGCCCTCGTTCTTTCCTTACTCGTCCAGCCAAACCCACGTCCCTGGAATTTTGCATATTCCCAGCAATCCTGTAATATTCTGTTTGAAATATTTTCTTCTCCACTTCCTTGTAGTCTGACCCAATATGACAGAGCAAGTTTCTCTCTTCTGATCTCCAGAGGTGTCTCTCCTGCTTCTATCAGTACTGCATTAATAGGGGATGACTTTATTGCTCCAATACACAGCCGCAATGCTTTATATTGTATTCCATCAATTTTTTTAAAAGCGATGTTTTTGCTGCTGCTCCATACACTATACAACCATAGTCTATTGTGGACCTCATAATTGATCTGTAAATGTCTTTTAATGATTGTTTGTAAATACCATGTAACATGACTTGCTTTCTGACATTTTGAATCCCCAGTTATATGACCACCTCTCCACTTTTTGTAATCGCTCTAGCTATATTCTCCATTACGTATGGGGCATTTCTTCCCCTCATCCAAATAGCTCCATCATCTGCGTACAGAGCCGATTGTATGCATGTGTCTAAACATGTAAATATATCATTAATCATGATGTTAAATAATATTGGACTGACTGCACTCCCTTGGGGAATACCATTTTCTATTTCAAAATAATTGGAAATATCTGCTCCAACCTTTACTCTAAATGTCCTGTCTGTTAAAAAGGCCCTTACCCAATTGTACATTCTCCCTCCAATACCCATTCTACCCAATTTGATCAGTAACCCATCCCTCCACATAGAGTCATACGCCTTTTCAATGACAAAGTACACTATTGCCATTATCTCTTTCATTTTCAATGTTTTTTCCACATCGTTACTCACTCTTACTAGCGCATCTATTGTGGACCGCCCTTTACGAAATCCGCTCTGAAAACTATTCAGCCGCCCTTTCTGTTCCAGTACATGTGAGAGCCTACGGACAATGATCTTTTCCATCCATTTACATAGGTGTGATGTAAAGGCCCAGATACACCGGCCCGAAATCGGCAGTAAATGGGAGTCAGGCCGAACATGAGCGTGGGCACGCCCTATTCGGAGTGGTGTGCGCCGCACCGTCGGGTCTTTTCTGCCAACCTGACGCCTTTACTTGCCAATTCAACATGTGGAATCGGCGTCGAGAACACCACCGGAAGTCGGACAAAGGGATAACACTGATTGGCTGTTCAGCTAGCGAATCAGGGCATGAGAAGCGTTAACGGAAGTGAGGGAGGTAAACAAATGATTTAACATAAGCGTGAGTCCAAGGGCTGCTACAGATGTAGCGATTAATTTCAGACAGTTTGAAATGCGAGGGCCGTGATTGGTACGTGATCTGCCCTCGCTCAAGGGAAAACCTCCAGCTTGACTTGAGACCGCCCCCGTGATAGAAAAATGTAATTATAATGAAGCCAGCTGCAATGGATCATTGATCCACCAGGGGGTGCCGTGGGGTTCCACACTGGAGCTCATGTGAAATAAAGTCAGATACAGTACGCTGGATGTACAGCGGAACTTTGTTAAGATCCATATGTCACGGATATCATACTACTGTGCTAAATAAGAGACATGTAATCATTTACAAAACATCACCATGTTGTTATTTAACAAAATAACGGGAGGAAATGCAGCCCGGCTCCCGATTTTTAATCCTAATTTAATCATCATCTTCACCACGATAATTTATGTTTATGTTCGCCGAATTGACATGAAATCACTGACACATATGAATATACTGTATTCAACTTCATTAAAACGTTATTAACGTGCCTAAACTCAGTAATTCACTAAAAATATGTATATTTTAATGGAGCCTCGTTGGTCGATCAGGATCCCAAAGTGTAGCGGAGGGATCCTCCTCTGGATGAAGGGTGTTATTTTCCCCATAAGGAACAAGTCGCTGCAAATTATCCCGCTTATTACATGGCCACATTCTCAACAAAGTAACAACATGACTCCCAATATTAATTGAAATGCTTTTATGGATTTAGAAAATGTTTTTATTGATTTAAAAAATAGTTGTATTGATTTAAATTGACATGCATCCGCTAAGAAAAATAGTCCGTTGTTACCGTTTTTTAAACAGTCTGAATGAAACCAAAAACCACAGCTCTCTCCCCCGCTCCCCCCTGATCTTTCTTCTCCAGCAGCTAAATTAACAGTAGGTTACTCTGAGTGACCATAGACTGTATGTGACAAGCTTACAGTTAGTGACGTAACAACACCATAAAAGCTGGTGGGTTGAAAGCAATACTGGAGGTAAAAATAACTAGAATAATTGTGATTTATTTATTGTGGCTTTTATGTTTTTCGGTATAAAATGTTATGTAATTCAGGCTTATAGTTCACCCTTCTCTAAAAGCCTTCAACAATGACAATATTCATAGTAATTTAATAAATCCTTCCAACACACATTGTAAAAAATAGCCTACTGTAAATTAAGAAATCATTCCAATATGTACATCTTCTGATGTAACAACAATAACATTATAAATAGTAACAGCTGAACATGGTATTGCACATTTAGCTTTGAGTGTTACTGACCTGAGATGTTTTTATTTCATGAATTAAGGTGACTGAGGCTTTTTAACATACAGGGATGCAAACTCATCAGGTATAAAAAAGGTGACAAGGATCCGAGCCCCCGGCTCCCCCACCCCACGGAATAACAGAGGATTTTAGCAGTCAGAACAACTAAAGCAGCAGTGTTAATAATAACAGAAACGCCAAAGAGTCACATCTAATAGAAATATATAAAAGCATTTATTTTAAATTGTGTAGCAGTCAGTTTATAATTTTGACAGCACTGTTGAGCATTTTGAAAATGTATTTTCATGCCTCTGTGCAAGGCTTAAGTCTTTTTATCTTTATAGCCACATGGTGTAAAGTAACTAAGTTCATAAACTCAACAAGTAGCCTACTATACTTGGGCACAATTTTGAGATACTTGTACTTTATTTAAGTATTTCAATGTTTTGCTACTTTGTTCTTCTACTCCACTACAGTTCAGAGGTACATGCTGTACTTTTCCTCCACTCCATGTATGTAATACCTTTAGTTACTTTACAGATGTGGATGAATGATGTGAAATATAATCAAGTGTTAAATCAGACTTTAGTTCCACCTGGAGTAAATCCACAAGCTACCCTGCAGTATACAAAGTCATTCAAACTAGCTGTACCTTTACCAGCTTTGAGAACACTTTCATGATCAATCATTATAAAACATATCATATCTATTATTCTGAAATTGACCAATCTGCACAATGACTACTTTTACTGTCGCTACTTTCACTATATTTTGATGATAATACTTTTCTACTTTTACTTGAGGAACATTTTGAATGCAGGACTTTTACTGTAACAGAGTATTCCTACACTCTGGGACTATTACTTTTACTCAAGTACAAGATCTGAGTACTTTTACTTTTACTCAAGTACAAGACCTGAGTACTTCTACTTTTACTCTAGTACAAGATCTGTGTGCTTCTACTTTTACTCAAGTACAAGACCTGAGTGCTTCTACTTTTACTCAAGTACAAGATTTGAGTACTTCTACTTTTACTCTAGCACAAGATCTGTGTGCTTCTACTTTTACTCAAGTACAAGATCTGAGTACTTCTACTTTTACTCAAGTACAAGACCTGAGTACTTCTACTTTTACTCAAGTACAAGATCTGAGTACTTCTACTTTTACTCAAGTACAATATATATATACTTATACCACCTCTGTTTATAGCCTATGAAAAAAACTATTAGAAATAGAAGGCTAAAACGTTAGCAGATAGTGACAATGTATGCTAGCTAGTGAAGGATAATTTGAATTATTTTAAGGATTAAAGTAACGTGTTATGGCAGGAAAGTTCAATCTGCTATATTCATTTTAATGTCACCTTATATAGAATGTGTGTTAAACTTGTGATTTCTGCATTGAGTGACTTCTGCCTAGCAGATACCAAGAAGAGGCCCCTAGGGTCTCTCTGTTAATTATCAATAGTCCTTGCAATTAACAGGGGAATTCCCGGATACATCTTCAGATATAAGGCAGTTAAAGTATTGTAGAATTAATGTTTATCTCCTACACATCCTGCAGGTCTTGAGACTTGGGTCACCCAGCAGTAAACAAGATAAACGTCCTTTTGAGCTTATCAATAAAATGTATTCATTCCTAGTAAGCTAACTTTGGGGTGAAGGGAAGTTCAGGGAAGCCATTAAGCCACAAGAACAATTAAACTTCGGTTAATCAACCAAAACTCATGACTTTCCGGGGACAGGACATTCGGACCTATAACAAGGGTCACTTCATTGAGAATATGTGTGTGTATTCCTTACTGTGATCATATGTCCTGTATAATCATTTATCAACTATTCCTGTATTGGTGTTTTATTTGATTCCTCTGTTTTTATTCTTTCATATGTGGGTACTGGAGGGCTACAAACATTGTGGAGAAATTAACTTAAACATGTTTTATTAGCCGCATAGCTCCTCCTGGGTTTTTTGGATATAAGCCTATGTTTTCTTTAGACCAGTCTCTTCTTTTCTTCAAACTGACCAGATCCGTAGGATTGGAGGAAGAGCAGGAAGTACTTCCTTTGTATTGTTACTTTTTATCATTAAAACAAGATTATTGTTTAACTTGCATTCTGGTGTTTCTTAATCCCTTCCTTTTTACGAATTTACCCAGCTTACCAAACGACACGCGGAGACGAGGTTGGTTTTAAACATCCTCCAAATCTCCAACAAATGGTGACCCGACGTGTCTGAGTGGGGTGTTTTCGGGGAAAAGACCTCCAGCAGCAAGCGGACGAATGGTCCAGGGCTAAACATCTCGGCCTCTTCTGACAACTAAAAACAGAGCTCTGTACAATAGGCTACCAGGTGAGCAGACACCAGTTTAATTCGAAATCTATGATTTGACCATATTCCAAATTTTAGGGTTGTCAGACGAAGTTTACAGTTTTTTTATAGTAACAATACAAATACGTGTTTTAGTTGGAAAGTAGGATATTGAGTTCCTGCAGCGGGAAGGGTATTGAAGTCCCTGGCTTAAAAACTGGAGGTATTAAGTCTCCATATAAGACTGACTCAAAATAACAAATCCAAAGCTCGACGGGGCTGGAGATTGTGATCCAAAGGAGAGTAACGCAAACTTCAGAAAGTCATTCTGAAGTGACCAGGCCTCACTATATCCTTTGGTGTGTTGGGGTTGAATCTATAAAGCCAAACGTCACGATAAAGAGTTCTATAAGCCTGGGTTACGACTCCATGTCAGCGTCACATCGTTGAAAGACGGTGTTGAAGCGCGCTGAGAGGCTTGCTAAACTTGTTGGAATAAACATCGGACAATAAAAGCTGAATAGACTGTACGGGGAATTTTTTATACATATAAAAGTGAATCAGCAAGTATTTCAGCGTAGGGTATTGAGTCTAACGGCTGGAAGGGTATAGAGTCCCTGGCCTAGTGAAGGTATGGGAGTCCTCACAGGCTATACTTGCTGGGGAAGCCAAGTAGAGTATCGAGTCTCTATCCATGGCTAAAGTGAATAACAAATCTGAGGTTCATAGGAACCAAAAGGTGCGTTATAAGTCTGTTGGGTTTAAACTCCCATTCTGTTGAAAGAAATATCGCATCTTAAAAGCTGGACAGACAGTAAGGAGGATATATTTATTGTGAATAAATAGAATATATTATTGAACATGAAACAGCCTAAGTCAGATGAATAGATACGAAGTCATAATGAAGGGAGAATTTGAACGAGAGGAGCGTGAGTTAAGAGTTTACGAGAACAGTGGGTTCAAGCAGAAAAATTGAATAAAAGGATAGCAGAAGTGTTAATTGTTGAAAGAAGCCCCCCTTTTCCTAGAGAGGCTGAGAGCTGCAGCGGGGGAGAGAGAAGGGGGTGTCAGTATTTGTCTGTGAGAGTTCCCCCCCCTTTTTTCCTCTCGAGAGCAGCAGCGGCCCGGAGTGTGTCTGCTTGCTTTTTTCTCTAATGCCTGAAGTTGGAAGGAAATACATTGAAAATTAACAGATCAATGTGTGATTTGAAGTGGTAGATATATTGAAATAAATAAGAAACAATGATTTGCTGCTATTTAAACATAGTCTTTGAGAACTGATTGACCGTTGCATTGCGTTTTGAATTTCATGGTATTGTCATTAACTAAGGATTGTACTTAATTATACTTCAAGGAAAATTATATTACATACAGTCACCTTAGGGGAAAGTAAAAAGAGATTTACTGAGTATATGAAGTACATTAAATGTAAGGCTTTATTCAAATTAAATATAATAGGTGGATTTTTCCACCTAGAATAAGACATGGCAAGAAGAGAATTTGTTAGACATGAAATAACGAACTCATTGGAAGAAATATATATTGTAAGGTTATTTAGGAGTTGTTATCATATACAGTTACTCTCAGTTGATGGTTGTTTAAAGTAGATAGGAAACTGAAAACGTAAACGATCCACCACAATGGTGTTTTTAAGTTTATGAAGAAGGAGTAGAAAGTAAAAAGAAGGTTTTTGTAAGTTTGTCAGAGGGAATCTGTTAATGTTCAAGCATGACAGAGGTGCTGCACGAGGCTAAAAGCCATCTCACACAGTTGGAGAACAAAAGAGGTTTTGATGAGAGAAGCTTGGGCCGGCAGCTGCAGGGCGCAGAGAGGAAGAGAGAGAGAAAAGTCAGATGGTTTGAGGAAGTATAGAGAGAGTACAGGTTATATAGAGTTACTACTATTCTGGAAAATGTCATATTGTTTTATGAGTAACATAAAATAAGAATATATTTACTAGATATACGAACAACAGGCTTATCTAGGTTAACAGAAAATTGCTATTAAACAGTTTCAGCTGCAACTATCCTGTCTTTGTTCTAAAGAGAACATACGTTGCATTAATATTAAGAAAAGTTCACAATAGATACCATTAAAGACCGTTTGGGATTAATAGGACGAGTTTGTCATAAACATTCGTGCTTAGATGGAATAAGAGTGTTGAGAGATGTTCTCAAAAATGGGAGTTTTCACAATGCTTTTAGTTTTTATTGAAACAATTAAGTAATAAGGACAGAAAAATGTTCCGTGATGATTTATTTAGGTTTCAGCTTTAGTAATAATGAAGATTACATTTTGTAATAATTCCTTTAAGTGTTCCAAAAATATATTCATTTACTGTAGTCAGATTACTTGTTTTAAATATATAGCGCTGGATACAGTTAGTTTTGTATTCTGTTACAAATCTAACCATGCTTGTAACACACAACTTAGATAAACAATTTGAAAAGAATAGAATAAGCAAGTAGATAAAAGATGAATCTATAGTGGTTAAGAAAAGTTTTTTGTTTTGCCTATTAACTTAGAACTAAAGTAATGAAGAATAGGAAGATTGTTACCATTAATGGGTTTAACATTCACATGTTTCAGCATTCCTGACCATATAGACACTCAGCTGTTTTATTTTGTCACCCGCTGGGGGAGAGATTTACATTGAGCTTTTCTCAGTAGCTGATTTGCTGTGATTACAGCAGCATTGGATAGTTGTGCGCCACCTTTGGGTTGTACTCTGAATCAGTGTGTTGGTGAAATGTTGCTCATTGCAAACAGAAGAAGTGTGCAAAGAACACATCTCAGAGGAGGTTTTGACAGTTTGCTTGTGCCTCGTTGTCAAGGCAACAGTGGTGTGAAGAGGTACTGCAGTTTTTGGGGATTTCTGCGGTACAGAGGACAACGTGTGTCTGCTGATTGTATCACATTGATCCAGAGGTCCCTTCCCCCTCAGGACATCCCAATGCCAGAGAGAGTTTCCTTGGAGCCCACTGACCAGGGCCGGTTCTAGCTTTTTGGGGGCCCTGCCACTGACTACATCTGAAGAGGACAATGAATCATTGACTGTTCTCAATATGACAAGATCTTGAGACAGGCTGGTCTCAGTCTGTTCAGACTCTGAAGAAATCATGCAATGATTTTACAGCATAACTGTGCAAGAGTTTATCAGAAGGTGGTGTAGAACGATATGCTTAGTGTTTAGGAAAGGAGGCTGATTGTTTAATGATGGTCTGGAATGCTGAAAAGGTTAAAGTTTAATATCCTTGTTTGGCAAACAAGACATCTGATTATTATGTCACACATGATAATCTTGACACAGTGACTAGCTATGGGTAAACGTGTGGACGTTATACCATTATTATCATGAACTAAAAATAAATAGGGAAATAGTATCTGTTTAAAGATGAATGGATTTCATATCCTAGAGAGGATTAGTTATATTGTGAATACTTCACAAGGTATTTACTAATGTATTTTGAAGAACAGATAAGAACACAGGTCCAGTTTTGTTTTGTTTCTAGATTAAATTGTCCATTCCCAAAACTGTTCAGCGTATGTCTAGCTTTAGACTTTGATAGTAAAAGAGTATTTAGGCTTATTTTTGTATATCTGACATTTTTTAAATATGTTGGCTATTCACTAGATAGAGAGATGGCATTACTCTCCATTTGTTGAGAACATTTCTGAAGATTAAATATTTGTTTCATTCCTAATATTCCTATTTAGGATGTAATTTTAGAGTAACAAGGCTGATGCTGAAATTGGAAAATATGTTAGTGGTTTGCATGATGTAAACAAAAAAAGGTTTTGTTTGTTCAACCTCCAGTTAGATCTGAAACAGTAATAATGATTGATTTGGCCAAAGCTTAGTTTAACATCCTGATGTAACATTATGAGGTATGTTCACTTCTAAGGGTAAACAAATTGATAAAATGGATTATTATTATTATTATTGATTAATTTGGAATATTAATTCGGAAGGCCGTTTTCTGCAGGTTCACTTAAGAATGCCTTGCATGAACATTTGTCAGGTATTGTGTTTCCTAGGGGCGGTATATTAATAAAGTGTATTGATAATTTGTTTGTTAAACATCTGAAGAAATTGGTGCTGCGAACACGAGAAAAACTTTGTTGCATTGGTTGACATGAACACAATGATGTCACTAGTACAACTCCAGCTAGTAGAATATTAAAGTCTCTGCAGAGCACGACACATGGCCAAAAAGACTGAGACCAAATGACCTTTGACCCTGACTGACAGTGTGACTTGAGAAAAGCACTATCAATGACTGACTCTGGGGCTGACCAAACTTGACTTTACAACCTGACAGAGTGAGTGTGAATGTATTTCTGCATGTGATCAGTGCAACTGCATGATTCTAAAACAATAACTAACCGAGCATGTCTTTGGACTAACATATTATTTTGGAGCTCCAAGGGAAACATAGGTTTTCTAAAAATTCTGCAAAAGGGGGAAACCACATGTGACCCGTTTCTAATTCCCACAGGAGTTGGCGGTTTGCAAATGTAAAACTCAAACTAAAATCTAAAGATTCTGTTTCTTTTAGGACTGCCAGCTGGAAATGAACACTTATTTTCCCTGAGTGTTTACTGTGAAAAATGATGGATGTACTTTTGTGAATAATGTTTGGTATTTTCTTATAACCACTGGTTACCTGAAGGTTTTCTTCCCATACAGGATTTTGTTACACATGTTTACATGTGTAAAAAGGGGGAGTGTGGGATTTTTTCATTTAGGGACTGGAAGAAACATGCCGCCCCAACTCAGATGTTCAATCTGACCATTCATTGACAGTTTTAGATTCAACCTGCTCCATATCTGGGGATAAGATACTGTTTGATTAATGTTGACATGTTTCTAATATTGATTGAGTTATAACAGGTAACACAGATGCAGAATCAGTGGCCAAGGGGCTACTGAGAGAGGTAATTCCAAAATGAGAATGAGAAGGTGAACTGTGATAATGAAAACAATTTTGTAATATTTCAACAGGTATTAAAGTAACTGAGGTTTGAAATGTAGAAAGAACATATTACAGCTAAGTTAAAACATAGTAATGTAATGAGATAAATTTTTATTTAGACAACATCTTGTAACTAGCCTGGTAAAGAAGTAAAAGCCATAGACTTTTTGGTTTAGATCATTATTGGGATGTACATTTAATTTAAATTCATAATAGAAAGACATTTGATGACAGTATGTTGGATTTCTGTATTCATTTTTTCAGCTTGATAATATCTAAGCAGTGACAGGAAGAAGCAGTCTCGCCTGGAAATTACTCACTTTGTCAGTATCATGATTTTAGTTGTTTTTAATCCATAACATTAGTGTGTTCCATTACCAGAAACATTAGCAGTTCATATTATATTTATATTTTAAATAGGATCTCAAGGATTTCATTTTAAAATAACACAGATGCTTGTAAGACATTCAGAGCTATTGAGATATGTTATTTAGTTCACCTAAAAGATGTTGGGGTTTATTTTGTTGACACTGGCCAAGTATTAGAATTCTGAAGCGGCCTACCAGTGGTGGGTCAAACACCTGAGGGCCCGGAAGCCCTGAGCGTAGACTTGAGGCGTGGGTATCAGATTTCTCCACACAGGTTGCTGACGCCAAAAGGGGGACCCGAGGAGCAGGAGGCCGACACAGCGGAGTTCGTCTGGCTGAAGGTCGTCAGGTCGTGAGGGGGGGGCCCTGAGGATTCAACAACACGCAAGGATGCTGCTTTCTGGCACTCAGGTTCGCACTCTGATAGTTCCTTCACTGACATTGAAAGTTGTGTTCTGTTCACAAAGGTATACTGTTGGGGAGCAGACACATTGGCAAGGAATGACAGTAGCTGTGTTTCAAATGTCTTATGTGTGTTGGTCTCGTGAGGCGAGACCAAAAGGGGGAATTGAAGTATTATTTGAATTATTTGAAGGATTAAAGTAACGTGTTATGGCAGGAAAGTTCAATCTGGTATATTCATTTTAATGTCACCTTATATAGAATGTGTCTTAAACTTGTGATTTCTGCATTGAGTGACTTCTGCCTAGCAGATACCAAGAAGAGGCCCCTAGGGTCTCTCTGTTAATTATCAATAGTCCTTGCAATTAACAGGGGAATTCCCGGATACATTTCCAGATATAAAGCAGTTAAAGTCTTGTAGAATTAATGTTTATCTCCTACACATCCTGCAGGCCTTGAGACTTGGGTCACCCAGCAGTAAACAAGATAAACGTCCTTTTGAGCTTATCAATAAAATGTATTCATTCCTAGTAAGCTGACTTTGGGGTGAAGTGAAGTTCAGGGAAGCCATTAAGCCACAAGAACAATTAAACTTCGGTTAATCAACCAAAACTCATGACTTTCAGGGGACAGGACATTCGGACCTATAACAAGGGTCACTTCATAGAGAATATGGGTGTGTATTCCTTACTGTGATCATATGTCCTGTATAATCATTTATCAACTATTCCTGTATTGGTGTTTTATTTGATTCCTCTGTTTTTATTCTTTCATATGTGGGTACTGGAGGGCTACAAACATTGTGGAGAAATTAACTTACTTTTTTTTTTATTACTCTATATGAAATGGAAGCAGCTTTTATGACAGGGACGAGAGAGCTGGGGGAAGGGACATTCTTCTTGAGATTTTCAGCATGTCAATGATCAGGGAAATCTACTTGTTTTAAATAGATGTGTGTGGTTGATTACTTTGTATTAATAATAACAGTATGTGTAAAGGAAGCTGGAAATATGCAATGGGGTTTGTTATCTCGAATGTAAGGGTCGCCTCTGGCTCGCGCTGATTGGCTGTCTTTTCTAAGTGGAGGACCCCTCGGGGGGGGTGGGGGGGGGCAGCCGCATAGCTCCTCCTGGGTTTTTAGGATATAAGCCTATGTTTTCTTTAGACCAGTCTCTTCTTTTCTTCAAACTGACCAGATCCGTAGGATTGGAGGAAGAGCAGGAAGTACTTCCTTTGTATTTGTATTGTTACTTTTTATCATTAAAACAAGATTATTGTTTAACTTGCATTCTGGTGTTTCTTAATCCCTTCCTTTTTACGAATTTACCCAGTTTACCAAACGACACGCGGAGACGAGGTTGGTTTTAAACATCCTCCAAATCTCCAACACTAGCTAGCTCAACGATTCCTTAAATAATATTGCCACAGGAAAACTTTTCAGTTCACATCACGCTCTGCCGCTCCGACAGGGAGCTCTGCTCTGAACACCTGAACGGCCCGTTCTAACAGCTTTTCACCAGCGGTCCAGTCTGTGCCACAGTGACTCCGGACGCACAGTTAATATTAACGAACGCACCCGTAGGTAATCTAGCTGCTGAAGCTAGACCATCATCTCGGAGCAGCAGAGCCTTATTATACATCCATGAGCAGAGCCGACAGGCAGGAAGACTCGAGCACACAGCTCGTACTTCATTATAATATATAAAAAAAATAACACCATGCGTGTCATGATGGCACATAACAGCTCACGGCCGCAGATTACTCCGGGTCCCAGACCCCCCGATACCCCAAAAATATTTTTATTGCAGATCTACATGAATCACACAAACGACTTATTTTGGATTCAAAACGGCAAATTTTGCCGAAAGGTGACAAGTTTGCATCACTGAACATAGACAGAACGCAACTGAAACATAACATCTGAGATGTAACAACATAATACACTTTTTGGGGATGCTTGGGATGTGAGGAGTGAGGGACACGGCTTAGAACGGGCGTGTCGCCTGGCAGGACAGGAGAGTGTGTGCACCAGTCTGCCTTGATCTATTAATTCATGTCCGTGACACTCACTGCTGCCCACAGCTGTTTTATAGAAGGAAATTCCTTCACTTCATGAAAGTGTTTTAACCACACACACCTCTACACACACATGACGGGTGTTATTTTCCCCATAAGGAACAAGACGCTGCAAATTATCCCGCTTATTACACGGCCACATTCTCAACAAAGTAACGACATGACTCCCAATATTAATTTAAATGCTTTTATGGATTTAGAAAATGTTTTTATTGATTTAAAAAATAGTTGTATGTATTGATTTAAAAAATAGTTGTATGTATTGATTTAAATTGACATGCATCCGCTAAGAAAAATAGTCCGTTGTTAACGTTTTTTTAACAGTCTGAATGAAACGGCAGCTCTCAGATGTGTATTTACACAACTAATGGCCCATCAACCACAGCTCTCTAACCCCACTCCCCCCTTGATCTTTCTTCTCCAGCAGCTAAATTAACGGTAGGTTACTCTGAGTGACAAGCTTACAGTTAGACACAACCAGTGCTTGAATTGGAATAAAAAAGGTGCCAGTACTCTAAATCAGCAACAAGTATTTGGCACAAAGTCATAGTATATCCTATAATGCTGGTGGGTTTGTCTCTTTACTGTATATTTTAGAAAGGCTCACTGTACTTAAACAAAAGGACTGGGTGCATCTGAGATTAGAGGGGGTGCAGTGGTAAATTGCTATTTTTATAAGTGGGGAGTGGACCTGACACCCTCTAGTCTAGGGGGGTCCGGGGGCATGCTCCCCCGGGAATTTTTTTTTTTAAATATTGAAGTTAGATGCATCAATCTGGTGCACTTTGAGAGCAAAATGAAGAGATATATGGATACCTCTCAACATCCATAATGAAACAACTGTAAACAGATTTACTTTTTCTTTATGGATATAAAAGAAAGTAAAGCGTGACTCCTACTGGCTGGTTAAATGACTCCTCGTCCCTGAGGCCACTACCAGTTTTTTTTTTTTAACCCTAACCCAGATTTTTTTTTAAATGTTGGACTTAAATGCATCAATCTGGTGCATTTTGAGGGGGAAATAAAGAGACTACACCCATATGAAACAAAAATGTATACATTTAAATAATCATAAAATCATAAGTACATGGCCATAACCAATAACATACAATATCCAATATGAAAAAACATTGAAACTTGTTTATTTATTTGTTTTTGGTTCATTTATAGTTGTGAGTGTGTCTGGGCTCCTGAATCGGCCTCTCCTGTCTCCCTCCTCTCCCCCCTGCTCCTCTTTGAGGCAACAGCAAAGACTAGTTTTAGCTCTCAACAAGTTTATCTTACCTTTTTTCACCTAGTTAACATTTTCTTTGTATTATTCATGCATATTTTACTAATCACTACCCCCTCAAATGGAAATATGTGTTTACATAAATGGTGACCGAACTGTTTGAGACCCACTGAGATAACTTAAACTAAGTTAACTATCTAAAGACTCAGAGAGTAATTTACCTCACCAGAGCTGTAGTTATCAGCCTCTCAGTCTGACAGCAAAGGACTCTCCCTCCACCTTGTTGTTGAAAAAGCTCCTTATATCCGTTAGCGCAGCTAGCTAGCACCAGATGCTAACAACAATACACGTAACCGGTGCGCGCGCTTTCTCGCTCGCTCGCGCCACACATACACCAACACACGCCCTCCCGAGCTTGAATGACACACAGAGACCAATCGAGGGCATTAGTATGATCTGTATGAAAGTGGAAATGTCGACAGCCAGTCACCCTCTGTGAGGCAGAGTCAGACCCACATTTGCGCTGCGTTGAATTTACAATATATACGTATATTGCCGGCGGCTGAGTACCGGCATTTTACTGAGTACCGGCACCTTGCCGGTACTCAGTAAGAAGTGCCGGTACCACATGGGTAAAAATCAGAAGTGCCGGTACTGCGTACCGGTGAGTACCGGCCCAATTCAAGCACTGGACACAACACTGTCATTGCAAGTGACCCTCAGTTAGTTGACTTTTATGTTCAACTGCTAAATTCGTTACTGATAAAAAAGGGCTTCTACTGTACCTAATTACCTTAACACTAGAACCGCCAGAGGTTTTTATATAGGCCTACCTAAACCCGTCAAATCCCGCTATTAGAATGCAATTTTTAACAACATAGGGTGTTACATAACACACTTTCAGGAAAAGTCACGGACTGGGAGACTTTAATATTTTATTGAAAAAAAGTTACAGACACTGTTCGAAATGGGGGGGAGCTAGGGGGAGCTTGGCTCCCCCGAAGAGGGAGGGAGCTCCCTTGATGGCTGACTTTGAGATAAATAGGGGGAGCCCAAAACAATCGTGCATATTTGTGTCACACAGATTAGAAATGTTGAGTTTCTGTAAATAACAGTTCTTGAAATAAATAATAGTTATTGTTCATTACAGTTTCTGAATATTTGTTTTATATTTGTGAATATGTCTGGGTGTTGCCATCTGTATGTGGCGGCGCTGCATTCTTACTTACGTTGCTATGGTTATGGCGGTGATGCCGGCGCGGTATTTGAAATGTTCATATTGATATTTTTTTAACTCTGGCTTTGTAATAAAAAATATGGCAAAACGAAAACAGCCAAGCGTCACAGCTTTTGGATTCACAAGCAAAGAAGCGAAGGAGTCTAAAAATGACAACGTGAACGGAAAACAACTTTTAGTTGGCCGGCTGTAAGCGGCGTTAGGGTCGAGCTTGACAGCTCCACACCGAGGGAGACGCCTGCCGATGCGGAGCCTGAAGAGGCTTCAACAACGGCCACATCCGCCGGCATAGTGACACCGTCACTTTGTTTATAATCTTGACTCTCTGCACCTCTCTCTGTACTTCACATCCTCCAAACGCAGCACTGTGATCTCCTCCGCAGTTACAACATTTAACCTTTGCATCCTTTTCACATTTTCCATACTCATGTTTTCCTCCGCATCTCGCACACCTTAGCTGCCCTTTACACTGCTGCGCTTTGTGCCCCATTCGTTGACATGCGTAGCACCCGAGAGGTTTGGGAATATACTCCCTAACAATGAAGTTCAAATATCCCCTTTGTAGGTAATGTTCTCTCAAACTGAATGAGAACTGATAATGTTTCTTTGAGTGTACCATCCCGTTTGCTTTTAAGCCCTGTGACTTCCACTACTTTGCCTCCTTTTAATTCAATTTTAATATCTTCCACTGACATGTCCAATGGTACTCCTGAGATTACTCCTCTCAGTTTTGCCATTGCTCCTGGGACATGCGCCTTAATTTTCTCCCCATTCAGTGAGTTCATTCCCAGAATATTTTCCTGCTGCTGTTTGTTATAGGCATGTATCAAAACCTGCTTGTTGTTCATGAATTTAGCAAATTACATTTTTCCAATCTCTTTTTCAATTGCTTTGGTAAGTTTAATCAGGTGGTAATGCCCACCATCCTGATTGAATTATATTACAACTTTCCACTCGTGTTCTAGTTCTTTATTCAACATTGCTTGGCTGACACTTTGACTGATTTTTTGCTTTGATTAGCCTTGTCTGCTTCACCCGACCAATCTGACCAACTTCGAGCACTTACTGAACTATCTCTTTCTTTCAAAGATCTTTTCTTCCTCGCAGATTTGGATATCATCCATTCCATATCGCTCCTTTGGTTACCATCTGAGCTGGTTGACATGATGAAACAGTCAATGTACAGTTTATGCAAATCCGCCAAAAATCCAATGCTACCGTTTCTGTATGTATCCGAGTTTTCCGATTCTCTCTGAGCTTTCTGCCACGCGTCTCCGACAGGACAGGAGGTGAACACTTTTCAAAATAAAACAGGAAACCAAAGACAGAAAAAGACAAGAAAAAACATAACACAGACAGATCGTGACAGTACCCCCCCCTCAAGGGACGGATCCCAGACGTCCCAAAAAAGGTCCAGCAGGGTGGGTGGAGGGGGACCGGAGGAGGGACACAAAACTACGACCAACAGGGTGGGTGGAGGGGGTCCGGAGGACGGGCTCGGGCGGACGGCCCGGGGGCAAGGCAGAGATCAAGAATGGGATCTCGGGCGGACGGCCCGGGGGCAAGGCAGAGATCAAGAATGGGATCTCGGGCGGACGGCCCGGGGGCAAGGCAGAGTTCAAAAAGGGGAATTCGGGTGGACGGCCTGGGGGCAAGGCAGAGTCCAAGGTGGGGGACTCGGGCGGACGGCCCGGGGGCAAGGCAGAGTCCAAGGTGGGGCGAAGGCAGCGGCAGGAAGAGTCAGGGGGCCGGGCCTGAGGGCGAAGGCAGCGGCAGGAAAAGTCAGGGGGCCGGGCCCGAGGGCGAGGACCGCGGCACTCAGGGGGCCGGGCTCGAGGGCGAAGACTGCGGCTCACGGGGGGCCGGGCTCGAGGGCGAAGACCGCGGCTCTCAGGGGGCCGGGCTCGAGGGTGAAGACCAGACAGCTCCGGAGGCCGGGCTGGCCCCGGTGTCGGCTGAACAGGAACCGGAGCCGGTAGGACAGGCTTCGGCAGGATCCCCCATGGAAGAGGACCAGGAGTTGGCAGGACCCCCGGCGAGACAGGTGATGGCGGGGCCTCCAACGGAACAGGACAAGGGGTTGGCAGGACCCCCGGCAGAAGAGTTGAAGGCGGGACCCCCAGAGGAACAGGACATAGGATTGGCAGGACCTCCGGCAGGAGAGTAGTCGGCGGGACCTCCAACGGGACAGGACACAGGGTTGGCAGGACCCCCAGTGGAACCTCCAATGGCACAGGACATAGGGCTGGCAGAACCCCCGGCAGGAGAGCAGTCGGCAGGACCCCCAACGGGACAGGACATGGTGTCGGCAGGACCCCCGGCGGAACAGGTGACGGAGGGACCTCCAACAGGACACGGGGAGCTGGAGTGGGTCGGAACACCGACAGAACCCAAGGGACTGGAGTGGGCCGGAACGTGAGCCAGAATCAACGCTGCTGGGGCCGGTACTGGAGTCGGAACTGGAGCCGGAACCATGGCTGCTGGGGCCGGAACCATAGCTGCTGGGGCCAGAACTGGGGCTGGAAACATGGCTGCTGGGGCCAGAACTGGGGCCGGAACCATAGCTGCTGGGGCCAGAACTGGGGCTGGAACCATGGCTGCAGGGGCCAGAACTGGGGCTGAAACCATGGCTGTGTGGGTCAGAACTGGGGCCGGGACTATGGCTCTTGGGGCTTGGGCTGCTAGCCTGGAATCACACACTGAGAGGAAGTCCAAAATCCAACCAGGTAAGAATTTAACTTAACCTGGTCTCTCCATTACCATCTGGTGCGCCTCAGCCAGAGCAGCCTCACGCTGCTGAACCCCTCCACTTATCCGAGCAGCCAACCAAAGAAAACGAAAAATCCAATAAATCCTGCTCAAAAGGATCTGCTGGGCCCATATTTGGTGAGTTCCTTCTGTCAGGGTTGAGCGAAGCAGGCAGGACCCAAACACAGATTTCAAAGAAAAAACACCTTTATTCCAAGGTCAAAAAGGAAACAAAACAGAACTCTTCCCCATGAACACAGTCAAGATACACAAGGAACTCACAAAGACTAACAGAAAACACAGAACCTAAATGCACACAGGACTAATCAAACAAACAAGAGACAGGTGAGGAGGGAGGATAAAACACAGGGGCACCAGGTGAACACAATCGGGTAATCAGGTAGGAAAAACAGACAGAAAGCAACAGGCAAGACAGGAGGTGAACACTTTTCAAAATAAAACAGGAAACTAAAGACAGAAAAAGACAAGACAAAACACAACACAGACAGATCGTGACATACGGATGTTCGACATGTCTGACAAAGGAACATTTTTAATAGCAGATGTCACCCACGTTTTAATTTTGTCGTCATTTATCACTTCATCCACGACGGCCAGCATACACTCTTTCAGGGTTTCAGAGTCTGTGAATGGCCTTTTATTTTTTGCCAGGATCCATTCAACACGGAGGGAATGAGCTGTAGCTCTTTCCGGGGCTGTGAATGTTCGCACCATCGTGGTTGAGCTCCGGTTGTAACATGAAATCAAACTCTGCACTTTTACCGCCCTCTCCTGAGACCCTTCGGGGAAGTTTGTTCGGAAAGTCGGGTGTTTCTCATTGTGGTGCCTCCGGACATTGTAATCTTTAAGTACCGCAAAGCACTGATTGCAAATTAAACCAACCCAGTCTCACAAAAAAACGTGTAATAACTACGTTGGTCCACAACTTGGGACGTAGTATTTCTACAAAAACGCCTCTGAAATGGTAGGATCCCTACGTATTTTTTCACCATTCATTCCAATGGCTGGCGTCTGTGTCACGTGATCTTCAAATTTCTCCCTGCAGAAAAAAAATATATGGCCGAACTTCGTTTTATTCTCGGTGGAAAATGCCTATTTTAACGTTAGTTTGGCAATTAAAATGCATTTTGATGTCATTTGATGCGAGAAATATGAGTTGTTATTTCAGATTATGTGTGCAGTGGATGCACATGATATTTAGTTTGCTAGTTATTACGAAGATTACTTCAGGAAATTGTGTCCATACAACGTTTTCATTGTTACCAAGGTGGTTTCTAGTGACGCTGCTATCGATATTATTTATGTTATGTTGTTTAACTGTTTAATGGTGTTATCTTTATTGCTACCCCTTTCCTCGTCAATGTATAGTGTTGGTCCACAGTGCAAACGTATTAGTTTAACAAAATCCGCATCTACAATTGTGGCATAGATACGTTATTTTCCCCTGTGCAATTCCATTCTCACATCTCACATCACATCGTCATTAACAAATAACGGAAACAGACCGAAAACATTTAAAAAAAATAAAATAATACTTTATTCCGAGTGTGCTTGCTTTTCTCTTTGAAAGTCATCACATAATGGCATTGTAATACACGGTTTGGCTGCATTAAATATGACATATCTGCCGTAGTTCTCTATTTATAGAGCCCTGATGAGAAGACTTCTAGACAAACATGAGGAACTGCCGCCAACACTGAAAACGTGACGTGGATCATAAATATATCAGCAATTAAACAACATCTTACATTTCTTTTCACACAATACGTCTCCTTGCAGTGTCAACACTAATTCGGCTGACTTTTATATTTGATCCAATTGGTAGATAGGCTGTACATTTACACCATAAAGGTGCACAGCTGATATAAAGGGACACCTAGTGGTTAAAGCATGTTATTGAATTTCATTATTTTTATTATTAGATATTAATAGGATCCCTATCAATTATATTCATTACTCGTTATTCTCTACATATGGTTAATTAAAGACTGTATATAAGGACTATTTTGCACATCCCTTTCAAGATTTCAAGATTTTCTAAGGTTTATTGACATATCATATACAAAAACGGTGTAGTTATGCAATGAATGAGAAACTTGGGTCGCAGGTTCCTCAATAGTGCATTACAAGACATCTATCAATATTGGTGCATACCTCCAGCAATGTTAACTATGTTGAAGCAATTATTTTAACTGATATTATACATTTGTATTATACTCTTATAAGATGTATGTAGATATTTCATCTCCGGCCTTGTCAGGTATTGAACAATCAATAAATAAAGAACACAGAATTATTAAAATATAAAACACAGAATTTGTGTGATTATACTAAATGATTTACAAGTAAACACCACAGCATATTTACAACTGTTACACATGCTGATGTAACGCAAATGTTTCCAACTTGGGATCAATAAAGTATATCTTATTTTAAGATGATCGATGGCTACTGCCTTACAGTATTTGCAAAATGTGCCTCTGAACCTTGACAAGTGCATGTTTCAGGCTTATCAATTAACAACAGGAGGAGTCACAGACATAAGACCAGCTGTTAAATAAAGCTCTTCTGACCTTAGCTGGCATGTGGGTATATATATTAATGTGTTACGACTGATTAAACGGGTATGAACTCAAATGCACAACTCACAGAATTTAACAAAAAAAAGGTTTTATTCAAACCAAAGCTCAACGATAGTGGTACAAAAACAAAATCACTCTTAAAGAGGAAAAACACTAGGAGCATGAACAACAAAAATACTTAAACAAGACGTGGCTCAAAGCTCTGCTTGGGGTTAATCCTGGATTGCTAATGCTGGTGGTAGTCACAAGGAACGAAACGAACTGGCACAGGACAAAGGGAGACGAGGACAATAAATACACCAGGTAATGGAGAACAGGTGGAAACAATCAGGGGCGGGGTCGACAATCACAGGAGTGGGAGACACACAAGGAAGGGAGGTCAGAGTATCTGAAACGAGAGGGAAGGTTACTATTCAAAAATAAAGGGGAAAATCACTAGACCAAGACAAAAACTAACTAACATAATTTGCGAGACATGACAGTACTCCCCCCTCTAGGGACGACTCCTGACGGCCCAGGAACCTGAGGGTGCTGGCGAAAAAAGTCATTCATGAGAGTTTGATCCTCAACAAATCTTGATGGGATCCAGGAGCGTTCCTCTGGTCCATAACCCTCCCAGTCAACCAGGAACTGTCTCCCTTTGCCTCTGTTCCGGACCGCCAACAGGCGCTTGACCGTATAGACCAGGCCGCCGTCGAGCATTCGGGGGGGTGGAGGGGGTTTGGCCGCGGGAACCATGGGGCTTTCCTTTACCGGCTTCAGTCGTCCCACATGGAAGGTGGGATGAACCCTCAGAGACCTGGGGAGACGAAGGCGAACAGAGACAGGGTTAATTACTTTGGCCACTGGGAATGGGCCTACGAACCTAGGTGCCAATTTTCGTGACACCACATGAAGGGGAAGGTCCCTGGTAGAGAGCCAGACCCTCTGGCCGGGCCTGTACTCCGGAGCTGGCCGACGCTTCCGATCTGCCGCCACCTTCATGCGTTCCCCACTCCTTAGAAGAGCCCTGCGGGTGGCGGACCAGATCCGGTGACAACGCCGAACCAGGGCATGGGCGGACGGGACTGTGACTTCCTTCTCGAGGTCCGGGAAGGTAGGAGGTTGATACCCATAGGCAGCCTGGAAGGGAGTCAACCCAGTAGGGGCCGTGGGGAGCGTGTTGTGGGCGTACTCTACCCATGTGAGATGCCTGCTCCAGGAGGAAGGGTTCTGGAAGCTGAGGCAGCGGAGCCCAGTTTCTAATTCCCGATTAAGGCGTTCGGTCTGGCCATTGGACTCCGGATGGTACCCGGATGACAGGCTCACCGACGCCCCGATGAGGTTGCAGAACTCCCTCCAGAAGCGTGAGATGAACTGCGGACCCCGGTCTGAGACAATATCTTTGGGGAAACCATGGATACGGAACACATGAGTCATCATGATCTCTGCCGTCTCTTTGGCAGATGGCAGCTTGGGTAAGGCAATATAATGAACCATCTTAGAAAAACGGTCCACCACCGTGAGTACGGTGGTGTTACCTTCTGACATTGGGAGCCCAGTGACGAAATCCACGGAAATCTCAGACCAGGGCCGGCTGGGAACCGGAAGCGGCTGGAGCAGCCCCATCTGTGCCCTGGAGGATGTCTTGTTGCGGGCGCAGACAGGACAGGCCTCCACATACTCCCGGACCTCACGCTCCATGGATCTCCACCAAAAACGTTGCTTGATAAAGAATATGGTCCTCTTGACGCCAGGATGGCAGGTGAGCAGCGATGAGTGAGCCCAATGGACGACCTGTGGACGTACAGTAACAGGCACAAACAGACGGTTTGGCGGACAACCACTAGGTGCTGGGCTCTCACCGTTAGCTTGCTTCACCACAGATTCTATTTGCCAAGTGACCGCCCCTACCACACGGTTCAGTGGCAGGATGGATTCAGGCTTCTTGGCAACCGGCTCGGGGTCAAACAAACGGGACAGGGCATCCGGCTTGGCATTCTGGGACCCCGGCCTGTAAGACAGAGTGAAGTTAAAACGGTTAAAAAACAGAGACCATCTTGATTGGCGAGAATTTAGTCTTTTAGCCTTCCTAATGTACTCGAGATTCTTGTGGTCGGTCCACACTATAAAAGGGAGCTGAGCCCCCTCCAACCAATGTCTCCATTCCTCCAGAGCAATCTTTACCGCCAACAACTCACGGTTCCCCACGTCGTAGTTCCGCTCTGCAGAGGAGAGTTTCTTGGAGAGAAAGGCACAGGGATGAAGTTTGTTGTCTTCCTTGGACCGCTGCGACAGGACAGCCCCCACCCCTTCATTTGAGGCGTCAACCTCTACAACGAAATGACGAGTTGGGTCGGGGATGATGAGGATGGGGGCTGAGGTGAACCTCTCCTTGAGACGGCGGAAAGCCTCCTCGGCCTGAGGAGACCATACAAAAGGCACCTGAGGGGACGTGAGAACATGAAGGGGAGAAGCAATGGCGCTGAAACTTCTGATGAAGCGCCTGTAAAAGTTAGCAAAGCCTAGAAAACGTTGCACCCCCTTGCGGTTGTCTGGCGTAGGCCACTTAGCCACCGCACTGATTTTGGCCGGGTCCATCTGGATCAGACCAGGAGCTATGATAAAGCCTAGGAAGGATACAGTCTTAGCATGAAACTCACATTTCTCTGCCTTCACATACAGTTTGTTCTCCAGGAGTTTTTGGAGGACCTGACGTACATGGTGAACATGAGAGTCTTTGTCAGGTGAGTATATTAAAATATCGTCAAGATATACAAACACAAAACGGTTTAAAAACTCCCTTAAAACATCGTTAATGAGTGCTTGAAAAACTCCTGGAGCATTGGTGAGACCAAATGGCATGACGAGATACTCATAGTGCCCTGTGGGTGTGTTAAAACCAGTCTTCCACTCATCCCCCTCACGAATTCTCACCAGATGGTAGGCATTACGCAAGTCTAACTTGGTAAAAATGTTAGAGTCTTGAAGTTGTTCAAAAGCAGTAGCCATGAGGGGGAGAGGATACCTGTTCTTTACCGTAATGTCATTTAAAGGAGAATAATCAATGCATGGCCTAAGGGACCCGTGCTTTTTTCCCACAAAGAAAAAACCCGCCCCAGCCGGGGAGGAAGACGGGCGGATCAGACCTGCACGAAGAGAGGTGTCAATTTACTCCTTCATAGCCTCCTTCTCCGGACCCGAGATGGAGTATAACCTACCCTTCGGAATTGGAGCCCCAGGTAACAGATTGATGGCACAATCATACGGCCTATGAGGAGGAAGGGAGGTGGCGCTCACTTTACAAAATAACTTGGCCAGGTCATCGTAACAGGGGGGAACAGAAGTTAAATCTGGGGTTTGATTCTTGCGGTCCAGGCTATGTTGAGTATTAGTAACCCGATCGGTACTACATTCCCCAGAAACCCCTCCTACTGCCATGTTTCCCACACACTTAAAACAATCCTGTGAACACTCCTGCCCCCACCCCTTAATTTTACCTGACCGCCAATCAACATAGGGGTTATGCTTGGTTAGCCAGGGAAAACCTAGGATGAGAGGATGTTGAGCAGAATTAAACAGGTGAAACGACATGAGTTCACAATGATCATCAATCATGATAGTGACGGGTTCGGTCTTGTGTGTGACATGAAATAGAAGTTTGACATCCAGAGCACTGGCTTTCAAAGGGGACGACAAAAGTTCAGTATTAAGTCTCAGTTCATGAGCTAATCCCCAATCCATCAGGCTTTCGTCAGCCCCAGAGTCAATTAACACTTTTTGAGAGTTACTTCTTTCATGGCAGATTACCTTTATGTTGGTTAACTTGCGGGGAGGAAAGTCTGCCGTGGAAAGACGGCTCACCAGTGCCCTCCCTTTCACTGGTGAGCCCCGTCTTTTACCAGGCATCCAGAGAGAAGATGACCTTGTTGACCGCAGTAAAAACATCTTCCCTCCAGCAGGCGGCGCCGCCGCTCCTCCGTGGACAGCTTGGCACGTCCCAGCTGCATTGGCTCCTCGGCCTGGTTGGGGGACGCTGATCTCTGGGATGGAAGGAAAGAGGAACGTGGCATGGCAGTCTCCTGAGAGTGAGAAGAGTAGGAGTGCCCTCTAGGGTGGAAATAGGGTAGTGCAGCCCTGTCCTTCTCCCGTTTCCTCTCAGCAAGTCTGTTATCAATCCTTATGGACATGGCAATGACAGAGTCTAGTTCCACTGGCAGATCCAAGGGTGCCAGCTGATCCTTAATAGGGTCAGAAAGCCCATTAATAAAGGCATCGAACAAAGCAGAAGAATTCCAGCCACTATCGGCCGCAATGGTGCGAAATTCCACTGCGTAGTCTGACACACTGCGTCTTCCTTGACTTAACTTGTAAAGAGCCCGAGCTGCTTCCCTGCCTGGGGACGTGTGGACAAAAATGTGCGTCAGGGAGTCCGTAAACTGTCCCAAAGACTCGCATATTGGCGAGTCACGTGACCATTCAGCCGTAGCCCACGCCGCCGCTCGTCCGGTGAGATGGGAAATCATAAAAGCCACCTTGGATCTCTCCGTGGGAAAGGCTGTCGGTAGTTGGCTATAATGTAAGCTGCAATTCACCAGGAATGGACGGCAGTCATGGGATTCCCCGGAAAACTTCTCAGGCGGAGCCAGGCGGATTGACACGGTGTGGGAAGCGGGCGCCGGGTCCGCATTCGCTTCGGGTCCGGCCGGAGGTGGGTGTGAGGGCTCAGTCTTGAGGTGAGCGAGCAGGTGGTGGATCTGCCCCGCCAGGTGGTTAATCTGGTTTGTAACAGATGACTCGAACTCCCTCTGGCTGTCTGTGACGTGTGATACTCCCTGCTGGATGGCCGTTAACTGATCCTCCTGTTGAGCGAGGCGGCCTCCCTGAGAGCGAAGCGCTGCTCTCAGCTGTTCAGAGTCGGCTGGGTTCATGTTTAGGCCAGTTCGTACTGTTACGACTGATTAAACGGGTATGAACTCAAATGCACAACTCACAGAATTTAACAAAAAAAAGGTTTTATTCAAACCAAAGCTCAACGATAGTGGTACAAAAACAAAATCACTCTTAAAGAGGAAAAACACTAGGAGCATGAACAACAAAAATACTTAAACAAGACGTGGCTCAAAGCTCTGCTTGGGGTTAATCCTGGATTGCTAATGCTGGTGGTAGTCACAAGGAACGAAACGAACTGGCACAGGACAAAGGGAGACGAGGACAATAAATACACCAGGTAATGGAGAACAGGTGGAAACAATCAGGGGCGGGGTCGACAATCACAGGAGTGGGAGACACACAAGGAAGGGAGGTCAGAGTATCTGAAACGAGAGGGAAGGTTACTATTCAAAAATAAAGGGGAAAATCACTAGACCAAGACAAAAACTAACGAACATAATTTGCGAGACATGACATAATGCTGCCCATTATGGGCACAAGCAATTTTCACCCATTTATTAATTATGTGTTTCCTATCCCCTATACCTCCAGGAATGTAAACAGTTTAATACTGGCAATTTCTTATTATGGGATATACAAAAACGTCTTTTAAAACTACAACTCCCAGTACAGACGTGCCATAGATAGAGAACATGTTGCGAAACACAATAACCAGCATGTGTAGTTCTGGGGAAGGGGTGGACCGGTTCAAATCCAGTTTTGGACAGTCTGCCGTGGTTCCATCCCATTTCAAGTGCTGTTCGACGCTCGGCGTAACCCTCGGAGCACATTCTCCAATCACAGAGCTTGAGGACTATCACGGGGTTTGTCAAGCGAAGCGGAGAGAATAATTACTTCCGGGTGTAATATTCTCTAAAGCAAATGAGCTGCTCCGACCCTCGGTCCTGACGGACTCCAACTTGTGTTTATTAATCAAACAAATAAATAAACACAAGGATAATGATGTGTTATTGTTGAGTAAATGGAGAATTGCAGAGGAGAAAATAACGTATCTATGCCACAATGTTAGATGCGGATTTTGTTAAACTAATACGTTTGCGCTGTGGACCAACACTATACATTGACGGGGAAGGGGGTAGAAATAAAGATAACACCATTAAACAGTTACACAACATAACAGAAATAATATCGATAGCAGCGTCCCTAGCAACCACCTTGGTAACAATGAAAACGTTGTATGGACACAATTTCCTGAAGTAATCTTCGTAATAACTAGCAAACTAAAGATCATGTAAATCCACTGCACACATAATCTGAAATAACAACTCATATTTCTCGCATCAAATGACATCAAAACGCATTTTAATGGCCAAACTAACTTTAAAGTAGGCATTTTCCACCGAGAATAAAACGAAGTTCGGCCATGTTTTTTTTTCCGCAGGGAGAAATGTGAAGATCACGTGACATACAGATGTAGCACTGAATTTCGGACTCCAGCTTACAGCTTCCTGCCTACTACCTGCCAAAGACCAGTATAGAGCTCCTGCGGTCACGTGACTTTTGGTTATCAGCCACCATTTTGGCAGTAAACATGACGACCGGCGCCAGCGTTTTCCTACCGTGCGAGTATACATCTCATTTTAATTCAAGTGAAATTCGGCTTTATAGTACAAAATTAGAAAGATTAAATATAAGCAACCCATATAATGCACCCGGTTTGCTTTTCAAGAGCATAACCTCCTGCTCTGAAGACGATGTACCCGACTTGCGCTACGCGGACATCCACAGCTATCTTGTAAGCTTTCCATCAGTGTACTCAGGAGACTCCCTCAGAGCTTACAAAAGCTTGGAGGCTTACAAATGGTGTCAGTCCGGCTTCGTAAACAACATTCAACTGTGGAGTCTTACATCCAAAAACTTCGGCATCATCACTGCAAGGGTAAGTATTAAATTATTCCAGTTTGATAGGCAGTGTCACGTTAGCATTGTTTGTTTATTAGCTTGTCTAGCTACGGCAGTGTCACGTTAGCATGTTTGTTTATTAGCTTGGATAGCTACTGCAGTGCGTCTGAAACTAGTTTGTATTTTTGAACGTACTCAACCAAAGTGGCTGGCGTTTTTAACCTTTATTTATCTATTTTTGAATTTCATATATAGGTTAATCACTCCCAAAGGCTTAATGAAAGTCAACTAAAGCCATGGGTGGTGGTCAGGAACGACGGTGTTGTGCTGGGAGCCCACTGCAACTGCACAGCGGGACTCGGGGAGAGCTGCTCTCCCCGAGTCCCGAGGAATATTTTCAACACGGGTTTGTTTACCACTAGCTTGCTACAAGCTAACTGGCTAGGCTGCACCAGAGCCACACTTGTTGAGTTAAAAAGGGACATCACAGAGTCCGTTAGCTATAATAACTGGGTGCTAGATTCTACTTCGGTAAAAATTAAACTGACCAGAAACTTTTTGTAGCATTGTACTGTATTCCTTCACCCACCTGATATGAAGTGATCACTGCATAAGCGAAAGCAAACGGCCGGGGGTTCCCATCTTTCAGTCTTGTTCAGACGGCTCCTGGCTCTTTTAATCGCTGCGATCCACTTTTCCCTCCTCTCCGCGTCTTTTGGAATGCGATAATAAGATACACCTTTCTTCTTCCCACGCCTATTTGTGCAACCTGGTGCACAGCAGTTATCCACCATCCTCGACAGTCTGCCAGTGCCTGCCAATGAATTTACTGACGCGATTACTGCCAAAATGGCTGCCCCCTTCGTTTCTCGTCACGTGACCAGCATATGTGACATCATCCGCAGGAGCTCTATAGAGGAATGTTAAGCCCTCCCACTATTTTCCAAGAGGGCGTTGCCAGATTTTCAATTTCAGGTTTTAACCAGGAGATGGCGCTTCATTCACAAATACAGAAAGACAAGTTTCATGGACTTTCAGTTGTGTTTTGAAGAGCATTTGAACACATCAATATTTTAGATCAACTAAAGTATATCTAATCTTGTAATTCAATAATATATAGTCTTTATATATTAAATAATCATAATGTAAATGTTTACATTACACTTCTTTATTTGTTATGCTCATACTTTAACCTTTACAATCGTTTGCTTTAATATGCAGTATATTTTTGTGTTTGCTTCCTCCTGCTCCTTTTCGGACACATACTGTATGATTTATTATTATTATTAATATGAAGATATTATTAAGATAAGATAAGATGTTACTTTATTGATTGAACATTTTAGTTTAGAATGTGCTGTCCCACGGTAATTCAGAAGGCTCACAGGTCACATTCCGACCATTATTTAAAACAATAGGTGCTTTCACACCGTCTACAGTTTGATTTGTATAGAGGGAGCTCTGTCAGTTTTCGAATTACCCATTTGCTTTCGGGGAGCCCTATTTTTCAGAGCACATCCTGCTACTAAATATGTCACACGCACGCTCTGTTGACTGGCGCAGCAGCGCGGATGCGATCAATTGCTATAAAAACACTCTTCTACTAATACAGACGGTGTCACTATGCCGGCGGATGTGGCCGTTGTTGAAGCCTCTTCAGGCTCCGCATCGGCAGGCCTCTCCCTCGGTGTGGAGCTGTCAAGCTCGACCCTAACGCCGCTTACAGCCGGCCAACTAAAAGTTGTTTTCCGTTCATGTTGTCATTTTTAGACTCCTTCGCTTCTTTGCTTGTGAATCCAAAAGCTGTGACGCTTGGCTGTTTTCGTTTTGCCATATTTTTTTATTACACAGCCAGAGTTAAAAAAATATCAATATGAACATTTCAAATACCGCGCCAGCATCAACGCCATAACCATAGCAACGTAAGTAAGAATGCAGCGCCGCCACGTACAGATGGCAACACCCAGACATATTCACAAATATAAAACAAATATTCAGAAACTGTAATGAACAATAACTATTATTTATTTCAAGAACTGTTATTTACAGAAACTCAACATTTCTAATCTGTGTGACACAAATATGCACGATTGTTTTGGGCTCCCCCTATTTATCTCAAAGTCAGCCATCAAGGGAGCTCCCTCCCTCTTCGGGGGAGCCAAGCTCCCCCTAGCTCCCCCCCATTTCGAACAGTGTCTTTGGCTGAATGGCCAGCGATTAGGTGCGGCGCATTTATCATAGGTGATCAGAGCTAACTGCCTGCCGTCAGATTTCATTTAAAAAACAGATCTGATTTTAAGACTATTTCTGCGCTCATAAAGAATGATAAGAATAAGAATAATGCGTATTGAACTGGTTTAATTAATTAGTGAGTTTATTTAACACTAGAACCGCCAATCGGGTCAATTTGTGTGATGTGTGTTGTGTGTGTGCAATGTAACTTTTTTTCAATAAAATATTAAAGTCTCCCAGTCCGTGACTTTTCCTGAAAGTGTGTTATGTAGCACCCTATGTTGTTAAAAATTGCATTCTAATAGCGGGATTTGACGGGTTTAGGTAGGCCTATACAAAAACCTCTGGCGGTTCTAGTGTTAAGGTAATTAGGTACAGTAGAAGCCCTTTTTTATCAGTAACGAATTTAGCAGTTGAACATAAAAGTCAACTAACTGAGGGTCACTTGCAATGACAGTGTTGTGTCTAACTGTAAGCTTGTCACTCAGAGTAACCTACCGTTAATTTAGCTGCTGGAGAAGAAAGATCAAGGGGGGAGGGGGGCAGAGAGCTGTGGTTGATGGGCCATTAGTTGTGTAAATACACAGCTGAGAGCTGCCGTTTCATTCAGACTGTTTAAAAAACTAACAACGGACTATTTTTCTTAGCGGATACATGTCAATTGAAATCAATACATACAACTATTTTTTAAATCAATACATACAACTATTTTTAAAATCAATAAAAAAAAAATCTAAATCCATAAAAGCATTTCAATTAATATTGGGAGTCATGTCGTTACTTTGTTGAGAATGTGGCCGTGTAATAAGCGGGATAATTTGCAGCGACTTGTTCATTATGGGGAAAATAACACCCGTCATGTGTGTGTAGAGGTGTGTGTGGTTAAAACACTTTCATGAAGTGAAGGAATTTCCTTCTATAAAACAGCTGTGGGCAGCAGTGAGTGTCACGGACATGAATTCATAGATCAAGGCAGACTGGTGCACACACTCTCCTGTCCTGCCAGGCGACACGCCCGTTCTAAGCCGTGTCCCTCACTCCTCACATCCCAAGCATCCCCGAAAAGTGTATTATGTTGTTACATCGTTTCAGATGTTATGTTTCAGTTGTGCTCTGTCTATGTTCAGTGATGCAAACTTGTCACCTTTCGGCGAAATTCGCCGTTTTGAATCCAAAATAAGTTGTTTGTGTGATTCATGTAGATCTGCAATACAAATATTTTTGGGGTATGGGGGGGCTGGGACCCGAAGTAATCTGCGGCCGTGAGCTGTTATGTGCCATCATGACACGCATGGTGTTCTTTTTTTATATATTATAATGAAGTACGAGCTGTGTGCTCGAGTCTTCCTGCCTGTCGGCTCTGCTCATGGATGTATAATAAGGCTCTGCTGCTCCGAGATGATGGTCTAGCTTCAGCAGCTACATTACCTACGGGTGCGTTCGTTAATATTAACTGTGCGTCCGGAGTCACTGTGGCACAGACTGGACCGCTGGTGAACAGCTGTTAGAACGGGCCGTTCAGGTGTTCAGAGTAGAGCTCCCTGTCGGAGCGGCAGTGCGTGATGTGAACTGAAAAGTTTTTCTGTGGCAATATTATTTAAGGAATCGTTGAGCTAGCTAGCTAGCATACATTGTCACTATCTGCTAACGTTAGCTTTAGCCTTCTATTTCTAATAGTTTTTTTCATAGGCTCTTGTACTTGAGTAAAAGTAGAAGCACACAGATCTTGTACTAGGGTAAAAGTAGAAGCACTCAGGTCTTGTACTTGAGTAAAAGTAGAAGCACACAAATCTTGTACTAGAGTAAAAGTAGAAGTACTCAGGTCTTGTACTTGAGTAAAAGTAGAAGTACTCAGATCTTGTACTTGAGTAAAAGTAATAGTCCCAGAGTGTAGGAATACTCTGTTACAGTAAAAGTCCTGCATTCAAAATGTTCCTCAAGTAAAAGTAGAAAAGTATTATCATCAAAATATAGTGAAAGTAGCGACAGTAAAAGTAGTCATTGTGCAGATTGGTCCATTTCAGAATGATAGTTATGATATGTTTTATAATGATTGATCATGAAAGTGTTCTCAAAGCTGGTAAAGGTGCAGCTAGTTTGAATGACTTTGTATACTGCAGGGTAGCTTGTGGATTTACTCCAGGTGGAACTAAAGTCTGATTTAACACTTGATTATATTTCACTTAATTAATCCAGATCTGTGAAGTAACTAAAGGTATTAAATACATGTAGTGGAGTCAAAGTACACCATGTACCTCTGAACTGTAGTGGAGTAGAAGAACAAAGTAGCAAAACATTGAAATACTTAAATAAAGTACCAGTATCTCAAAATTGTGCCCAAGTATAGTACTTGTTGAGTTTATGAACTTAGTTACTTTACACCATGTGTGACCAAAGATAGAAAGACTTAAGCCTTGCACGGAGGCACGAAAGTACATTTTCAAAATGCTGAACAGTGCTGCCAAAATTATAAACTGACTGCTACACAATTTAAAATAAATGCTTTTATATATTTCTATTAGATGTGACTCTTTGGCATTTCTGTTATTATTAACACTGCTGCTTTAGTTGTTCTGACTGCTAAAATCCTCTGTCATTCCGTGGGGTGGGGGAGCCGGGGGCTCGGATCCTTGTCACCTTTTTCATACCTGATGAGTTTGCATCCCTGTATGTTAAAAAGCCTCAGTCACCTTAATTCATGTAATAAAAACATCTCAGGTCAGTAACACTCAAAGCTAAATGTGCAATACCATGTTCAGCTATGTTACTATTTATAATGTTATTGTTGTTACATCAGAAGATGTACATATTGAAATGATTTCTTAACTTACAGTAGGCTATTTTTTACAATGTGTGTTGGAAGGATTTATTATATTACAATGAATATTTTCATTGTTGAAGGCTTTTATAGAAGGGTGAACTATAAGCCTGAATTACATAACATCTTATGCCTAAAAACATAAAAGCCACAATAAATAAATCACAATTATTCTAGTTATTTGTACCTCCCGTATTGCTTTCAACCCACCAGCTTTTATGGTGTTGTTACGTCACTAACTGTAAGCTTGTCACATACAGTCTATGGTCACTCAGAGTAACCTACTGTTAATTTAGCTGCTGGAGAAGAAAGATCAGGGGGGGGGGGGGGGGAGGGGGGGAGAGAGCTGTGGTTGATGGGCCATTTGTTGTGTAAATACACAGCTGAGAGCTGCCGTTTCATTCAGACTGTTTAAAAAACTGTAACAACGGACTATTTTTCTTAGCGGATGCATGTCAATTTAAATCAATACAACTATTTTTTAAATCAATAAAACATTTTCTAAATCCATAAAAGCATTTCAATTAATATTGACTTTGTTGAGAATGTGGCCATGTAATAAGCGGGGATAATTTGCAGCGACTTGTTCCTTATGGGGAAAATAACACCCTTCATCCAGATGAGGATCCCTCCGCTACACTTTGGGATCCTGATCGACCGACGAAGCTCCATTAAAATATACATATTTTTGGTGAATTACTGAGTTTAGGCACGTTAATAACGTTTTAATGAAGTTGAATACAGTATATTCATATGTTTCAGTGATTTCATGTCAATTCGGCGAACATAAACATAAATGATCGTGGTGAAGATGATGATTAAATTAGGATTAAAAATCGAGAGCCGGGCTGCATTTCCTCCCGTTCGTTTTTTTCGAATAACAAAATTATTTTGTTAAATAACAACATGGTGATGTTTTGTAAATGATTACATGTCTCTTATTTAGCACAGTAGTATGATATCCGTGACATATGGATCTTAACAAAGTTCCGCTGTACATCCAGCATACTGTATCTGACTTTATTTCACATGAGCTCCAGTGTGGAACCCCACTGCACCCCCTGGTGGATCAATGATCCATTGCAGCTGGCTTCATTATAATTAAATGTATCTATCACGGGGGCGGTCTCAAGTCAAGCTGGAGGTTTTCCCTTGAGCGAGGGCAGATCACGTACCAATCACGGCCCTCGCGTTTCAAACTGTCTGAAATGAATCGCTACATCTGTAGACGCCAGCCATTGGAATGAATGATGAAAAAAAACGTAGAGATCTTACAATTTCAGAGGCGTTTTTGTAGAAATACTACGTCCCAAGTTGTGGACCAACGTAGTTATTACACGTTTTTTTATGAGACTGGGTTGAATTAAACCCATCGGTTTGGCGTTTGGATTTGACGGTTGAATAAACAAGTATTTGTCGGTCCAGGCAGGGTTAAACTGATGGTTTTCATCGTCAAGTTTACGCTTCAGAGTTGAGAGAGACATATTTTAAAGTTGCTATCATAGGACCACTAGATGTACTTTCAAAAAACGTGCTACGTTGTTGTTGTTTGGTGGTTTCTAGGCAACGCGGAGTGTTGCGTTCATGGTCTGTACTAGTGTAGGAATTTGGCCACGGGAGGCTGGGCCACTCGGGTGTTGCGTTCATGGTCTGTACTAGTGTAGAAATTTGGCCACGGGAGACTTGGCCACTCTGGAGTTGGTTATGGGCCGCATCTGGCCCATGGGCCGCCATTTGAATAGGCCTGATCTAGTGTATTAGAACTTACGTTTCCGGGAGCCGTTGATAACAATATACTGGTCAAAGGCAAGAGGTAATTAATTTTGTTTCCAAGAGTAACAAATCCCAAACAGTGTAATGCAAAGTCAAGCTACTTTGAGCGGCCTTATTGGCTGCTGTGAGACTGAGTCGCTGGGCAAAGTCTCACAATAGGTACCGCTGGAAAGCTACAGTTTCAGCGATTCGGTGGTTATATGCATGATATTTGTCCTCCTTATAATCAAAAAGATCTGATTAAATACGTAGAATATGCACACTTCGACATGGCGCTGCGAGCGTCGACTCCAGAGGGAAGCCATCATGCTCTTACTTTGAAACCTTGAAATGCGGAAATGTCATCATTACCAGGCCATCACCTGGTTTCCGAAAATAACCGAGTGACCCGAGCAGATTTCGGTCGAGACCAGCGGAAAGTTTGTCTCAAAACTCTGTGTGTGTAAAAAGACGATCCATAAGCAGAGATTTCAGATCCACAAGCGCATTTTTGATTGACAAATTAAAAATGGATTCACAAATACCTGATCGAAAGTTGTCAATGTTAAAGAGATATTCACAAATTCCTTTTGTTTATTTGTAAATTAATTGTAGTATTCACATATACATTTTTTATTTGTGAAAATATTTTGGGTATTTGCAGATCTGTGAGTTTGCAAATCTTTTAAATGCATTTGTGGATAGTGTTTTACATTTACAAATCTACGGTGGCCCTGAAGTGCAAGACACTACAGCATTTCAGAAAACACAACAGCATTTCAGAAAACGCCACAGCATTTCACAAAACGCTACAGCATTTCCGAAAACACTACAACATTTCACAAAACACAACAGCATTTCACAAAACGCTGCAGCATTTCAGAAAATGCCACGGAATTTCAGAAAACACAAAAGCATTTCAAAAAACACCACAGCATTTCACATTGGACAGAAAGGGTATTCCTTTAGGTCAGGGGTGGGGAACCTCCGGCCTCCGGGCCGTATGCGGCCCGCGAGACCATTTGGTACGGCCCTCGAGGTAATTTATAAACACACGCAAAAAAGAAAAAAATTAAAGAAATCTAGACCGCAAAAAAAATTAAACAAGCAAGTGCCTGTTTTTCCTGGCCAAGGTCAGGGTCCTTGAACACAACACGAGCCTAACGTGTCATCACGTGGTATATGTCTCGTCTGACAGGGGTGCAGTTCTGACGAAGAGCACCAGAACACGGCTCCAACACTTCACAAATTGCAGTAGGCCTACCCATAAGGAGCCGTACACATGCCGCAGTTTTTGCGTGGCTCGGTGGCTGTGTCTTTAGTTGAAAGCCCAGAGGCGATCTGTTCATCTGTCATACTGATCATACAGTCAATAACTTTCTTGTTATTAGCATCTGGTTAGCTAGCTCTGCTAACGAATATAAGAAGCTTTTTCTCCAACCAGTGAGGTAAAGGCACATCTTTATATGGTCATTATAGTTATAACAAAATAAGAGAATAAAGTAAACAGATATAAAATACTATATGACAGTAAAAAAAGTTGTTATTAATAAACAAGAATACAGTTTGAAAGGGGAGTGATTTGTAAAATATCCATAAAGAAAAATAAATCTGCTTACAGTTCTGTTTCATATTGGTGTTGAGAGATGTATCCATAGATCTCTTCATGTTGCTCTCAAAGTGCACCAGATTAATGCTTTTAACTTCAACATTTAAAAAAAAAAATCTTCCCGGGGGAGGATGGACCCCCCCTAGAGGAGGTTAGGCCCCCCCCCCCCCCCCCCCCCCCCCACTTAAATCATGTCCACATGGATAGGATACTAAATACATTTGCACACATCTTGTGTCCATATCTTTCTGTTTTGGTGGTCATGCCACAACCGTGCACGTGCATGCATGCACGAGTCATGGTGAGATATCTGGATTCAGAGGTTGCTGTTTCTTTGCACAGCATGAAAGAAAGGCGAAATGAATGGGCTGTGATTTTAGTATTTTTAAGCAGAGGTCAATTATTTGTACGGCCCTCGGAGGATGTTGAAAAATTGAAATGGCCCTTGAGAGGAAAAAGGTTCCCCACCCCTGCTTTAGGGAATACACTTCTTGTTTGTGATTGGACAGAGCCAGCCAGAGAAGCACTGCTGTGATTGGTTGCTTCTGCTGCCAGTCAAGAAATGACGCTTCGTGATTGGTCAGCACCCGACAGCACAATATGTACCAACACATCAGCCGTTAGCATACTCAGAGCTCATAGCTCCTCATATCTGTTCAGAAACTGGACAAAAGTTGAACATGTACAAACCACAGACCGTCTATGTCCTGGCGAATACAGTCGCTGCTTTATTTATGTCTGTATGATGTTGTTGTGAGTGTGGACGGAGCAGCTACAGGTTTGGACCTCTGTATTTAGGAAATACTGGAAAGGGCCTGCTTTAAGGTTTTTATTTTCAGAATGAACCGATGAGCTGTGAAGTCAAAAAGCATTGGTAGACAGATATTTTTAAGAATTTTGAGAATACTATAAATATAGAACATCCCTAAAGTTTTAAAGCTGACATATCAATCAAACCAGTTTCTGCTTTCTGTCAGCCTCCATCATTCACCTGAGTGCATGCAGAGGTTCAGAGAGTGACCTGCAGCTGTGCTCTTTGGAAACACATTGTGTATTACATTTTTATTTTGAATTTGGGTGAAATTATGTCAATACTTTATAGAATAATTCAACATTTTATTAATCAAATAAGTATGTGAACATAACCAATAACCTACCATAGCCAATAACAAATAAATGTAACTTATTTTATTTTTGTTGTTCATTCATATCTTATTTGACCTATTAACATTTATTTATTTGTGCATTTTTTTAAATCTCTCCAGTTGAAAACAATATTTTTGGTTTACTGTCCTATAGTATACATTGAAATGATTTCAAACCTGTTTTATCCCAATAATTATAAAGGAGTGCCTTGGAAATATTTGTTTACATAAATTGTGACCAAACCGTTTGAGACCCACTGAGATAACTTAGAGTCTCCAGAGGTGCCCAGTACGTCGACCGGTCGACCGCGGGGGCAATGCTGGTAGATCGCGAGTCATTCATAAATAAATAAAAATCCAGCTCCGTTAAAATAGACAAAACAGGTTTTGATCCCTCCTCCCTTGGCCTCCCTGCCACTTAATTCAGGAGTTGACTTGATTGACAGAAAAAGGGACCTATTGCTTTCCAGTCTGTTAACCCAGAATGCAAAGCGATACAAAATCAGTCAAGTGCCGGGAGAGACAAACAACAAAATGAGTGCGGGAACGAGCAAACAGCTAAAGACATACCACTTCCACACAGAATGGGAAGGAGAATCTTTTTGGTGATGTCACATTCTAAGGTTATTTGCCTTATTTGTAAAGCAAGCTTCGCTCTGCCAAAGAAAGGTAACGTGGAGAGGCATTATCGGAGTGTTCACAAGGCATATGACAGCGACTTCCCTCCGAGTAGCGAGTTGAGAAAGAGAAAGGTCATGTATTATTGCTACACAAACATTATCTCTTAGTCTTAGTGTCGCCAACTCGTTTCTAACATGCAAAAAGACAAACAAATGCGTCTATAGTCGGTGTATTTTCTATCTTTCCAATCCAGAAGAGATCTCTCTCTCCCCCGTCTGTTTGCAAGGGGGCGGGGCAGTTTACACACACGCATCTGCTACATGCAGCAACACACGGAGGAGATGGTGGAGAGAAGCGCTCCAAGGTGTGGTTACATGTTACCCGTCTTGAGGTGGACAATGCTCGTCACCAAAAGTGTTTAGCATGTAAGGGCGGTAACACGAGCAATTTGTCTAAACATTTAGCAAAAGTGCACCACATTCAGACGGACGAATGCACCGGGTTCGACTATCTTTCTAGTAGCTCTGTGGCCCCATCCACGAGTAACGTTTCCACGTCAGGTGTTATGTATGCTAGCAGCAACACACGGAGTTAACTACATTATACAAACATGGGTTAATGATTAGAGGTAACTGAGTTATTTATTTTGTTAAAGTTTCAGCTATTCTGTTTCCAGTTCTGTCATAAGATTATTTAATAAGATTTGTTAAAACATTGTTGTTTCTTTTGATGTGAAATATTATTTATTTAATTCAAATAAAAAGCAATGTTAATTTTGTTCACAATTTGTTAAGTTAATTTAATAATATATTTTTGAATCAAGTATTCATCTTTATTGTCTTCATTGTTAGTTTCCACATGCCTAAAACAACCTCAAACTAAATCTAAAAGTTGATGGCTAAATAAGAGCGTTTGAGAAATTGTGCAAGGCACACAGTAGTAGTCCGAATAGTCGATTAATCGTTTCATTAATCTATAGATTAATCGATAATCAAATTAGTCGTTTGTTGCAGCCCTATTGTAGTTATCCCATGTAAAAATAAAACGTGTTATTCAGCAACCCTTGCAATTTGGGATTTTATTTTTGGTTGGTAGACCTCGGTTAGCTGGTCATTTCAAAAGTAGCTCACCAGCCAAAAAAGTGTGGGCACCCCTGACTTAGACTAAAGTTAACTATCTAAACACTCAGAGTCCTTTACCTCACTGAGCTGTAGTTATCAGCCTCTCAGTCTGACTGGAGAGGACTCTCCCTCCATATTATTGTAGAAACGTCTTCTTCTAATATCCGTTAGAGCAGCTAGCACCAGATTCTAATAACAACAGCGCCGGTACCGGTGCACCCTCCCTCTCTCCCTCATTCGCTCGCAAGCTCACTCGCACTTTGGCTGTGAGCTGCGGATGCCAGATAAGCCAACATCCCCCATTTTCATCACTTACAGCGCCCATCGTACAGGGCAAATGAAAAGTGTAACCGGGGTCAAAAAAGGGTGTTACATTTACTTAATTATGAATGTTGTCAGTGGCGTTTTCTCCTGAAGGCCAAGGGAAGCCAGGCTTCCCCTGTTTTTTCGGATTGTAGTTATAATTTTAATAAATAAATAAAAACACTTCCTTTAGTTTCGGAAATTCTCTGTTGTGTGTTGCTGCCGGCCCGTCTCTCCCCCATTCTCATTGAGTATTTTACAAAGAGTGAAACAGCGCCCTCTAGATGTTATGGTGAAACAGTAGATTGCACTCTCTGTTGCGAGAGGAGGCCAGCCGAAATTTGCTTCCCTTGGTGAAAAAAAATGGAGGGATTGACCAATCAGATGAGGTTCATGTCATGCCCCTGCCAACCTGTGATTGGTCAGGGCCATGCCAAAGGAAGCCAGAGGCGGCTGGCTTCCCTTGCCTCACAATCCAATCAAATCGCATCAACTTAGTGGTGCAGTGACGCGTCCCAAAAAGCGGAAGTAAGCTTCGCTCGGTTTCCCTCGACAAAATAGCAATGGGATTTCTCCATAGGATTTTGGAAAATAGCTAAAAATAAGGTCAGTGGAAAACGAACCTGTTAGATAAATGCACGTTTTGTTCAGTCGGATAATATCCACATGTCTACCCTACTTTTATAATTTTCGAATCATAAATCTAATCGATAGAAGATAGATAGCGTCACTGCACCACTCTCACCGCCGTTAGAAAGTAGCAAGCAACTGAAGCAAGTGCAAGTATGGAGGGTGGAGATTTGGAGTATTTAATCAAAAATAATTGTACTAAACTTCCGCTGCAGCAGCAGCAACAACAAATACAATCTGATGACAGGCCAATGCCCAAACTGGAGCTGTGTACAGCGAGGAACAAAGGAGCGAACCGGACGTAAAACGTTAAAGGTCTCCTGATTTAGTTTGTGAATGAATGCTTATTAGAGTTTCGGCTGGAGAGTGCGTGCAGACCTGTCGGTCAGATAACAAGCGTGTGTAAGTCCTGCATCTGTATGATACAAATGTGTGTAAAATGATACTGGCGCTGTAGTCACTCATCTGGTTACGTTATTACATTGACCACCACACCCCCCCCCCCCCCCACCCCAAAAGAAAGGACGTATTATTGGCTTCCCCTAATTTTTTCCCCACGCCACGCTACTGAATGTTGTTACATCAAGGCCGAAAATTAGGATGAGCACCAACGGTCAAAAATGTTTTTCTACCAGCGCAGCGCCTCCCCAGATCTGGCGCCCTAGGCGAACATCTATAACGCCAGTGCTACGGGCCTGCCCTGGAGAAACCTCTAAGGGGTTCCCAACCTTTTTCACCCAGGGCCCCCCCAAATGACTCCTGTTGGAATTTGCGACCCCCCAAAACTTTGAAACTTTAATTATCGCTGTTGCCGATCTGCCCCCCTGCCCGATCTGTACTGTGCATGTGCGAGATGGTCTGCCATACTGGACAACTCCGTACGGCAACCCAACTAAGACACTTGACACAGTGGCGTTTGGCAAAGCACAAAAAGAAAATGGATTTAACTTCTGTTTGGCAGTTATCATACTGAATAAATATTTACTGTGAATGTATGCAAAAATGTATGGCATATAGCTGTCTAACATAACTTAAATCTATGTCTCACTTATTCTGACAATGTACTTAACCCCAAATAAAAGAACCCAATAAAAAGAGTTGTTAAATAATAGTGAAGTCACGTTGTCATAACAATAACTCATCTCTCCCGGTTTTTTTGTGTTCTTTTTCTGCTTTGCCAAACGCCACTGTGTGAAGTGTCCTATTACAGTTGCCGTATGTAGTTGTCCAGTATGGCGGACCATCTCGCACATGCGCAGTACAGATCGGGTAGGGGGGCAGATCGGGTAGTGACAGCCGTGCCTGGTAACAGCGGTTACACCCCCCACACACACAAACACACACACGGCAACAGCGGTAATTAAAGTTTAAAGTCTCAAAAATGCTACAACTACTGTCACAAACTGGATGAATGTGAAGTATTTCATTAAAGGAGGATGAAAGCGTAATTAAGGAGCACTATTGGAGTGACTTTGTTGGTTATTGGACTCAGGATTAATGAATTTGGATGCCCGCTGTATCAAGAAATTAAAGGACGGCGCAAGTGGAAACAATTCACAAAGGGGTTCAACTGTTAAAACACATGCTCATAGTAAACCGGATTTTGGCGATGTGTTTATGTGGATTAAAAAATCGTAAATAATCTACAAAATGGAGGAGACCGATCTGATTGGAGCAACTGTGACAAATAATCCAACTGAAACCGACACTTTACGCGCAGAAGAAACATTTATATTAAAGAAAAAATGATACATTTCTGTCTTTGTATGCTTTTATTAGCTACTAACTTGCAAATGTATGCATCATATTTATTTCAAATGTCGAAGACCAGGACACTTCAAAAGAATATACTATGTCTAATAAATAAATGGTAATATGGTTGCATAGGCCTGTATAAAACAAAAATGAAAAACTGGCATATTAAGCAGGTAAATCAAATGCTTGTCTGCCATGGAACAGGTAGCAAAGAGAAGACGAGGTTCAAGTAGGTTCATTAATGTGAACCTTGGGCTTGCACGCCCGCAGCCAGGGATGGAAAGTCCGGTGTAATGTGAGTGACAGCCAGTCTAAAGTCGTTGTGAACGTCCAGTGTGTTGCGTGCTTTTGTTTTGATGGCAACAAGTGCGCTGAAGGCTGTTTCTGATAGATATGTCGTACTGAATGGGAGTATAATCCTGGTCGTGGCATGCAGTGTGAACTTTGGAGCGAGGCTTGGTCCTTTGAGAATCCAAAACTTTTTAAATCCTTTTTCCTGGAAGTATTTCTTTGACAGCGAGTCAGCTTGGATGTCGGTGAGCTCATCTTTGCAATCCAGGTATTCCACATCCTCAACTTTGGCAATAAAGGGATCTAAAACCCACAATTCCTTGGAGAGATACTCGTCTATGTCAGCGAACCGTGATTGCATTTCCGTTTGCAGTGCGTTCATATGGCGGATGAACTCGCGACGTACAGGCACCGTTTCAGGATTGTTTCAGCAGTAGTGGAAACTGTTGCAGCTCCCCCATCTCCATTTTCCCGACCCTGTACTCCAGTTTGTGCACAAATGCATCATTGGAGAATGTTGGACTCCACGCCTTGCAGACGCTTGTTTGTTTCATTGTAGAGACTGAAGATGTCGGCCAGGTATGCTGTTTTAATCCAGAATGACTCAGTCACTTGCTCTGACAGTGCGCGGTTACGAGTTTGTAGAAACTCTTCAATTTTTTCCTTCAGTTCTACAAAGCGTGCCAGCACTCGGCCGCGTGAGAGCCAGTGCACCTCGGTGTGCAGGAGGAGGGTTTGGCGCGCTTCATCCTCGCACAAGTCTGCGAATAGACGCTTGTTGGTGGGGCGACCTTTGATGAAATTGACTATTTTAATAACAGTTGAGAGTGTTTCGCTGAGGTCTTCTGACAGTTTCAGGGCCTGGCGATGTATCACACAGTGAAATATTGTGCAGTGTGGGGCCTTTTCTTTCAAGCGACTGTTAGCCTAAATCCCTTGTTTTTCCCCATCATAGAGGCAGCTCCGTCTGTGCAACATGCAACTAAATTCTCATAGGAAAGCTTGTGGGATGAGAGGTAAGAATCCACTGCAGTAAAAATGTCCTCACCCCGGGTGGTATTGGTAAGGTTGACTGACATAAGAATGTCCTGCTTCAAATCTACCCCATCGATATATTGCACATAAACGATCAGCACAGCCTCGTCTGCTACAGTTGTGGTTTCATCAAGTTGTATGGCAAATGGCCCCTTTCCAAGCTTTTCGAGCAGCTGCAGCTCGCAGTTACTTGCCATCTTCTCAATTCTGTCTTTCACCGTATTGTTTGACAGTGGTACCGTTTTTAGCTTCTCCGCGACCTGCGGGCCGCACAGTTTCTCAGCCATCTTAATGCAAGCTAGCTTAATGAACTGCTCGCCAATGTTGTGCAGTTTCTTTGCCTTTGCTATTAAAAGTGCACATTCAAAAGAGGCCTCGCTGCCAGCCCTAACAAACGCTGTTCTAATATCCATTGGCTTGTTTGCCTTTGCAAGGTGTTGTTTCTTTATGAAAAAGTCCCGATCACGCCCGACTGTTTCTGGGTGCATGGTCTGTTGGTGTCTCTTCATTTTGCTGGGTTTCATGCTTTCGCTGGCTAGCTTCTCTCTGCATATCACACACTCTGGGCGGGTTTTGTCCGTTCCCTCCATGAAACTGAAGTTAAGATAGCTCTCTAGGTAGGTCCTCATTTTCTTTTTGATTGCAGATGAGCTGTCATCTCCTTTACATTTTTAGACAAAAATATTCACCTTATGAAGTCGGTCGCTAGCTAGCAAGCGCAGCAAACTGTTGGCGCCAATCGGAGGAGTATCAGATGAATTTTTTGAATTTGAATTTTAGTTAATCAATTAATTTCTATATTTTATTGTAATGTAGACAAGGCTTTTAGCGCCAATCATGTATTGCGTTACATTATGTAAAAAAACTAAATGTAAAAAAATAATTATATTTACATTTTTTTTATTCTAAATATGATATTAGGCCTCAAATCATCTGAGGTCTGGCGCCCCCCCTGCGATTTTGGGAACCACTGAGATACACACTGAGGCCCATTCCCAAACCGCCCCTACACCTTACCCCTACACCCTACCCCTCCGTTTGCGCGTGCACGCGGAGGGTCCGCCATATTAAGGTCTGTTCCAAAGCAACTAGTGTGGAGCGGTGTGGAGGGGGAGTGGGCTGTCAAGCCCTCAACAGCGAGTCTGCATTGGTGCTGACTTGAGACCGGTCTCTACCATAGGCGTCTCTACCTGACCCATCTCAACGCTGTGTGTGTCCGTCAGGAAACAAGCTGTTAACAAGTAGTTCCAGCAAACATCCACTGATAAACTGCGATGTTAACAACCTCATGATAACCTCACATGTTTTAACTTAGTATCGTACCTGTGTTTAGTCTAGAAAAAGGTAAATGTGTGCATTTTATTATAAAGTGGTGTATATTTACAGACTGTTGCAAAAACTAAGAAGCTTATAAACATCAGGTGTAAAACTAAAAGAGCTTTACAAAAAAGTAGCACAATTAAAGATGTTTGGAGTTTTATTCTAGTTATTAATTGACATTTTTTGTCAAAGAGATGCTGATTTGAAACCGTTATTACAGTTATACAGTTACGGCATTTCCTGTTTCTGCCGGAGAGAGGGGAGTTTGTCCCAAAGCTTGCTGCTGTATTTACTCCCTCCATCTGACAGGAGGGAGCCTCGTTGACTATGGGATTAGTTTTGTATCATAAAGATAAAGCAACACTTTCTCAGAATAAAGGAAAACTATAAGTTTAAAATAAAAAAAAATAAAAAAAATACATTTCAAAAATAAAACTATAAGTTGCAAACAAATCATTTGTGTAATCATGTAAACTATAAGTATTTTTTCTTTGTTTTAACATAGGTTTTTGTTTGCAGTTCTTCTTTCTCAATGATCAGACTTTTGCTCTCGCTGCAGCTTTCTCTTTTGCGCTCCCTCATTTTTTGTTTGAGATTTTGACACAAACGTCCTAGTTGGTTGGGACTTTCAGGGGTGTGTCCCCATTGGCTACTCTGTTTTTGAGTGACAGCCCACTACACCACAGATCATACAGTGCAACTCATGCAGCAAACTCCGGAGTCCACTCGGCCACGTTTGTGTTGGTGTCTCCTGGGGAGTTTTCATGAACATATCGGACTTCTCTTATGGATTGCTGTGCATTCGACTTGTGTTGTGTAGTTTATACTTTATTCCAACTTTAAATATGTTAATACCTGAAAACACTGCTGCTGTTAAATAATTCCCAATTTGGAATCGATAAAGTGTCTGTCTGTCTATTTATTTTATAGATACAAAAAACACATCTATGTATTTTCAAGCTAAAGGTGATACACAATATAAATGGTATACTATTATTTTTCAAATACATTTTTCAAAAGCATATATTGCTATGTTTAGGACAAACAATTAAAGACTGCTTTAATTTAACAAATTCTACAATATAAAAGGGGCAGATTTGCTTTATTAAACAGACCAGACCTAGGTTGCATACCAACACAATTAGGAACATGCTCACATCTCACTATGTTGGTCTGAAGAGCTGAAGCATTCATACACAATGGATAGAAAATGATATACATTTAGCATTACAAATTAAACATACTATTCCTAGCCTGAGGAAGATATGAATAATCAACAGATTTGAATGGAATCTCTAACATTTTCATGTAGAATAAAGACAAAAGAGTGATAATAAAAATTACATTTATTGAAATTTGAACCAGAAAAAGAAGTCTCAAAGAATGTTTTAAATAAAAGGACATACAACAAAAAGGTGGATAATAATAAAATATATTAAATGAAAAGACAGTTGGTCAAATGAAATGACACTGAGCCAGTGATAACAACAACGTGTGGATGAAGCTGGAGCAGTTATTTATTCATGCACCCCCCCCCCCCCCCCCCCTCCGTGCTGTCCCCTCAGAGGAAGTGAGGAAACGGGATAAGACCTGTGGACACCACGCTGTCTCAATGATCCACACTGTTAATATGAGAGGAAAATAAATGTTTTAGGAAATGAAAAATATGAAGTTAACAAATAAAACACAGCTCAGGGGCAGTCATGGAAGGTAGGTTTTCTTACAAAGTTAACTCAGCCTCCATTGATTTTCATATCAAATTAGCGTGTTAATAAAATAAGCTATCATGGCTTAAACTTGCATATCTAAACAGAATCATGAAAGCCTGTTGGTAGAGTCAGGCACACGAGTCAGTTTGAGTGTGTGCGCTCAACGCTCACTCACTGCTAGCTATGTAGCTAATTGTTAGGCTACTTAGCTTGCATTATTATGGATCTAAAGGTAGCAAAAGCTAACTTTCATAGCACAGCTTTAATTCTCAGTTAACACAATAAAGAAACAGACATAGTACAGCACAAACAACACACAATTTGATCAATACTTATTTTCACTTGTAGTATTATAATAATTGAAATGCTGGTTCTTCTGGGGGGTGTCTGTGGTACAGTGTGTAGGTGTACCACACACACCTGCACTGTACAATCGCTGGAGGACTGGGCTGTCACTCAAAAACTGAGTACCCAATGGGGACGCACCCCTGAAAGTCCCGCCCACCTGGGAGGTTTGTGTCAGAATCTCAAACAAAAAATGAGGGAGCGCAAAAGAGAAAGCTGTAGCGAGAGCAAAAGTCTGATCATTGAGAAAGAAGAAACAAGAACTGCAAACAAAAACCTATGTTAAAAGAAAGAAAAAATACTTATAGTTTACATGATTAGACAAATGATTTGTTTGCAACTTATAGTTTTATTTTTGAAATGTATTTTATTTTGCTTGACTCAGTTTTGTTTTCTTTCAAACTCATAGTTTTGCTTTATTCTGAGAAAGTGTTGCTTTATCTTTATGATACAAAACTAATCCCACAGTGGAGCTGCGAGTCTGGCTACAGACGGAGTTCACTCCGTCACGGAGGGGTAGGGTCGAGGGAGTGGTTTGGGATTGGGCCTGAGTGAAAAGGGCATTTCCTATGAAAGGAATTTATTTCGTTTGCTGTAATTTTATTGAAGAATATTTAATGTTTCACGCATAAAACAAGTACAAAAAAACCACTAAATTCGACAGCACGGATATACTTCATGAGAATGTACCTCATACAATACCGTATTATTTTGAAAATCCAAACCGGAAAAGGTTAGGATGACTTGGCACTCTTCACTTGTTCTGTGTCATCTCGTCATATATGATAATTAATTTAACAACGTTAACGCAGGGAAGGCTCATTTAACAAAAGGGGACATGTGCAGGTTTCCATGTGTTGCCGCTATTGATGCATTTTACAGCAGCGTTTCAATGTGATTTTTATTCATTCTAAATATCATCGCATCACTGAGTGTTCACGTTACCTTTCGGCCGCCCATAGTGTCAGTAAGGCTGAACTGTCCGGCTGGTTGTCCAACTTTGACTGCAGAACTGTCCAGCCTCCAGCATCATGGCCTCTGCCACCTCGACCCCTGCTGCTGCCACCCCCGCTGCAGCTGCCTCCCCCGCTGCAGCCGGTGCTGGGCGCACGCAGCGCGGCCTGCCCGCCTCCAGCCCCAGCCCGACCCGTCTGCTGCGCGGCCAGGAGAAGGAGGAGCTGCGACACCTCAACGACCGCCTCGCCAACTACATCCACCGGGTCCAAGAGCTAGAGAGTGAGAGGTCTTCAATACTGTTCCAGCTGGAGGAAAAGGATGAGTCGAAAAGCCGAGAGATGGGCATCGTGCGGCGGCTGTACGAGGAGGAGCTGGCCGATGTCCGGAAGTCCCTGGACGGCCTGGCCGGAGAGAGGGCCCGTCTGCAGATCGACTATGGAAATCTTTGCGAGGATTACAGAAAGATCCAAGCCAGGTAAAGCGTGAGACTGTAGGTGCACGCAGGTGCTGGAGCTGTATCCGCTCAGGATTCCACTCAGAAGTGATGTAATGCAGTCCTGATTGGAGTTGGAAGCAAGCAGCTGTAGAAAACAAATGAACATATTTCTACATGACTGTCCCTCTGTAGAATAAGGTTCGGAAGCAGTGGTGTAAGGTACTTTACTTGAGTATTTCATTATTTGCTACTTAATACTTCTACCCCCACCACAGTTCAGAGGTAAATGGTGTACTTCTACCCCACTACATGTATTTAATACCTTCAGTTACTTTACAGATGTGGATGAATGATGTGTAATATACAATCAAGTGTTAAATCAGAATTTAGTTCCACCTGGAGTAAATTCACAGGTACTATATTTTGATTATATCATTGATCCTTAATCTGAATATGGTTTGAAATGTATACTTTGCTATTAGAGCAGATGTACAATACTTTTAAGGCTATACAAACATTTGCAAGGTACGTTTTGTTGAACACATTTGTTTATATGGTCCAATACACACACAGAACTGAAGTTACCGAGCTGAAATTATGAAGCTTTAGACAGCGCGCTACTAGCATGGGGCCCCCTTAAGGGGGATTCCAGCCATGTCATTGCAGTGTCTTGTACATGGCAATAAATTAAAGGGGGTTTCATGTCTTCCTTGCTGTTGACCAATGTAATCAACCTTCTTTGTTCTCATGTTCTCCACCTTCAGGAACCAGAAGAAAGAGAGTGATCTGGCAAATGCGTTGGCCCAGTGGAGGAAAGTTGAAGCAACTTTAAGCTGCAAGGATGCAGAGTACAAGAATCTGCTGTCTGAGAAAAGGAGACTCCACGACGACGTTGCTGACCTGCGGGGCCAGCTGGAAAACGTAGGAACTGATGCTAACTGACGTACAGGGCTAACTGCAGGTGTAATGATGTCTAGGATAATAATAATAATAATAAAAAAAAAAGCTTTTACTCTTGGCCACTCCTCATAGTATAATCAAAATAATCTGCTTGTCTGTTTTCTGGAAAATGTTGTTGTCTGACCAGGTTACATTATGTTGATAGGTCAGCTAATTTTTCCAAAGGAGAAAAGGTATCCGAAATGATAAAATGCCACAAGGATGATACTAGATGTCTGAGCATAATTCAGGATGTGCTTATCCTAGCGTTCCATAATGATCGAAATCAGAAAATAAATAGCTAGCTGGGCTCTGTCTAAAAAAAACAACAACTTCAAAAACACAAGAAAAAAACAAACATAGTGGTATATCTCTGGAGCAGAGAGAGGAGCTGTGGATTATTGTTATTGATTGATGCATCCGTGTTTCTTAAGGTCATACACACTAAACTCACAACTTAAAATGAAAGTCAGTCGTTATCCCAGTCAAATCTGCAGAAAATAAACAAGTCAGACACTGAAACATGCACATAAATTGGATAAATAACATAAGCGTTTAGTTCATTTAATAAAAGAGCACATGTTCAATGTGAAAAGTGAGCATATATAGATTACTTCCAGTGTTTCCCCTAGGATGGAGTCATAGCAGCGGTGCTAAGGCATGTGGGCCAAGCACAATGTGAGCGCGGAGCGCGTGGAATTTTTTAGTGTGTGCGCGTGCGAAGTGCGCCCCGCCAATTTTTTTTCTATGTGTCAGCACAAGAAAGGCTCTTGAGGCCTAGTACCAGGGCCGGTTCTAGACAATTTGCTGCCCTAGGTGAGATTTTAGGCGACATTTTATATGTAAAGAATAAATGAAAAATATCTACAAAAGACAAATACACTGCAAAAACAGGAACTTATTGACATACGTAATAGACGTCAAAATGGCTTCAAATGTATTCAGTATTGTATGAACATGTTTGAATTGTGGGGTGGACATCACATCCTCTAGGGGGGTCCGGGGAAAAATATCTCAAGATTTAGCAAAAATACACCTTTATTGAACATACAGTAACAAAAATACTACAAATCCACATAACAAACAATAAAAAATGAAAAAGGGTCGCCACTTATTATTATTTTAAGAAAAAAAAAAAAGTTTAAAAAATCTTTTTTTTCTTTTTCTTGGTACCTGGCTGGCTCCCCCTAGCAGCGGCGCTCATATTTCAGCAGCGGCGCTGCGCCGCCACTGTTTGTATATAGGGGAAACACTGACTTCAGTTGCAATTTGGTGCTATATATATACAGTGGGGCTAAAAAGTATTTAGTCAGCCACCAATTGTGCAAGTTCTCCCACTTAAAAAGATGAGAAAGGCATGTAATTTCCATCCTAGGTACACTTCAACTATGAGAGACAGAATGGGGGGAAAGAATCCAGGAAATCACATTGTAGGATTTTTAATGAATGAATTGGTAAATTCCTCGGTAAAATAAGTATTTGGTCACCTACAAACAAACAAGATTGCCTCCTCTGTCCTCCACTCGTTAACTGTATTGATGGAACCTGTTTGAACTCGTTATCAGTATAAAAGACACCTGTCCACAACCTCAAACAATCACACTCCAAACTCCACTATGGCCAAGACCAAAGAGCTGTCAAAGGACACCAGAAACAAAATTGTAGACCTGCACCAGGCTGGGAAGACTGAATCTGCAATAGGTAAGCAGCTTGGTGTGAAGAAATCAACTGTGGGAGCAATTATTAGAAAATGGAAGACATACAAGACCACTGATAATCTCCCTCGATCTGGGGCTCCACGCAAGATCTCACCCCGTGGGGTCAAAATGATCACAAGAACGGTGAGCAAAAATCCCAGAACCACACGGGAGGACCTAGTCAATGACCTGCAGAGAGCTGGGACCAAATTAACTAAGGCTACCATCAGTAACACACTACGCTGCCAGGGACTCAAATCCTGCAGTGCCAGACGTGTCCCCCTGCTTAAGCCAGTACATGTCCAGGCCCGTCTGAAGTTTGCTAGAGAGCATTTAGATGATCCAGAAGAGGATTGGGAGAATGTCATATGGCCAGATGAAACCAAAATAGAACTTTTTGGTAAAAACTCAACTAGACGTGTATGGAGGAGAAAGAATGCTGAGTTGCATCCAAAGAACACCATACCTACTGTGAAACATGGGGGTGGAAACATCATGCTTTGGGGCTGTTTTTCTGCAAAGGAACCAGGACGACTGATCCGTGTAAAGGAAGAAATGAATGGGGCCATGTATCGTGAGATTTTGAGTAACAACCTCCTTCCATCAGCAAGGGCATTGAAAATGAAATGTGGCTGGGTCTTTCAGCATGACAATGATCCCAAACACACCGCCCGGGCAACGAAGGAGTGGCTTCGTAAGAAGCATTTCAAGGTCCTGGAGTGGCCTAGCCAGTCTCCAGATCTCAACCCCATAGAAAATCTTTGGAGGGAGTTGAAAGTCCGTGTTGCCCAGCGACAGCCCCAAAACATCACTGCTCTAGAGGAGATCTGCATGGAGGAATGGGCCAAAATACCAGCAACAGTGTGTGAAAACCTTGTGAAGACTTACAGAAAACGTTTGACCTCTGTCATTGCCAACAAAGAGTATATAACAAAGTATTGAGATGAACTTTTGTTATTGACCAAATACTTATTTTCCACCATAATTTGCAAATGAAGTCTATAAAAATCAGACAATGTGACTTTCTGGATTTTTTTTTTCTCATTTTGTCTCTCATGGTTGAGGTATACCTAGGATGAAAGTTACAGGCCTCTCTCAATCTTTTTAAGTGGGAGAACTTGCACAATTGGTGGCTGACTAAATACTTTTTGCCCCACTGTATATAAAAAAAACAACAAAGAAAACACCTTGAACTTCAGGGGGGGTGCAGGGCTCCGTTGGCGGGGTGCAGCGCGTTAAAGGACAAAGGTAGGAGAAACACTGTACCCATTTATCAGAATCTGTTGGATATATATTCCCTCACTAAAATCATCAAAATTATGATTGAACAATTGTCTTATTACGCTTTGTAACCTTGGGTGAGAATTGCGGCACAGACTGACATGTCATCAGATTTTCAAAAGAAAAGCTTAAGTTGCTTAACATAGTAAACTATGATCCCTCCATTATAAATATTGGAGGTGGTGGTTGTTCCCATAAAGATACTGTTGGTTGGTTTAGACTCATTGTCAGTTTTGTAAGTTCAGTCAGACAACTCCCGTGTTTCTTCATATGTTTATTAGAAGCAGCATATAGTTTGGCATCTAGGCTCGGGCCTCATCACTCCACAGATTTACACAGAAAATGGAGTGATGATAATATAACGGCTCAGGGGATAGTCATCTTGGGTGCTGGTGGGGCAGGCGAGCAGCAGCACTGCTGTTTCCTCTAAAACTTGAATGACCCATGCTTCTGACATGTCTGCATTCAAGCACTGTACTGCGGGAAACAAATGTGCATCACACCTTTTAAAAGCGTTGACTTTAACAGAGATCAGGCTAATATTTTCAAATGTTCTAACTGTGTTTGTTGGGGGTGGGGGCTTTCACCAGGTAGAGGGGGTTCTGTCAGAGACAAAGAACCAGCTGAGCTCTGAGATCCTGTGGAGAGTGGACCTAGAAAACCAGGTGCAGACACTCAAAGAACAGCTGGAGCTCCAGAGGAACATCACCGAGCTGGTAAGTAAAACACCTGTTGCTAAGCAGGCTAGCAATATTAAATTCCACCAATTCATGTCTTTCCTGATTTAATATCTTTATTTTTTGTATCAGCTCAGTTGTTAAGTTGATGTTTTGCAGGAGATCCTAGAGATCCGAAGCTGCCATGAGAGTCGTCTGGTGGAGGTGGAATCAGGCCGGCGGAGGGAGTTTGAGGGTAAACTGTCGGACAACATGCAGCAGCTCCGCCAGGACCATGAGACCCAGCTGCAGCAGTACAGAGAAGAGCTCCACCGGACCTTCACTTCCAAGGTTCAAAAAGAAGCTAGGATGATGTGTCTCCAGAGCTCCTTAATGACTTATATAGTATATATTCTGATATAGAATTCTGTCCTGTGCTACAGCTGCAGAATGCCCAGCAGGCTGCATTGGAGAAGAACAACACCGCGTCAGCCACTAAAGATGAGCTGGAAAGCTGCCGGCTCCGAGTGGAGACCCTCAGTGCCCAGCTGCAGCAGGTCCAGAGAGACGTGGGTCAGAACACACACCTCTGTTTACAGAACACACACAGAACACACACACATCTGTTTACAGAACACGCATATCTGTTTACAGAACACAAACAGAACACACACACATCTGTTTACAGAACACGCACATCTGTTTACAGAACACACACAGAACACACACACATCTGTTTACAGAACACGCACATCTGTTCACAGAACACACACAGAACACACACACATCTGTTTACAGAACACACACAGAACACACACACATCTGTTTACAGAACACGCATACATCTGTTTACAGAACACGCACATCTGTTTACAGAACACACACAGCACACACACACATCTGCTTACAGAACACGCACAGAACACACACACATCTGTTTACAGAACACACACAGAACACAAACACACATCTGTTTACAGAACACGCACATCTGTTTACAGAACACACACAGAACACACACACATCTGTTTACAGAACACACACAGAACACACACATCTGTTTACAGAACATGCACATCTGTTTACAGAACACACACAGAACACACACACATCTGTTTACAGAACACGCACAGAACACACACACATCTGTTTGCAGAACACACACAGAACACACACACACATCTGTTTACAGAACACACACATCTGTTTACATAACACGCACATCTGTTTACAGTACACACACAGAACACACACACATCTGTTTACAGAACAAGCACAGAACACACACACATCTGTTTACAGAACACGCACAGAACACACACATCTGTTTACAGAACACACATAGAACACACACACACACACACTTCTGTTTACAGAACACGCACATCTGTTTACAGAACACACGTCTGTTTACAGAACACACACAGAACACACACACATCTGTTTACAGAACACACATCTGTTTACAGAACACACATCTGTTTACAGAACACACGTCTGTTTACAGAACACACATCTGTTTACAGAACACACACATCTGTTTACAGCACACATGTCTGTTTACAGAACACACACGTCTGTTTACAGAACACACACATCTGTTTACAGAACACGCACATCTGTTTACAGAACACACGTCTGTTTACAGAACACGCACATCTGTTTACAGAATACACATCTGTTTACAGAACACACACATCTGTTTACAGCACACATGTCTGTTTACAGAACACACACGTCTGTTTACAGAACACACACATCTGTTTACAGAACGCGCACATCTGTTTACAGAACACACGTCTGTTTACAGAACACACGCAGAACACACACACATCTGTTTACAGAACACACACATCTGTTTACAGAACACACGTCTGTTTACAGAACATACACAGAACACACACACATCTGTTTACAGAACACAGGTGTGTTTACAGAACACACACATCTGTTTACAGAACACACACATCTGTTTACAGTAAACACACACACACACCTGTGTTTACAGAACACACACACACATCTGTTTCCAGAACGCCAGGCTCAGGTCTCACCTGTGCAGCCACTAAATAGACCCTCCAGAAAAACGCGATTCTGCTATCGCAGAATTGACCGCATAATCAGCAAAATGGCGCAGATCTTTAAAAGGCCGCATATTTATCAAAAGGCCGCATAATCCCCGCATTTTTCCACACAAAGTTGAGAAGAAAAAAAAGTTAACTCGTCTTGACGTGACGTCATCAGCTCGCGCATCACAGAAAGTGATCAACACTGTATAGAGTGAACGTGTGGAGCTCACACGATAGAGAAAACACCAAGATGTAAAAAATCTAATCCATCTCATTTACCGATGAACATTTCTACTAAAGACCGGGCAAAAAGTGGGGGGAAACTATTCTGCACCCCGTGCAACTGTGTGTTGGAGCATAAGAGAAAATCGACGGTGACGACCCACTTTGATTCATTCAAACATTCGAAAATGCTTTCTGCTGCTGCGGACAAGAAAGCCATTCAACTCACGTTCACCGAGGCATCAACCTCCAAAACCCTTTCGAGGGCTACAAGAAACGAAGTGAGTAGCCTACAAGATTGAAGCTGGTCAGATAACGAACGAGTAAATGAAAACAGAATGAGGCGGAGAAGTGTGTGTGTGTGTGTGGGGGGGGGGTGTGTGTGTGTGGGGTCTGTGTGTGTGTGTGTGTGTGTGTGTGTGTGTGTGTGTGTGTGTGTGTGTGTGTGTGTGTGTGTGTGTGTGTGTGTGTGTGTGTGTGTGTGTGTGTGTGTGTGTGTGTGTGTGTGTGTGTGTGTGTGTGTGTGTGTGTGTGTGTGTGTGTGTGTGTGTGTGATTAAAATAGCCCAATTGCTTTTACAATAAATAAACATTGAATGTGTTTAATTGAATAGTAAAGGGGTTTAACGTTAGTGGCAGGTTTTGTGTGAGAGAGAATAAATAAGACAGCCCAATATTAAAACATTTTTTTATTCTTTTCCCCCGCATATTTAGCATATTTCGCAACTTTCCGCATATTTCGCGACTTCCCACAATTTCACCGCATAAAATCACATAAAAACCCTGCATGTTAAATCGCATAATCAAGGAATTTAGCCCGCATAATCAAGGATTTTTGACCGCGTCTTTCTGGAGGGTCTAACTAAACCTCAGGTTTGAACTTGAGGTAAAAATGTATTGGAAGATGATCCAAGTAGGGCAGCTGAAGTATGGGGCGACGGCAGTGGTGTAAAACCTGTTTGACTATAACCCGAAAATTCTCTTTGATTTGCTTTGTTGATTCTCACTTACCAGCATTTGTCGTCTTATTCTTTTTCCTTTCTCAGAAAATGTTGCTGGAGGGCAGCTTTCATGATCTGGAGAGGACTCTGGACAAGGAGCGTGAGGTGTGGCAGCAGCGACTGGGTCAGAAGGAGCAGGAGCTGCTGAACATCAGGAGCCAGATGTTTACCCAGCTGGTAGACTACGAGAACCTGCTGGATGTGAAGCTTGCGCTGGACATGGAGATCAATGCCTACAGGAAAATGCTGGAAGCTGAGGAGCAGAGGTACGGATGTCATCTTTGTGCAATCTGCTGTCATACATCAGGAGCAGAGCCCGGCTGCTGCTCTGCTCCCAGTCCGGCTCAGGGGTCATGGCAGCGCCTGTTGATGTTGAAATAACTTAATGTTGCAGCTGCAAGGACTTTTTTCATTTATTAATGACGGCATATTTGTACTTTATGATATTAGGCTACATGGATTAAATGTGACTTGGTTTCTTTTAATCCAAATAAATCCGATTTTCTTCGCAGACTGCAGCTGACCCCCAGCCCCTCCCAGCATTCAGCCATCCCTCGGACACCCCTCCCTCTAAGCCGGCAGCTTAGAGGGAAGAAGCGGAAACACGAGGGAGCCTCGGGCAGCCATGCAACACAGCACGGCTCTGTGAGCGTGGCCGGAGTCGACATGGACGGGAAATATATCAGACTAAAGAACAACTCTGAGACGGTAAGGCTGTAATGCCACTGGACAGTGGGGAACTTTATTCCCACTTTTTAGCATGAATTCTTAGCTCAAATGTTCCACACACCCGTTGCTTCAAGACACAAATACCTATTTTCCATTGGCATCCCTGGTCGTGTTCTCAGGGTGTGTGGAGTTAAGCTGGCAGAGGTGTTCACAGACATCTTCAACAGGTCCCTGCTGCAGTCTGTAGTCCCCACATGCTTCAAACACTCCACCATCGTTCCTGTCATGAAGTACTTTGAGCGGTTACGGCCCGTCAACACGGCGGCGTGCGTTGAAGCTTCAACGCAGCTTCCTATTCACTTTGAATGGGGTGACGTCATGCTTTGCCGAACTGCATTGTGGTTCCGTTGCAGCGCTTTGCCTCCGTTGCTCGCTTCAAAAGTTGAGAAAAGTTAAACTTTTCAAGCTTTGACGGAAGCGTCAGCCAATCAAATCATATGCCAGTACAAGCTCGAGTCTAGCCAATCAGACCGCATGCTTGTATGTCCGGGGCGGGAGATTCATGTGATTGGTTGTTGGCTTCAGACATGCCCGCCGGCAAGCTTCAACGCACGCTGCCGTGTGGACGCTGCGTTAGTCAAAACATTCATCACCTCCTCCCTCCCTGGACCCCCTGCAGTTTGCCTACAGTGCTAACAGGTCCACAGACGACGCCATAGCCTTCATCATTAGGGCTGCACGATTTGGGGAAATAATCTAATTGCGATTTTTCTGACAGATATTCGACAGCGATATATCTGACAGCGATTCGATTTGCGATATTTGTTTTTAAGCGACCCAACGGAAGTTTATTGTAAAATGCGGCCATATCTCCGGCTAGGAAGGTCGTATCAACGTGCTCCGGTCTCTAGCATCCCCGCAGCCCGAGCTATGATTGAAAGAACTAAACTTACATGAAACTTCTGTTGGGTTGCTTTAAAGTCAAGCTTCAGTTTAAGATTCACCCTGTAATAGAAACATGTGATGGAGCATTACTAACCTGACTCAGATGGTTTGTTTCACCAAACCATCTCGGAAAGCTCCATTGGAAGCCATCTGGAAAGGGCAGGCACTTGGCAGGTGATTGGATCAATCTGTCACCTTCTATCATGGGCCACTTCTGATTGGTTAACAATGGCTGGTACATGTAGAGCACAGCACTTCTGATTGGTGTGGATGACTGACACACAAGAAAAGAAAAAAAAGGTCGCAGGCTTTGCGATTTGATAATGGCATCATTTAAAATCGTGATTTCGATTTAAAATCGATTAATCGTTCAGCCCTTCTTACCATCCACACTGCCCTCTCCCACCTGGACCAGAGGAACACATACAGTGGTGCAAAAAAAGTATTTAGTCAGCCACCAATTGTGCAAGTTCTCCCGCTTAAAAAGATGAGAGAGGCCTGTAATTGTTATCCTAGGTATACCTCAACTATGAGAGACAAAATGAGAAGAAACAAATCCAGAAAATCACATCGTCTGATTTTTAAAGAATTTATTTGCAAATTATGGTGTAAAATAAGTATTTGGTCACCTACAAAAAAACAACATTTCTGGCTTTCACAGACCTGTAACTTCTTCTTTAAGAGCCTCCTCTGTCCTCCACTTGTTAACTGTATTAATGGCACCTGTTTGAACTCGTTATCAGTATAAAAGACACCTGTCCACAACCTCAAACAGTCACACTCCAAACTCCACTATGGCCAAGACCAAATAGCTGTCAAATGACACCAGAAACAAAATTGTAGACCTGCACCAGGCTGGGAAGACTGAATCTGCAATAGCTAAGCAGCTTGATGTGAAGAAATCAACTGTGGGAGCAATTATTAGAAAATGGAAGACATACGAGACCACTGATAATCTCCCTCGATCTGGGGCTCCACGCAAGATCTCACCCCATGGGGTCAAAATGATCACAAGAAAAGTGAGCAAAAATCCCAGAACCACACGGGGGGACCTAGTCAATGACCTGCAGAGAGCTGGGACCAAAGTAACAAAGGCTACCATCAGTAACACACTACGCCGCCAGGGACTCAAATCCTGCAGTGCCAGACGTGTCCCCCTGCTTAAGCCAGTACATGTCCAGGCCCGTCTGAAGTTTGCTAGAGAGCATTTAGATGATCCAGAAGAGGATTGGGAGAAATTCATATGGTCAGATGAAACAAAAATATAACTTTTTGGTAAAAACTCAACTAGACGTGTTTGGATCAGAAAGAACACCGTACCTACTGTGAAACATGGGGGTGGAAACATCATGCTTTGGGGCTGTTTTTCTGCAAAGGGACCATGACGACTGATCCGTGTAAAGGAAAGAATGAATGGGGCCATGTATCGTGAGATTTTGAGTGACAACCTCCTTCCATCAGCAAGGGCATTGAAGATGAAACGTGGCTGGGTCTTTCAGCATGACAATGATCCCAAACACACCACCCGGGCAACGAAGGAGTGGCTTCGTAAGAAGCATTTCAAGGTCCTGGAGTGGCCTAGCCAGTCTCCAGATCTCAACCCCATAGAAAATCTTTGGAGGGAGTTGAAAGTCCGTGTTGCCCAGCGACAGCCCCAAAACATCACTGCTCTAGAGGAGATCTGCATGGAGGAATGGGCCAAAATACCAGCAACAGTGTGTGAAAACCTTGTGAAAACTTACAGAAAACGTTTGACCTCTGTCATTGCCAATAAAGGGTATACAGTATAACAAAGTATTGAGATGAACTTTTGTTATTGACCAAATACTTATTTTCCACCATAATTTGCAAATAAATTCTTTAAAAATCAGACAATGTGATTTTCTGGATTTCTTTCTTCTCATTTTGTCTCTCATAGTTGAGGTATACCTAGGATGAACATTACAGGCTTCTCTCATCTTTTTAAGTGGGAGAACTTGCACAATTGGTGGCTGACTAAATACTTTTTTCCCCACTGTATGTGAGAATAAACTTACAAAATAAAAAAAAAATAAAAATATATATATATATATATATATATATATATTTCGAAAACGGAATGGGGTGGTTGTCTTTCAGGTGCAGTTTTACCTTTTTAAAACAAATGCGACATACCGGCTCAGTCTGCAGGCTCGCCTCGTTGATTTGGCTTAAATCCAAAATATTCCCACACCGGAGATGTGGAATTAGGTTTTGCAAACAATTCCATTTAGCTTCAAATTCCCCTCGAGTAAGTCACACGTTGTCTCCTGCTTGTCTCTATATTATTCATTTGGCTGCTACACTGTTGCACGCGGAGTGTCCTGACTTGGCTGTGTGTGAGCCCCGCCCCTCACGGCGTGCCTGGCCGGCAGCCACAGAACGCCTGGCCGGTAGAGTGGCTGGCAGCAACAGCGCGCCTGGCTGGCAATTTATCGAGGTCAGAAAAGTTATCGAGTTCATTTTTATATATCATACGATAAGTCAATTAATTGCTTATCGCGACAGGCCTACCATTGCGCCCTCCAAGGTGGTCATCAAGCTCAGAGACCTCGGGCTCAACAGCGCCCTCTGTGATTGGATCCTGAACTTCCTGACAGGCAGACCCCAGGCAGTGCAGGTGGGAAACATCACATCCTCCACCCTGATCCTCAACACCGGAGCCCCCCAAGGCTGCGTGCTCAGCCCTCTCCTCTACTCCCTGTTCACTCACGACTGCGTGGCCACACACAGCTCCAACACCATCGTGAAGTTTGCTGATGTTTGCTGTTTGCTGATGTTTGCTGTTTTCTGACCGTCATCGTATGTGTATATATATATATAAATAAATATGAGCACACATTGTCTCACAAGCAAAAAAAACCTCCTTAAAACAACAGTCAAGTGTACAGTCCACTGTCCATACAAAGACCCAGATGCCTCAACAGGCCATATCCAAATCTGTATTTCAAAGATTTAGAGCAAGGCACACCAACATGTTTGCATTGTTGGGCAAATGCATCGATTGCAAACTGTCGGGAAGGTGGAGGCTCTCCATCTCCGGCTGCCGTGTTTGCTCCCATCTGGGAAAACGGAATGGGGTGGTTTTGTTTCAGGTGCAGTTTTAGGTTGGTCGTATTGGCAGCTTTTGTTGCTACCTTTTTTAAATAAATGCGACATACCGGCTCATTCAAGTCCGTAGGTTCGCCTCGTTGATTTGGCTTGAATCCAAAATATTCCCACACCGGAGATGTGGAATTATTGGTTGCAAAACCTTGCAACCGACCCATCACCCCAGCCACAAACTGTTCTGTCTGCTGCCGTCTGGTATGTGGTACCGCAGCATCAAGACTAAAACTACCAGACTCAGGGACAGTTTCATCCCACAGGCCATAAGAATCTTTAACACCTGAACTTTTGAAAGAACATGCATAACATTCATCTGTTTGCAACTCACATATGTGACCTGCTCTATCGAAATCAGTCGCATTGACCCGAAGACACATTTTGAGTTGTATACACTGTTGGGAAGAGGATATTCCTAGCTTTCTAATGATATCAGGATTGTTTTTGTACTCCAAATATTAAGCAAAATATGTCACATTATATAATGACTGCCACCGAGTCATCATTTTGAGAAAAAGGCCTTCAAAGTTTTCTCTTCTCTGGAATCCATCGATCTGATTGATTATTAGCAAATGATCAGAATACTAAGGAGGGAAGATATTTTCGTTTGGATTACTGGTATGGGGGAAGCTTGCGAGTGTGTGTGTATACGTGTGTGTGTTGGTGTAATTTTGCATTTGTGTGTATTGTGTTTGTTTCCCGGGGAAAACACTCACGAGAAACACCGGCTGCTGTTATGCCTGCTGTGACGTTAAGTTACTCCGTTCGCCGCTTCTAATTATGCCGTTACAAGCTTCAAAGCTGTATTTATCATCTGAAATTTGCCGAAACAAGTTTAATATTCTGAAAGCCAAGACTTTGTTTAATTGAAATCAGATGAAAACAAACTGTAACGGACCCTGCCATGTTATCTATGATTACTATACGCTTACATTCATAATTTCAGCCGGAGGGAGGGGGGGGGCGGCGCTGCAGAAGAGCAGATTGCGATCGAGAGGTGCCTTTCATCTTCCCTTTACAAGCTTCAAAAATGTATTGATCGTGTGATTTTGGAAATAAAAGTTTAATATTCTGAAAGCCAAGACTTTGTTTGTTTAAAATCAAACAAAACACCCGAACCCCGAATTTTTTTTTTTACGCAAATCCACGTTTATTTTGAAATGAGCCGTTGCGACTTCCGACTGATTTCGTTAGAGCGGGTCACATATATTATATCAATATTCCAATTACTGTATATAGACTATTCTGCACAGTTTCTATCATATTCTGTTTCTATTTTTTATTTTATTTACTTGTACTATTTTATCTGTTTATTGTGTTGCACTGTTGGAGGAGCCTTTGACCTAAGATTTTGATTGTCATAACTACACTGTAGCTATGCACACAAGAACATAAAAGCCTTGAAACTTTAGATATAACGTATTTTTAACTACAGTAAAATGTGCTCTCATGTTTAAACACAGAAATGTAAACAAAACTAAATCATTATTGAACATTGAAAAAACGGACTCCTTTTTATTTTCATTCAATATTTCACACTGGCCTCTCTGAAGAACCAGCACCTTACGGTGGTTGAGAGGTTTGTGTGCCCTGATGATGGAGACACTTGGAGGGGCGTGATTGGGAGGAACGCCCCCCCTGATCTGAACTGGAGTGGTGGTTTGTCACTGGACTTCTGTGCTAGTCATGGATTGGCCATAACAAACACCATGTTCGAACATAAGGATGCTCATAAGTACACGTGGTACAAGAGCACCCTAGTCAGAAGGTCCATGATTGATTTCGTTATCATATCATCAGACTTGAGGCCGTATGTTTTGGACACTCGGGTAAAGAGTGGGCAGAGCGGTCAACTGATCAGCATCTGGTGGTTGGGTCGAGTGGCGGGGGAAGCCTCTGGACAGACCTGGTAAGCCCAAACGTGTAGTGCGGGAGAACTGGGAATGTCTGGAGGAGACCCAAGTGGCCCAGGCAAAGCAGCGGGTGTGGGAGAAGTTCGGAGAAGACATGGAAAAGAACTTTCGGGCGGCACCAAAGTTGTTCTGGAAAACTGTCCGACACCTCAGGAGGGTGAAGCAGGGAACCATCCAAGCTGTGTACAGTAAGGATGGGATGCTGTTGACCTCAACTGATGGAGTGTTACGGCCCCTACACACGGCGGCGTGCGTTGCCGCTTGGCGGTGGGCGTGTCTTGAGCTTGGGGAATTTACGCGAGCAACGCGACCAACAACCAATCACATGTATCTCTCCTGTCAATTGCATAAAAGGTTTTTCATCTCACACTTTATATGATGAACATTTATGACATTAATGTATATGGTGCTATTTTACGCAACATTCCATGCTGGCTAAATAATGTCTATGCCTGCTAGCTGTCAAACGAAGTACACTGGATATGAACTCCCCAAACAGGCGAAAACCTACCAGTTTCACCCACTTTCTCTGCCACCTCCCTCCATGCCTGGCTCCTCCGGTTTGTATCCCGGTAGGTGAACAGGGACTGATCATAAAGCACTGGGTGATTCCCTACCGCTACGATTATTTTCTCCTCCATTTTTTGGCATATGAGGAAATGAACTGCGGTATGGCTCTCCCAGCATACACGCGGTTTGATTGGCTAGCGCTTGTACTGGCAGATTTGCATAAACAGGATTTGATTGGCTGACGCCTCCGTCGAGGCGTCAAAAGTAGAACATTGCTCTACTTTTGCAGCGAGCACCGCGAGAAAAGCTACGCTTTGCTCCCACAATGCATTTCGGCGAATCGTGACGTCACCCCATTCAAAGTAAATGGGCAGAAGCGTTGAAGCGGCAACGCACGCCGCCGTGTGTAGGGGCCGTTAGGGCGTTGGAAGGAACACTTTGAGGAACTCCGTTCCTAAACCCGACAACTCCGCCCTCTATGGTACAGGCAGAGCTGGAGTATGCCAGACAGGGGATCAACACCAATCTCACGGGGGGAGGTCACTGAGGTGGTCAAACAACTCCACAGTGGCAAAGCCCTGCGGGTGGATGAGATTCGCCCAGAAATGCTGAAGGCTCTGGGTGTTGAGGGACTGTCATGGTTGACACGTCTCATCAACGTCTCATCAACGTCTCTGACCATGTCGACGGCGGCAGGTAAAATAAGGTCCTCTGCAATGGTGTGGGGCTTTTTGCTCTTTCCAATACGCTGAGCTACGAGGTAAGATGCACGGAGGGCCCGTTATCATGACATTGGGCATTGTCACGTGACAACGCCCAAGACGCTTTCTACCCAGGACGCAGCAAACGGTGACTGCGCGCGCAGCATTATAAATCCCGGCCTTCAAAAAAAGTTTGACTTTTTTCCAAAATATATATATTTTTTTCCCAAATATTTTTTTCACTCACACCTTCTTTCGCGACCCACCAGTTGAGAACCACTGCTCTAAGGTACTCGAAAGGAGGTTCAGGACGATTGTCAGACCTCAGATTGAGGAGGAACAATGCGGATTCCGTCCTGGTCGTGGAACGACGGATCAGCTTTTTACTCTCGCAAGGATCCTGGAGGGGGCCTGGGAGTACGCTTATCCGGTCTACATGTGTTTAGTAGATTTGGAGAAGGCGTATGCCCTGGTTCCCAGGGAGTTAATGTGGGAGGTGCTGCAGGAGTATGGGGTGAGGGGGTCTCTACTCAGGGCCATCCAATCTCTGTACTCCCAAAACAAGAGCTGTGTCCGGGTCCTCGGCTGTAAATCGGACCCATTTCCGGTGAGGGTTGGCCTCCACCAGGGCTGCGCTTTGTCACCGATCCTGTTTGTAATATACATGGATAAGATCTCGAGGCGTAGTCGTGGAGGAGGGGGTCTGAAGTTTGGTGGACTAAGGATTGCACCACTGCTTTTTGCAGATGATGTGGTTATAATTAGGAGTCGACCGATAATCGGCCAGGTATCAGGGCCGAGTTGAGCCTTGCCGTTTTTCAGGTTGATATGTGAAGCTCATTAGCTAGCCAACATGTATCTACCAAATGTTTAGCAAAATATTAGAAGTGAAGCTACTAGACTAACGTTAGGTCTACTGTAATAGCCTCACTTTTAATAGTTTGCAAAACATTAGCTAGCACTAGTGTTTTGCAGTTGCTAGCAGCTTATCGGGATTTTATTTTAGATAGACAGGCATTGTTTTTGATATAATAAATTAAGCATTATTGTTAGTTAAGCATGTCAGCCTGCAGCCCCACTTCTTGTCTCTCTCTAACTCATTGGAGATGGCTGCACTAAAGAAAAGGACACAGAGAAGAAACCAGTTGTAAGATGTTTAAAATGTAATTAAACATAATATATGCTTGAATGCATTTCAAAGAAGTTGTGTTGAGTTGTGTTGGAGTTTGTGTTATTCTACATTTTGACACCAAGATTTTCAGATTTTACTGCAAATGTATATCGGTTCCAAATATCGGTTATCGGTCTCCTTGATTACTAATAATCGGTATCGGTATTGGCCTTGAAAAAACCATATCGGTCGATCCCTAGTTCTAATAGAATAGAATAGAATATCTTTATTGTCATCACACATCAGTGCAACGAAATTCAGTTGGCATCTCTCACTGCAGTACATAAACAACAACACATCCATAAAAGCAGAGATAGTTGCAATAATCAGGGTCATCACTTAAATGCACTTTATCAGAATGTTACAAATACATTTTTAAAGATTATTTAATAAAGAAAAGCTACAATGTCTAAATATAAATAGTTACTAAAAAATATCAGTTTGATACTTAATAAATATACAAATAAATAGATAACATATGGCATTTTTGGCTACAGTCTTTGATGGAAGGTAGTGTGTTTGTGTGTGTGCATGTTCAAAGTTCAAAGTTATAGTGAGTTTTGTGGTTGGGCAGGGATGGGAGTGATGGAGGCCACAGCTCTGGGAAAGAAGCTGTTCTTCAGTCTGTTGGTGTGTGACTTTATTGACCTGAACCGTCTGCCGGACGGCAGCGGTTCGAACAGTGACTTCATCGGTCTGCGACCTTCAGCACTCACTGGATCGGTTCGCAACAGAGTGTGAAGCGGCTGGGATGAGGATCAGAACCTCCAAATGTGAGGCCATTGTTCTCAGCAGGAAACCGATGGACTGTCCACTCCAAGTAGGGAATGAGGCCTTTCCCCAAGTGAAGGAGTTCAAGTATCTCGGGGTCTTGTTCTCGAGTGGGGGAAAAATGGAGCGTGAGATGGGCTTGAGGATCGGAGCAGCGGGAGCGGTACTGCAGTCGCTTTACCGCACCGTTGTGACGAAAAGGGAGCTGAGCCAGAAGGCAAAGCTCTCTGTCTTCCTGGCCATTTTCGTTCCTACCCTCACCTATGGTCATGAAGGATGGGTCATGACCGAAAGAACGAGATCGCGGATACAAGCGGCCGAGATGGGTTTTCTCCGCAGGGTGGCTGGTGTCTCCCTTAGGGATAAGGTGAGAAGTTCAGTCATCCGGGAGGGACTCGGAGTTGAACCGCCCCTCCTTCGCGTCGAAAGGAGCCAGTTCAGGTGGTTCGGGCACATAGTAAGGATGCCACCTGGGCGCCTCCCTAGGGAGGTGTTCCAGGCACGTCCAGCTGGGAGGAGACTGAGGGGTAGACCTAGGGCCAGGTGGAGGGATTATATCTCTTCGTTGGCCCGGGAGCGCCTTGGAATCCGCCAGTCAAAGCTGGTTGATGTGGCCAGGGAAAAGAAAGTTTGGGGCTCTCTGCTGGAACTGTTACCTCCGCGACCCGACCCCGGTAAGCGGGAGAAGATGGATGGATGGTTTCACACTGGGAAATCACCCTTCACATCTAAAGGGCCTTGACAGTTAGACATTAAAGGTCACATGTCATGCTTTTCCAGTTATTACCCGTCCCCTTATGTGTTATGAAGGTTTTTCTGCATGTAAACGGTGTGCAGAGTCAAAACCCTCAAAGTACACTCTGTAGCGAGTAAAACTCTAAAACAGAAAATACCTCCCCAAAACGCCTCGTTGGTGAATCGTCATCATGACGTCATCATCCATTTGATTCTTCCGGGTACGTGCTTACGAAAGCACGTACCCGGAACTAAATGGGCCAATCCGCGGAGCCGTTACGTTAAGCCCCCGCTGATTGGTCCAAATTGACCAATCCACACACACACACACTCAGTGCAGGCAGCCCTGCTGATTTCTGCTCCCTGCTGCAGGCTGATAACAGACAGTTGGGATCGCGCAAAATTCTCTCTGCAGACCCATTCTCACAGCGTTTATCAACCTATAAACCTTTTTCTTACTCAATATCAAGCCACACTTATTGTTTTTATTTCGGCTGTGACTTTGTGTGTGTTCAGGTTGAGTTTGGCTGTGTTTGGCTGTGTATCGCTAAACAAGGAAATCACGGAGGGGGGGGGGGAGCTGCAGCGAGCCGTTTAGTGGAGAAAGTGAATACTGCTGAATACACATACTTTACAGTGATGCTGTATGCGAAACCAATGTGAGTTTGGAAAATTGCAAAGTATTTTTCTATTTTAGTATACCTCAACAATGGAATTATGATCAGTGGATATGGCCATGACATGTGACCTTTAAGCAACAAGTTGCCCATAGCTGATTGACAGAGCATGAAAGGGTCAAAGGAAAGGTTGTGTCCCAGATGTGATATTCCTTTACCCTTCTGATGGCCCTCTCCGCCAAGATCCTTGGTCGGCAATGCTCTGTTTTTTAAAAATTTTATTTGTATTTAACCTTTATTTAACCAGATAAAAAGCATTGAGATAAAATCTCATTTACAATGCTGACCTGGCCAAGAAGGCAGCAACGTTACACATAACACATAACACAAACATATAAAATACAGAGAACATAATTAAGAAAACAAAAGACGAAAAAAGCAGTCACTACATTTACTGCAAGAGCAGCTGGTGGTAAGGACTTCTGACAACTTCAATTTAAAACATGCTATAGAGACAAGTGCCGTCAGTTTGAGGCGTGATTGAAGGTCATTCCAAGACCAAGGACCATAATAAAAGAGACTCCTTTTTCCAGCCTCAGTCCGCACAGCAGGAACCTGGAACCGTATCCAGGCACTGGATCTGAGGTTGTAAAAGTCACAAACTGGAGCAAATCTGGCACATATGTAGAGTGGAAGCTTTCCTAAAATTGCTTTATACATTAATAAAAACCAATGCTGCATCCTATGCATAGTGAGTGAGGACCATCCAGTTAGGCTATACAGTGTGCAATGATGAGTCCTATAGGGTGCATTTGATATATAACGCAGTGCAGCATGGTAAAGTGGGTCAAGTTTGGCCAAGACAGTAGGACAGACAAATCTATAAATGGTATCACCATAGTCCAGCTGGGACAGGAATAAGCCAGAGACCAACCTTTTACGGGAAGAAGTTGAAAAACAACATTTAATTCTGTAAAGGAAGCCAAGAGTGAATTTCAATTTCTTTGTTAGAACTTCGATATGGTGTTTGAAGTTCAGATTACTGTCCAACCAAAAGCCAAGATATTTGTAGGTATCAACAAACTCAACATCAAGGGTGTCAATGGAGAGGCAAGAGGACGCTGACTTGGGAGCAAAAAGCATTGCTTTGGTTTTCTTACTGTTCAAAAGCAGTTTGGAATCAAGAAGTGCATGCTGTTGCGTGATACAATCTGATTTTAAATTGGAAACGGCCATATCCAGAGAAGGAGCACATGAATATACAATAGTGTCATCAGCATACATATGATAGGTAGAAAATGGCATCTGATTACAAATATTGTTTACATATAATAAAAAGAGCAAAGGCCCCAAAATAGAGCCCTGTGGAACTCCCTTCTCAAAGGTGACAGGGTCAGAAACAGTGCTACCCAACCTGACGCATTGAGTACGGTCGGTTAGATAACTCTGAAACATAACATTAGACATAATGTGGTGATCTACAGTATCAAATGCTTTGGCTAGGTCAATAAACAATGCAACACAAACAGATTTGTTATCCAAAGCAGCCTTGATATCGTCTAAGACTTTCAGACTGGCAGTCACAGTACTGTGCTTTGATCGGAATCCAGATTGCATAGGGTTAAGGATGTTGTGTGAATTTAAAAAAAGCTTTAGCTGAGTAGAAACTAGGGACTCAAGAATCTTTGATAACACAGAAAGATTTGAGATAGGACGATAATTATTTAACTCAGTGGGATCACCAGTTTTCAAGAGGGGCGATACCAGAGCTTGCTTCCACAGAGCTGGCAGTGTGTGAGTGGACAGGGAGAGATTAAAAATATCAGTTACTGGTTGTGCTATAATCTGAGCTGCAATTTTTAAAAAGAACGGGTCGAGGCCGTCAGGCCCGGCAGACATTTTAGGATCAATTGAGTGCAAACACTAAGACTTCAGAGACCGAGAAAGAAGCTAAATCAAAAACAGGGGAGCTCATCTCTTGACTAGGGCTGTGAGTACGACCATTTAGAGTCATGACTTTGCTCATCAAAAATGTGACCAGCCTTTTTGAAGTGAGCATTGAAAGCATTAGACATACCATCTGAATCTGAAATAAAAGAATCACTGACCTTCAGTTTTTGTGGGAAACTACAAACCTTCTTGTTCTGAAGTTATTTAATTGTTTTCCAGAACTTAGAATGGTCATTAAAACAATCAGTGGTTAAGCTCAGATAGTAATCAGCTTTAGCTTTTTTAATAAGGGCTGAACATTTATTTCTGAGGACACGAAAAAGAAGCCAGTCATCACTAGTGTTAGACTTTCTAGCTAAAGACCATTGCTCATTTCGATCATGAATTAGATCAGATAGTTCTCTAGTAAACCATGGAGTGTTCCTATTCTTGACTCTGAATTTTCTAAGGGGGGCATGTCTATTAATAATCAGTGTCCTCTCTGCTGAACCTTTTGCCTCTTTTGAATGAGGGGATTACGAGGGTTGTCCCAACTTCAGACAGCATCTGGTCAATGACAAAGCCTTTTTTAGCCATGCACGCATCTCCAGGCTCAAGTAGGCGGAGGATCCCTGACTGCCGTTTAATTTATCTGTCTGATATTGAACTAGTGAACAGGTTTGAAATAAAGGTAATTACACCACACGGGGCAATGCTAATCAGACCTTTTGGAGGTGTTGGTGTTCTTGTGGGTGGAGAATGTTTCAGACTAGAGGGTGAGTGATGATGATGCCTCAAATCTGATCTCTGTGCAGTCTAGAATCACTCGCACATTTGGACAGTAACTAATACATTTTTGTGGCATTGTTGCTTGCACCCGTTCCCTTGTCATCCAAATTGCCACTGACCCCAAAACAATGTATAGATAATTGGTCCATGTAATTATCACTCTGCTCACTGTAGTGGTACTGATGCCAAATATGTCAGCAATCACTTTCTCTTTCATGCCAACGGCAACTTGACAGCAGTAGAGAAAGAGTTCATCCGCAAGTGCTAGCCTCCTGTTAGGGCTCGGTTTCTCTAGTGCCATGGCATCACTTGTCCTTTGGGCTCTGCTCCAATACACTAATCTGAAAGCTGAGGGGGCGACGGATTCCCAAAACTACCAAAACACTTTCTCTGACGGAAATCGGGTGTAGAATCGGAATTCCTCGTCAGTCGCACAATACCTGTTGATGTTCAGTGTACAATAAATGTCCCTCAGTTGACTTTCTAAACTCCTGATCTTAGCTTCCAGTTGCCTGTTGGTTTCAGTAGCAGCAGCATCCACTACACCAGAGGAGTTGCGGGCGTAGTAGTTGTGGTCTGAGGCGGGTTCTCGGTCGTCTTCAGCGGTGGGCTGTTCGTGCAAGCCTGAAGCTCCTCCTCCGATTCTCCCCCCAGCTATTCCAGGGAAACCGGCTTGGAGTTTTTAGCCTCTTCCGCCCACTTTCCCAGACCGGTACACTACAATAACAACGACGAGAGGAGGCGGCCATAGTTTGTCACGTAACTATGGTAACTAACTAACTACCGGAGGTATGTGTACACTGCTCTGCGATTTTTAACGTTCCGGAAGCAGGAAGTGTGACGTAGGACTATTCCTAATGTCATTATGACACACAGCCCCCCCCCTTCTCAGTCTGCTTTGCTTCACTCTCTCTCATGATGTGTTCAGATGGCTTTTTGAGTGGACTCAAAGTGGGACCCCCTGCAGAACATCAATATTATGCAACAAAATGACATGTATATATTAAACTGCTTGTTTGTCTCATCTTATCGTCTCCAGGAGCAACCGCTGGGGGGTTGGGTGGTGCGGAGGTTATACCCCCACTCTGGAGACCTCTCGTTCCACATACCCCCCTCCAGCAGCCTTTCTGCTGGCCAGACGCTCACAGTGAGTGCTCACTGTTACTATGTCCACAGCTTTCCTGCAGACAAAGCAAACTGTAAAGTGTGTGTGTGTGTGTGTGTGTGTGTGTGTGTGTGTGTGTGTGTGTGTGTGTGTGTGTGTGTGTGTGTGTGTGTGTGTGTGTGTGTGTGTGTGTGTGTGTGTGTGTGTGTGTGTGTGTGTGTGTGTGTGTGTGTGTGTGTGTGTGTGTGTGTGTGTGTGTGTGTGTGTGTGTGTGTGTGTGTGTGTGTGTGTGTGTGTGTGTCAGATCTGGGCAGCAGGGGCTGAGGCGGAAGCTGATCCTGGGGACCTTGTTCTGCAGGGCCAGAATAGCTGGGTCCCTGTCACTGATGTCAGGGTGATTCTCCTCAACCAGGACCACGAGGTAGGTTGAGCAGTGTTTACATTCCGGGAGTTTCCTTTAATCACTGCAGTCAAAAGTCAGTTCTCACACATACTCATGGCAGTGTACTATACTGTGCTCATAAGGAGCCAAAAATGTTGACACACACACTCACAAAAACTGCAGTATGGACAGTTTGACATGTTGACCCCAGGGGCTGGGGTTTAAACCACCGCCTTACCGATGGGTGACAACTCCTCCTGAGCCACAGTGGCCTCAGAGAATCTGGGTCATACCCTCATCAGTGTTCTAGATCCATCAATCCATCCATTTGTAAGAATTATAAGATATACTTTTAGTGATCCCAGTTTGGGAAATTATTTACCAGGAGCTGCTGCCACCTAGCACGCCACCATCTTGGAGGGGTGTTTTTTTAGAGTACTACCTAAAATAATTTTGTCTCAGCTATTAGTGTAGGATGAAACTCATTCTCGGAGTCATGTGATCCCTTTTCCAGGAAATGGCAGAGCGCAGGGTGTGTATGCAGCATAGAGGGGATGAGGAAACTGAACTGTTTGATGAAGAGTATGTTGCAGGCAGTGACATCAAGCACTTTCGGAGACAGGTAAACATGGTCTGGGGGAAGCTTGCGAGTGTGTGTGTGTTTATACGTGTGTGTGTTTGTGTATGTTTGCGTTTGTGTGTATTGTGTTTGTTTCCCGGGGAAAACACTCACGAGAAACACCGGCTGTTCTTATGCCTGCTGTGAAGTTAAGTTACTCCGTTCTCCGCTTGTAATTATGCCGTTACAAGCTTCAAAGTTGTATTTATCATCTGAATTTGCCGAAACAAGTTTAATATTCTGAAAGCCAAGACTTTGTTTATTTAAAATCAAACAAAATACCCGAAAAACTATTTTTTTCCGCAAATCCACATTTATTTGGAAATGAGCCATTGCGACTTCCGCTTGATTTCGATAGAGCGGGTCACATATGCACAAATCCTTTTCTCTAATTGATTATTTCTCCATCGATGCCAAACTTGTTTCCAAAGTGACAACTACTGATGCAGAGCGCCATCTTTTACGCTCGCGTTCAACGTACGAGCATGAGCATGGTGATAAGGCGAGCTGCCTTTTGGCCCACCAATTGCGTCGTTAGGCAGCCTCACGTATGATCCTCCGAGTAAAAGATTCATCAGGTACGGTGCATACAAATCCTACCATTAACTCAGTCTTTGGCTCATTCTATTCTTCTCTATACAAGTCTGAATCGCCACCCGACACTTCTGAGATGGGCGCTTTCTCAATTTCCCCTACCATAGGTCCTGATGTTTCAAAATAACTTGATTCTCCATTAACCCTAGGTGAGATCATCCTCGCTATAAATAACATGAAAATAATAAAGCTCCTGGCCCTGATGGATTCCCAGTAGAATTTATTTTAAGATGTAAATCTGAATTGGCCCCATTAATACACTCGGTGTATAAGGAAGCTGTTAGTCGGTACATCACTCCCTTATATTTGACCTATCTGGTCTGTTCTAGTTATGAAGGTGATTTAAATATTGTATGCCTTCAAGTGAAAATCAACTATGTATAGCTTGTCAATTGATGCACAATAGTAGACACTAAATGGTTACTAGTAGCTTTGAACTGTTGTCCCTATCAATGTACCAAATGTCTTTCTATGTGTCTTCAATAAAAAAACAGGAGGACGTTTTCTTACAGATACAAAGAGTTTGTACATGGAACTTAACGTCACTGTTTTTCTGTTCCCCGCATTGAAGCCAAAGAGAAAGAAGTGTTGTTCAGTCTCTTGAGAGCAGAGCAGACTGCGTGCTCTACAGTAGGTACCCCCCCCCCCCCCCCTGCCTGTACCTGCTGTGCAGCTCTGTGTAGTCACACATGCATGGCTTGTTTCACATGATGGCTGCTTCTGTGTTGTACTAACAAACTGCTAAACGTGCTTGGGCTGCCTCACTGTTCTCAGGATGGACCATGGAGCACTCATTCCGGTTATTTCATCTGTCTCAGTATACAAACTAGGATTTGATACATGTGTATGTTTTTCTGTAACATGAATACGTAGCAGGGGCAGATCTACAGGGGGGCAAGGGGGGGTAGATGCTCCACTGTAGAGCAGCTGCCCCCTAACTTTTGTGTCCCTAAAACTGTACTTGTGGAAACAAACGTACACTATGTTGACAAGCTGATCAAGCAACGAACCAAGCAATACATTAATTCAAAGTGAACCATTTTAATATCATCTTAGGCCCGTTAAGAACGCAGCTACGGCCTTGCATTAAACTGCGGAGCAACGTTCACACAAACCGCGGCTCACACAGCTGCAGAGAGACCGAGCTGTCTCAGCACCTGAAGGTGGATCAGCTTCCCCTGGGAGCATCTCCCCTTCGACTAGTTTTGTTTTTACTAAAGACGAGAGCTTGAAACAAAATATTAATAAAACTTTCCTGTTTGAATCGATAGCGTTTAACAGACAGTCGCTGTTCGGGGCGTTAGGTTACAAAATACTACACAGACACAGCGTTAGCTGGGAGATTGGTCACTTTTATTTGCTAAACTATGCGCTACTATTAAATCCACGTAAGTTACTCTCACACATCACAGCAATGATAGATAAATACATAACATCAATTAAAAAAACAGGATACGTCCTTTACCGTCAAACTGGCTCTAAACACAGCTGCCTGTGTGCGTCATATTTGATAAACCCTTTCTGGTTTTATATGTATTATAGGCTACTTATCAGGCGGCTACATTACCCTAACTTGTAAAGTTATTCAATAATGTTTACCAGTGCTTTTCATAAGTAGACTCTTGCAGGCTGGAGTGATTCAACAAAAAAAGAGAGAGAGAGAGAGAGAGATATATTTTATGCAACGTTTTGACAATTTAAACATCCATATCTCAATGACAAAAGTTCACAAGGATTACACATCCTGGCTTTGAGTCTGGAATTTTTTCCAGTCTTCTGTTGTAAGTTGGGAATGGCGGGAGTTGACAGGCTCTGGATCGGAGATCATGAAGAGCACATCATATTCATAGTAGAAGAGGAGGTCGGGTGGGTGGGGCCAGGTGAAAACATTCTTTGCACTCAGAGGTGAGCTGCATGAAGCAACTATCTCATCGCCCACAACCTGAACGATTTGCCCCACAAAAGGCTTACCCTCATAATTCACAACAATGAATTTGCCTCTCTGATTCAGCCTGGGTGGTTCTGGGACTTCTGACACATTTCTGAAGTCTACTGTCGACGGATTGTAACATTTGCAAATGGCTGCTGGTCTCAAACAGAAGCATGAAATGTCTCTGTACAGAATTGTGGCTGGCTTTGTGGAGATGACTTGATGCAGCTTCATGGTGCCCTTTACAGCTGGCACGACCTCTGGCACTTTTTCATCAAACTTTTCAATATCCTCCTCAGATATCCAGGAGAAGTTAACGGTAGACTTCTGTTTAATCAGGAAGTCATAAACATCCTCAGGGGTCTGCAAATCTTTTCCTCTCTGCACTGCTGTATCGGCAAGAAGCTTCACAGTTGCCCCAACTCCATCTGGTGCGCCTTTCCCGTGTGCTTTCTCACTGAAATTCCAAGTCACACTCTTGAAACCCAAGAGAAAAGGGATAGTCCTCAAGAGGTAAAAGTTATTTCGGTTCCTGTACTGTGTTACAGGCCCATCACTTATAATGTGGAGGGAGGAAGGTGGCGTTTCACATTTTGTCATGGCATCTCTCACAATAGGTTCTAAATGTGCCCACACAGCACGTTCGTCATGGCGAAGACAGCCAGAGATGGTGGCATAGGTGTGAGTGGCATCACCTGTGTGCACCACACAGGTGTGGATGGTGGCCTGTTTCCGGCTGCTACCAAAGTGAAACGCCTTGATCTCGCGATTTAGCTTGCAACCATAATTTTCGGAGAAATCAATATGAACACACAGTTCATCTCTAAGCAGAGAATGTTTTAATTCTCTTAGAGACCGGGTCTGGTGCAGCCAGTTAAACTGATGGCGTGTAAAGGCATCTAGCTTCTTGTTCAGGAGACTGAGAAGGTCTGCCATCCTGCCACTCTTTTCAATCTTTTTATTTTGCAGATGTTTTCTCCTCCACTGTAACAACAATCCTCTCCCACTGCTCCCATGTGATGATGCTATCATGTAGTGGGCCCTCAAACTCCACTTCATTGTAGCAACACTTAGTACATAAGCGTTACATGCACTTCTGGTTGGTCGGGTCACAAACAATGGTTTCCAGAAGTTCCGAAATGCTGTTAGTCAACAGAATGCCTTTCTGACAGAGTCTGTCAACAATCATTTTAAAGTTGTCATGGTCAAAGCAGCTACAGGTGTTTCAGTCGGACTCTTTCGCTTGAGTAACATAAAAAGGGCAGTATCTGAGAAACTGTCGATAGGAGACTGCATGGTGTTTCAGGGCGGTTGTATTGTAGTTGGAGTGGAGGTCTTTCAGAGAATGAAGAGGTACTCTCCTTTGGTGTTTCATTTTATTTTTTGTAACTGTGTCTTTCTTACCCGACAGCATGCGGCTATTTTCATCTCTACAGAGAAAGCCGACAACCCTCTCCTTTTTCTCCTCTGCAATTTTCTTTTTGTCTCTCTTCGTGTTTCTCACACTTACTTCCTTTCCTTTATTCACTTTGAGCTTATCAACTTTCTTTGCCTTCATTCTTTCACTCTTAAGTTCCTTCTTTATTTTGATAAGCTCAAACCTTAGCTTTTCCCTTTCCTTCAGCACTGCTCTGTTTGCTGGTACTTTTCTGCTCTGCCCTCACAGGAGTTGAGGATGCCTGTGGTCTCTCTAAACTTGGCTGCACATAGTCATGATCAGCAACAACCACTATGGGCTCTGGAGGTCCAATAAGCTGGTCATCTTCTATTGAATTCAGTGAGGGAGGAGTAAGGTTCAAAACTTCAGCAAGCACCCTTTTCTTCTCTCTGTACTGCCTCTGATACTGCTTCCACTTTTTCCTCATCTGCACCTGTTTTTCCCTGGACAGATCTGCGACTGGGATGTTTGTGATCTTTCCCTGTCTCTTTCTCCTTTGATAGCTAAGAGTAAAGATAAATACAACTGTTAGTCCTATGTCCAGAGCCTTAATTCATCTTCCATTTTAACTTCACATCTCTCACTAAAACTACCCTTTTAGGAGATCTACATCACTGATATTTTTGCTTTCTCATGAAGCACGTGTGTGTGTGTGTGTGTGTGTGTGTGTGTGTGTGTGTGTGTGTGTGTGTGTGTGTGTGTGTGTGTGTGTGTGTGTGTGTGTGTGTGTGTGTGTGTGTGTGTGTGTGTGTGTGTGTGTGTGTGTGTGTGTGTGTGTGTGTGTGTGTGTGTGTGTGTGTGTGTGTGTGTGTGTGTGTGTGTGTGTGTGTGTGTGTGTGTGTGTGTGTGTGTGTGTACCTTTGCCCTCTTTTAGCCAGGTAATTTTCCCTTGCAGCAGGATCTGCATTAACCCGCGCTCTGTGGCGAGCCACTTTTTCTTTACTTGTAAGAGGCATCTATTAGGAGAAGAAGAGAGAGTTTGTTGTTTGCATACACACACAAGTTTCCATCTATATACTGCTTGCTTACGTGCATTATCGTATAGCAATGTGAAACTAAAAAAATATTTGATTTAGAGATTTTAAAGTTCTTTTAGACTATATTTCAAGCTGCACATCCTATTATCATTTTAACAGTAACAACAATAATCATTTTGAAGTTATTCTTATTACTAGTATTATTATTATTATTATTATTAATAATAATAATAATAATAATAATAATAATAATAATACACATTACAAAAGAAGAACTATTGTCCATACATTGATCAAATTACTCTCATGAAGGAAGAGGTCAAATAGAGTAACCCGGTTACCCCACTGGACATTTCAAATTGAAACCAAAATTTGCAGGCATTATTGTGGACGACTATGTAAACTCTTGACCTTGATTTAAATATTTTAAACTATTTTTCATATTAATTTGAATATTTTATGATCATCTATGTTTATTAACATTTTACTGAGGTCATACCATTTGACATGTATTCTAATCATACTTGACCTTGACCTGAAAATGCTTTATTTTGTCAAATTTTAGAGAGAGTTACTAACCTTGACTTGTGGCAGTTGGGGTCTTCAGGGGTCCTTCTGTTTGACATCACATTATGTCACATGATCTTCTGGCTCAAACATTTTCAAAATGGCTCCAAAAAGGGTGGTTACACCACTAGACATACCAGAAGTTTGACTTAGCAGACATGATTCCCCATGTTAATGGAAATATTCAGAACTGCTATGTGTCTCTATTATTATTTGGTATGAAAAAATACTTGTTTAAGATTATGCCAATGTATTTCAGAGGCTGTTTAGAACATTATTACACATTTTTTCAACAATTTATATTCTTGGTACTGATTTTTTATGGTTCCACCATTTAGACAATATTGCCCTTATTCTCTCAATATTATCTCAAAACTTAACAAAATCAGGTATTTCAAGATATGGGCCCAAAGAAAATGATATTTTAAAGTAAATTATAACTTTATTGTGAAATGTTCACATTTTTAAAGTTATTCAAACTTCAGGGACAGAAAAAAATGAGTGGCACGTCTTTCACTGGGTAGCGAGGTAACTTCAAGGTTAACTCTGAGTTTTCGGTCCTACGACGCTGGTTCACTTCTTAACAGGGTAGAATAGAACAGAATATATCTTTATTGTCATCATACAAACTACAGCAGTACAAAAATAGACACAAATAAATAAACGAGTGCAACGACATCAAATTCAATGTCAATGTGCATATTTACACTTACAGTCTACAGGTGCAGGTCATGTTCCAGATAAGAGATCAACTCAGTGAAAGCACCGCTTGCTGACAAATCAGAGCTCAGTGTGTAGAGAGTAAAGCTATCAAGTCATATTCATGGGTAAAGGAAATACAGTTTAAACTGCTGTATGCAAGAAAGACGGCAGGCAAAAATCACCGACTGTGTGAATATGACAATTAATAGAATGTCACTGCCCATCTTTAGAGCAATTTGACAATTATAACATTTGCGTTAAACAAGCTTACTTAAATATCTGCCACAACATAAGTAACCGGAGGAAAGTAACTCGGACTGTTGCGTACAGTCCGCGACACTGTGAGTGCAGACGCTGACGTGTCCCACTTATCATTCATAGGATCACAGCATCAATCATAATATATCATATATGACCTTATCTTTGCCAGCTTCAACGAGGTATCTGGCTGTGCAACACTTACATTGTTGCATACTGTATGCAGAAGTGTTATTTAAAACATTTTAAGTTGACCAAACACTCAAATGTTATTATAATTATAATATATATTTATATATATATATTATTTTTTATATAAAAATATAATTGGGAGGGATGAAACCCTCTTTAATGGTCACACACGCAGAGCACACCGTACACACAGTGACATTTGTTCTCTGCTTTTAACCCATCCTAGTACCAGGAGTCTAGTACTAGGAGCAGTGGAGTATTAAAGGTGACCTATCATGCAAAATGCACCTTTGTACGTCTTTTAGACATGAATATGTGTCCCCGGTGTGTCAGGGAACTCACCAAGTGTCAGAAAACACAACCCTCTCTTTTCCTCCATACCCAAATCTCTAAAAACGGGGCTGCAACGGATTTGACACTGTCGCGATTCTTATGTCATGTCACGGTTTGAGTTTTGGTGTGTCTAGTTTTGGGGTTATTTTGCTGTTCTGTCCTCCCTGTCGTTAGTTTCCCTGGTGTGTCTAATTGTCTGATTGTGTTCACCTGTGGCCCTTGTGTTTCTCCTTCCCTGCCCGGCTGTTCCTCGTCTTGTGATTACCCCTCCCTGTATTTAGTCTTGTCTCTTCCTGTGTTCGATGTCGGTTCATTGTTTGTCTTACCTTTCCTGTCACCCTCCATGTTTGACTGTCGGTTTTGTTTGGAAGCTCAGGCTACGGATTTATGGATGTTAGGTTCTATCATGCTACGGATTTCTCGATGTTAAGTTCTTTCTTGTTTGCTTATCGTCTACAGCTTTTTGGTAAATAAAGCTCGCCTTTTGTTATTTTACCTTTTTTTGTCTATTTAAAACTGCATTTGAGTCCTAAAACTCCCAAATCCTGACAGAATGAACCGACCACAAATGGACTCAGCAGATTCAGCTTTTTTGATGCTACAGGCGGAACGTCTTTGGTACTCTCTGGAGTACATTTTTTATACGTGGTATGACGCCTCATCTATACAGGGTAGAGTGGCTGCTTTGAAGGATGCACGCCAGGAGGTTGCTCGCAAGCCCTGGCTCAGGAGTTTGTTGCCTGAGTGGCTACAACTTTTTACCAGTAGTCCTTCTCAAGCCTCTAACCCTTTCCTGGGATCCGACTACTATCCTGGTAGAGGTCCACGGTGTCTCCAAAGGGCCTCTAGGAGATGCAGGGCCAGGATTCCAGCCCCTGCCCCAGCAGCCATGGTTCCGGCCCCAGTCCTGGCCCCAGCAGCCATGGTTCCGGCCCTGGTTTCGGCCCCTGCTGCCATGTTTCTGGCTCCAGTTTTGGCTCCATTACTGGCTCCCCGGCCGACGCCAGCCCCACGTGTCATGTCAGCGGTTCGGCCCACTCCAGCCCCTCGTGTCCTGTCGGCGTTCCGGCCGACTCCAGCTCCCTGTGTCCTGTCAGCGTACCGACCAACACAAATCCCCTCTCAAGTCCCTACCCAATGTCCTGGGCCGTTGGAGGTTCCGCTGGAGGTCCTGCCGGGTCCATGTCCTGTCCCGTTGGGGGTCCCGCCGACTACTCTTCTGCCGGGGGTCCTGCCAACCCTATGTCCTGTGCCGTTGGAGGCCCCGCCGACTACTGTTCTGCCGGGGGTCCTGCCAACCCTATGTCCTGTGCCGTCGGAGGCCCCGCCGACTACTCTTCTGCCGGGGGTCCTGCCAACCCTATGTCCTGTGCCGTTGGAGGCCCCGCCGACTAATGTTCTGCCGGTGGTCCTACCAACCCTATGTCCTGTGCCGTTGGAGGTGCAGCCGACACCTGTTTCGTCGGGGGTCCTGCCAACCCCATGTCCTGTTCCGTTGGGGATTCCATTGGGAGTCCTGCCAACTCCGTGCCCTGACCTGTTGGGGGTCCCGCCGACACCTGTCCCGCCGGGGGTCTCGCCAACACCTGTTTCAGTGGGGGTCCAGCCGACACCTGCTCCACCGGGTTTCCTGCCAACACCATGTCCTGTCCTGTTTGGGGTCCCATCGACACCAGCCCTTGCTCCGTCGTGGGTCCCACTGACACCGCGCCTGTCCCGCCGGGGGTTCCACCAGCTCCTGCCCGTCCTTGTGCCCGGCCCGCTGAGTTCCCCGGCCGCGGCCTTCGCCCTCGAGCCCGGCCATCTGAGTGCCACAGTCTTCGCCCTCACGCCCGGCCCCCTGATTTCGCCCGCTGTGGCCTTCGCCCCTTTATGAACTCTGCCTTGCCCCCGGGCCGTCCGCCTGAGACCCCCACCACGAACTCTGCCTTGCACCCGGGCCGTCCGCCCGAGACCCCTTCCTGATCCTCTGCCGTGCCCCCGGGCTGTCAGCCCAAACCCGTCCTCCAGACCCCCTCCACCCACCCTTTTGGAAATGTTGGACTTTATTATGGACGTCTGGGATCCGTCCCTTGATTGTGTTCACCTGTGGCCCTTGTGTTTCTCCTTCCCTGCCCGGCTGTTTTTCGTCTTGTGATTACCCCTCCCTATATTTAGTCTTGTCTCTTCCTGTGTTCGATGTCGGTTCATTGTTTGTCTTACCTTTCCTGTCACCCTCCATGTTTGTTTTGTTTGGAAGCTCATGCTACGGATTTATGGATGTTAGGTTCTATCATGCTACGGATTTCTCGATGTTCTGTCTTGTTTGCTTATCGTCTACAGCTTTTTGGTAAATAAAGCTTGCCTTTTGTTATTTTACCTTTTTTTGTCTTATTAAAACTGCATTTGAGTCCTAAAATTCCCGTATCCTGACAGGTATAGACTGATACAGATTTGAAAATAGTCTGACGTCAGTGACGAGGATCTCCGCCTATATGGCCAACTCTCCACCAATCAGGGGAATGAGAGGTTGCCGTGGCATGGTAGCAGCATGGTAGCAGCATGGTAACATGGCGCTCGTAACTCGGCCCCCTCCTTTGCAGGGGGGCGTGGTCAGCTGCAGCGCATGCAAAGACAGGGTGGAATAGAGGAAAATGAGGCATGGCTAAAATGCATGATCTGTTTGGTATTTTGAAAATAAAAACGCATACATATACCTTTTTTATATAGGTATGGCCCTACAATATATTACTCAAATATAGCATGATAGGTGTCCTTTAAAGTCAGATCCACTCATGTCGTAGATGGGGCAGTGATATTATAAACCTGTTAAGAGGCAGTGATCAGGAGGCAGATGAGACTCCAGCTGGACCACATGGTATGTTTGTATTCTCCTTGCATACATATTCCATTACAGCAGCACAATCTAGCGTCTCTAGTATTAACACATATTTCTTGTGTTGCTGCACAGGTCACCTTTAGCTCTCTTAAAAGATGGCTGATTAATTATTACTAAGTACTTTTACTGTACTTACAGTAAACAGAATTCTAGGGTATCATGGGTATTTTCTGCTGTTTTATAGTATATTTTAGTTTGTTTGTCTGAACAACTTGTTTCTCTTGTGCATTAAGAACACTTGTGTTAGGGCATGATTTAACAATAAATTGGTTATATATACAGTATAAAATACCACGTGCTGTCCGCCCTCCCATGCCACCCTGGCATGACCTCTTGCCCCCCCTTTGCCACTCCATGTAAATTGTTCTAGAACCCCCACTTATATGTAGTTTTGGAATTGGGCCAGTTTAACTTCATACTTTTATATAGAGTGCTCAGTGTTTGCTTACTTCCAGAGAGATATGCTTGTTTGTGATTAATTCTCTGCACAACAATGAACAGTGAATAATTACTTTTTTCTGAAACTATGAAGCCCAGTTAGTTTCATGGAGAAAATAGCTTGTGCTCTTAATTAAATATTAAGTGCTGCAGGCTCTTCTGCCATTTCTCTCACTAAGTGCATGCTCAGCCAAACCAGAACCCAGCAGAACCCCCCCCCCCCCCCGTTGGTCACTGATGAAATATGTTACCACTGCTGCTTTGTTTTCAAGGATTTATCCAATGAGGCGAGCTGTGCCGTCATGTGACGTTGAGGAGCCTTGGAGTGCAAACCTCTGCTGCTGAGAGCCTCGATGCCTCAGAGCTAAACCATCAACCTCAGTATTCCTCAGTGCACAAGACAAGAGCTTTGCCTTGACTTGATCTTATTTAAATGAATGTGTGTGTGAAATAAAACTCAGTCATAATAAAGTTATATAAATGCACTCCGGTCAGACACTTGGCTCTAATTATTAAAGAATGCAATTATATTTTAATTCCGTGGGAAATTCTAGAAGGTGCTCCCAGTGGTGAATGTCTCACAGTCTGAGAAACAGAGCAGGAAGGAAGCTGAAAGTTGGACAGAATTACTGTTATAGGCTTGCTTGGCAAAAAGTTTGCATGTTTTTAAACACATTTTAGTGGTTTGTAGCAATGCAGGTGGTTTTAGTTTTATTTGTTCACAGCATTGGAAAAACATGAAGCAATTTGAGGCAGTTAAAACTGACAATCCTGGACCAGGTTCAATGAAAACCCTTCATCTGAATGCTTACTGAGCATGTAACACGGTGTACATAGTTAGCGTTTTACCTGCATGCTGATATATTGGTGTGTTCCAGTGGTACTGGGAAGTGGGAATATCAGAGTTCCCACTGCAATTTCAACTAGAGCGCCCCATGAGGTCACACTCCCTACTTGGGGGCTGAAAGATGCCTCGCCATACCCAAGATCATCATTCAACATGGAGTCTGCACATATGAACATTCAGAGAACATCTTGATAACATTTTTAGCTCTTCTGTATTATTGGTGTCCCACGATATCAACTGTACAAATACTGCTCATCTTCTATCTATGTATATGATGCTACCATGTTTGTATTCACAAAATAAAGCAGTTATCAACCAGTTGCTCACAATCCGTGACTATCTTTTTCCTGACGTCACTCCCAGTTCAGGGGCCTCATTTATAAAGGGATATACGCTCAAAAAATGGCGTATGGCAGTTTCTACGCAATGTTTGCGGTTTATAAAATACTAACTTGACGGGAAAACGTGCGGTCCTCCACGCAAACTCTAACCCATGCGTACGCACTAAGCACAAACACGGGAGAGACGAGAAACTGCGACAACGTTGGCAGAAGGAAGAATGGAGAGAAATATGTGGAAATAATACCATAAATAAAATGTTACCTCTCATTTATCATATATGAAGAATTCATTTTCAAACATGGATTAAAGCCAATCTTAAAATGATTTAACAAACGTCTGTTTGTGACTCCTCAGTGCACACAAAAACATAACTGGGAGAAATAAATAAATACGGATATGTTATTTAAAACCACATTTCTCATCAAGGGGGTGTCTCCTGTCCCCGGTACAAACACACTTCCTGAGGAAGGCTATATATTTTTTGTCATTAACCTTTTTCGGACCACTTATTTATTTATTTTTGTGACGATCCGACCTTCATGCTGCTACTCTGGGTCAAACTGCATCCACCGAACAATATGATTTATCTCGACCTCCCCAAAATAACCAAAATCTGACACGGTGTGAGATGTCTTTTTTAGGCGTTCTGTCGTCATTTCCTGCTATCTTCACAATGCAGTCAGTCAAAATGAATGATTGAAAGGGCGTTTCTTTGACTATAGGCAAACATGGGCGTTACGTGAAGCCCGCAAAAGCTGCAGCGCATTTCGAGTCGGTTGTGATTTATAAAGGGAAACAGGCGTAGGAAGTGCCATACGCACTTTCCTACACGGTACGCAATGTTTGGTGAATCGGAAAGTGGCGGAACATTTATGGACCTATTTTTCGGATTTCTACTACGTAAGCAACCTTCCCACGTCAATCCTACGCACGGTGTTATACATGAGGCCCCTGAACTTCGGCTTCCAACGTAAATGGAACGAGCTCAAGCATTTTTTGCACTGCTGTATACTGAGAATGCTACAGAAGAAATCGTTCATGTCCTGCTGCCACTCACTGTTACATAACTCCACTTAAGAGGAACAATTGCTCTATTGTCTCATCACCTTGCATACGTTCAGATAAATGAATTTATTTTTATGAACAGTGTTTGTAGGGACTATTTCTTCAGTAAGTAGTTTCACTGAACACTTCACGGTGAAGTCAAAATTCTTAGATCATTTACTCATTAGAGTTACAGTTTTTCTGAAATACTTCATTGCTTGAATTCTTTGTTAAAGTAGTTGGTCAGATATTGTGAACCACATACAAAAGTCCAGTCAGCTCCCTTGTAGCAGGGTGTTCATAGGTTCTAGGATGACTGCTCTGATTTGAAGAAAGGTACAGAACCTGTTCTCTTCTCAGGTTTAAAGGCTCCTTTGGTAATTGCTCCCTGAAGAGGGTACGTACGCTGGTGACAGTCCTCCTGAAGGAGTCCTCCAACCCTGGCTCTAATGTTCTGTCAGGAGTGGATCATGTCTTTAGCTTTGTTTCCTCTGTTTTTAGACGCTGGACTCTTTGTTAGGGGCTTTGCTGAGGCAGATTCTGTTGAGCGTCTGTTGGTGAGCTGTGGTGTGGGGGGGCGGGGGAATCTGCAGCCGCACTCTCTGCTCCCTCTTCATCCACGTGTTAAACAGTTGCATGTGGTAGCGCACAGATACCTGAAAAACAAATGGCATGTGACCAAAGTTTCACATTTCATGATTATGTGATGACAACTGAGCAAACTCGCTGAGAGAAGACAGCCAGACAAAAGCTTGTAAACGGACCTGAGCACAGATTGTTTCGTCTAACGGCTGTTCCCGAGATCAAGAATCCAAGTTCCTTCACAGAGATCCACTTGTGATTTTTGAGCTAATCATTGATTCAAAGTATTGATCTTGGTAATTATTTTAAAGTTGAAGCTGCTAACTGACATGTGCACATTAAAATCTAAATCATTTGATGATGTGTTTTTACAGGGGCTGCACAGAAGTATCACCATGGTTACTTTTCCCTTTGAGCTCTAGTGCATTTTAACTATTTCCAGCTCGTTAATGTGGTTTATTTTCTTTCTTTTTTGTATGATTTTATTTTTACTCGATGAGTGGGGGTATAATAACATTACATTCAAAATTACAACATATATGTATGTCACCATTCTCATGTTAAAACCTCCGCGCATTTCATGCACTTTTAAGCCCGGATACTCGTTTATGTGTCACCGTCTCACGTTAAAAACCCATTTCATGCACTTACAGCCCGTTATATATATTCATGTGTCACGTCCCTTTGCTAACTATTCATTTGACCCAGGGCACAGGTCCGTGTCTCGGTTCGGCATCGAGTCAGGTGTCATCGTTGACAACAACACATTAGCATTAACCAAGTTAGCTCAACTGCCGGTTTAACGGCAGATAACGGTTAAAAGTGACTGTTTGTAAAAAAAAAAAAAATCTTGTCATAGGAGGTATGCCGAAGGAAGTGGAAGAGTTTGAGGGACACCTATGTCAAGGAAAAGAAGAGGGAGAAGGATAGGAGGAGTGGGTCAGCAAGCAGGGACCACTAAAAAGTGGAAATACTCTGCGGTCCTGTCCTTCCTCGACCCATTTGTTACCCCGAGAAAAACTACCAGCAATATGGTGTCGGGGGTCGAGGAAGCAGGACCTCAGAGTACGGAGCGGAAGCACAGGGAGCAGACGGGAGAGGTTGGTTGACAAGTGGACTGGAGACACTCATTCGCACTGCATAGGGAAGTCATACAGAATATCTATATAGCTAGTCATACAGAAAAACATGTATATCAATTATATCTTAGTAGTCACTACTGTGATGGGCTGTGTAAAAATCTAAGTTGAAGAGAATATCAAGGCTATAACTGCTTAATTTATCAATAAGTAATTATAATAATACAAGTGCAATTGCAAAAAGTTGTATTCACACAAAATCTAGAATTACATTACCTGTGCCCTTTTATTATCTCATTATATTTGCCTCAATGGAATACAAGAAACATCTTTCTTATATTTTCAATATTTACAGATGAAAAACATAAATGTTCAGAGGGCAGTGAGGCAGAGGGGGCAGAGGATCACCACGATGCCCCTGCTGCTGTCCCTGCTGCTGTCCCTGCAGGACCTAGTGGTGAAGGCAGAGCTACAAGGGTATGTACATGACAGTTTTGATTGCATTTTATTGTATTGATGCATTGCTGTACCTTCACTAAAAATGTGTTTTTGTCATGCAGGAAGAAAAAGGCCCAGAAACAGCGAGAGCGAGAAGGAAAGGGATGTGCATGAACGCCTCCTTGATGCCTTGGCAATGCGGGGATCCGGTGCTCTGCCTGCTGCCCCACTAACTGAGGATGAACTGTTCCTAAAAAGCCTGCTTCCTTCCCTTCAAAGACTGCCAACGCAGCAAAAGAACTTTGTGAAGTTTGAAATACATTAATTAATTTATGAAGCAAGCACAGTTGTGCTAAATTTAGAATTTGAATAGTTTACCTGCCATGGGTTGACAATCTTTGAAGGGAACAAACCAGGCTTTTTTTTAAAAATGTAACCACTGTATATATGTTTAAATTGTAATTTTGTATTCAAATATCTGAATAAAACGTTGTTTAATGTTACCCACGTATGTTCCTTTATTCTTTTGCCATCAGGTACTTTTCTTTAGGTTTCTTTATGGTCATCACATAATTAATATCGTAATTAAGGTGATTGTATTGTGCACAGTAGTGTAAAGCAGCGGTTTTCAAAGTGTGAGGCGCCTCCCTGGGAGCGCAGCGTGAGCTTCAGGGGAGGCGCAGCGTGAGAAAGATGAGTAAAGTGTCACTTGCACTTTTAGCTGTCTGTGGAGACCGAGTTCCCCCACCTCACCAAAAAATGCTGTAAAAGTGCTCATTCCCTTCACCTCCACCTACCTGTGTGAGTGTAGGTTTGCCTCATTTACTTTGATCAAAAGCAAGTACCGGTCAAGGCTGCAGCCAGAGGATGATCTGCGTTTATTCCTGTCTACAGATTGATACGGTGAAGAGGTTATGATTATGCGCGGTCCCACGGGGGAGAGGTCTGAGGAATCTTTAAACATAAAATAAAAATAATTATAATTTAAATATATTTATTATGCAACACCCGCGACCTGACCCGCATCCTCTTTGTTTTACCCAGAACCGAACCCGGAAAAAAATCTTTGAAAAAATACCACCCGCGAATCACTTTTTTTGCGGGTCACCCGTCGGGTACCCGACCCGATGCAGGACTCTGATCCCCGCATCATCCGCCTGTGCGCATCAAAGACGCAGACTCATTGTTCCCACTAAAGTAGGGGTGGGTGTAATAAGGAGGCAAAGTTGACGTTCAGTGTGTTGCCGGGGGCATATAAGGATTTATCCACGATGTTGAACATTTTAATAAAAAAAAAGAAAATATTTAAAACATAAAGGTACAATTTTTTTAAAAAGTTATTGTTTAATGTTTTAAGGAGGTGACGCTACTCAGCCAATCAAATCGGTGCAGTCGGTGAGTCAGCACGATAGATTCAAACACAGAGATGGGACAAGAAGAGAGAAACAGTCGGAGTCATTTCAAATGGCGTGCTCAAAAAAGAGAAAGCTGGACAGCAAAAACAGAGCATTTAATGACATTTTCTCTTACTGAACCTCTTTGAAATGCAATTGAATACCCCTGCATTATAGCAACAACAACAATAATAATAATAATTGCAATAATAATTGGGAGGGTGGACGCGGCTGTTCTTATGTTCTCTGAGGGGAGGCTCACCTTCCCACACTTTGAAAACCCCTGGTGTAAAGTAACTAACTTCGACTTGTAACAGAGTATTCCTATAACATATAATCCTTTCTAGAAATATAAGTGTTACAGCCCGGCTCTTGGGCTATAACAAAAACCTGAGAGTCGAGACGAGGTGCGACAATATAACAATAATTTATTTATATTTAAACAAATAAACGAAGCCATCAATAGGTCCCCCGAGGCTGGCACGGAGAGAGTGGCTAGAGGAATGAGAGCGAGGGACGAATCCGGTTGGAGTTAGACCTAACACACTTAGCTACTCTGGAACTAGCTAAACTAGTTATAAATATATGTATTATTTACTGTCGGGTCACTTAGGCCGGTTAGACAGGTTCAGCGAGCTGCACGAGACTGGGCTGTCAGGAGAGGGAGAGGAAAAGAGAGCACCCCGTTTATTTTTCCTATTTTATTATCCAGAATTACTGTAAACCTTTGAATAAAGTAGTTAATCTACTATTAGTAGTAGTTTGTTTAAATGCATTACTTATGTTGTTTTTTTCATTAACATAACATAAATCTCACGTACCCCCTGCAGTACTCCAACGTACCCCTAGGGGTCCGCGTAACCCCATTTGAGAACCACTGAGCTAAAGGACTCTCTCATGCCCCTTTCACACTACAGTGATGCAAACACACGTATGGTGAAAAAAGAGAGAACTATTCGAAGCAGAAAAAAAACAGCGTGATATACCATCTGACAAAGGCCTGTGCTATAATGCTTCAATTAACTGGCTATTCTTTATAATATACTCAGATCAATAGAGACAGAGATGTTAAGTTATAAATCAAGGGTTTTTATTATTATTTACAGCAGGGGTGGGGAACCTTTTTCCTTTCAATTTTTACAACATCCTCCGAGGACCGTACAAATTATTGAACTCAACCTCTGCTTAAAAATACTAAAATCACAGCCCATTCATTTTGCCTTTCTTTCATGTTATGCAAAGAAAAAGCAACCTCTTAATCCAGAGATCTTACCATGACTCGCGCATGCATGCACGTGCACTGTTGTGGCATGACCACCATAACAGAAAGATATGGACACAAGATGTGTGCAAATGTATTCGATTTTTTTTTTAAATATAGAAGTTAAAAGCATCAATCTGGTGCACTTTGAGAGCAACATTAGGAGATTTATGGGTACATCTTTCAACACCCATATGAAACAGAACTGTAAGCAGATTTTTCTTTTTGGATATTTTACAAATCACTCCCCTTTTAAACTCTATTCTTGTTATTTTTAACAACTTTTTTGTGACTGTCATATAGTATTTTATACCTGTTTTTCATTTAGTCTCATTAATAACTATAATGATCATATCAAGGTGTGCCTTAACCTCACTGAGCTGAGGTTATTTGAGCCTCTCAGGAGAGAGCTCT